>NC_141913.1:25558214-25870000 GCF_057802395.1 Ceratotherium simum simum
GAGAGTGGGTGTGGCAGAATGTTTTTTCCAAAGATGGCTACCACAATAGCTCCATCCCATGTGTTTCCCTTAACAGTGTGATATTGACATGCCTCCCATTAAGGAGATCAGTGGAGTCACTATCCCTTCCTCTTGAATCTGAGTGGATTTTTGTGGTTGCCTTGACCAGCAAAGTATGACAGAAGTTGTGCTTTGTGACTGAGACCAGATTTTAAAACTGCCATGCCCTTCTGCCTGCTCTTTAGGGATGATAGTGCATGGAATCCAGCTGCCATGCTGTGAGGGAACCCAGGCCACATGGAGAGGTCCATGTAGGTGTTCTACCAGAGGCCAGCTGAGATCCCAACCAAAAGGCAACATCAACCACCAGTTGCCTTGTGAGTTGCCTCACCAGTTGTGAGACTGAGGAAGCCATTAAGATAACTTCAGTAGTCAGCCACCTTCTAATTACACCTGCATGAGATTATAAGTGACAACCACCTAACTGAGCCCAGTCACCCTCCAGAATAATGAGAGATAATAAAATTATGGCTGTTGTTTTAACCCACTAAGTTTTGGGGCAATTCATTATGCAGCAAGAGAGAACCAGCAGGGCATTGCTGTTATCTATTACTGCATAACAGACTACCCCAAAACTTATTAACTTAAAATAACCATTTTGCTATATAGCTTATGGTTTTGTGGATCAGGAACTCAGGAAGGTCTTGGCTAGGCAATTTATCTCTGGTCCGCAAAGCGGATCACCATCAGCTGTGGTGGGTGGGCTGGAGGACGCTTCATCAGTCACACGTTTTGAGCCTTGAGACTCTGTACGTTCACCCCCTTCCTCTCTCTATCACCTCCTCTCCTCCCCATGGTCTCATCCTCTGGGCAGCCTCTCCGCATGGCTTGTACTTCCCACAGCATGGTGGTCCCAGGGTAGTTGAGCTTCTCAAGGGCAGCTGGCTTCCAAGATACCCAGGCAGAAGCTGCCAATCATTGTAAGGTCTAGGCTAGGCACTGGTTGGCGTAATTTTTACCAAACTCTATTGCTCAGAACTACCACAGAGCCTGCCCAGATTCAAGAAGAGGAGAAATAGATCCAACCTCCGGAAGGGAAGAGTGTCGAAAATTATGGCCCCAGAGGACAAAGCAGGAACCTAGTTTTATATATCAATGTTACCTTGTAAATCTTATTACCCCCATTTAATGGATGAAGAAGCTAAGGCTAGGAGAAGTAATTGGCCAGGGTTACTCAAGTTGTAAACACCAGCATCTGGCTTCAAATCCAAGTCTGTATTAATCCAAACCATGATCTCTTTCTATTTCTACTCTTCTGTGCAAAACATAGTAAACATACAATTTATACTATGTTTTCTTTTTAAATTGATATAACACTATTAGTTTCATTAGTACAACATAATGATTCAATATTTGTGTATATTGCAAAATGATCACCACAATAAGTCTGGTTAACATCCATCACCACACAGTTACAATTTTCTTTTTCTTGTGATGACAACTTTTAAGATCTACTCTCTTGGCAACTTGCATATATACAATACAGTATTTACTATAGTCACATTACATCCCCATGACTTATTTTATAACTGGCAATTTGTACCTTTTGACCACCTTCACCTATTTTTCCCACCCCTCACCCCCCACCTCTAGAAACCACTAATCTGTTCTCTGTATCTATGAGTTCAGGGTTTTTTGTTTTTTTAGATTCCACATGTACATGAGATCATATGGTATTTGTCTTTATTTGGCTTCTTTCACTTAGCATAATGCCTTAAAGGTCCATCCATGTTGTAGCAAATGAAAGAATTTCCTTCTTTTTTATGGCTGAATAGTAGTCCATTGTATATATGTGCCACATTTTCTTTATCAATTCATCTTTTGATGGACACTTAGATTGCTTCCATGTCTTGGCTATTGTAAATAATGCTGCAGTGAACATGGAGGTGCATATATCTTTTTGAGTTAGTGTTTTCATTTCCTTCAGATAAATGCTCAGAAGTGGAATTGCTGAATTATAGGGTAGTTCTATTCTTAATTTTTTGAGGACACTCCATACTGTTCTTCAGAGAGGCTGCATCAATTCCCATTCCCACCAACAGTGCACAAGGGTTCCCTTTTCTCCATATCCTCAACAGTTGTTGTCTCTTGTCTTTTTGAGAACAGCCATTCTAACAGGTGTGAGGTGATAGCTCATTGTGGTTTTGAGTTGCATTTCCCTGATGATTAGTGATGTTAAGCACCTTTTCATGTAATTGTCGGCCATCTGTATGTCTTCTTTGGGAAAATGTCTGTTCAGATCCTCTGCCCATTTTTTTAATCGGATTGTTTGTTTTTTTGCTATTGAGTTGTATGAGTTCTTTATATATTTTGAATATTAACCCCTTATCAGATATATGATGTACAAATATTTTCTCCCATTTGGTAGGTTGCCTTTTCATTTTGTTGACTGTTTCCTTTGCTGTGCAGAAGCTTTTTAGTTTGCAGTCCCACTTGTTTATTTTTGTTTTTGTTTCCTTTGCTTTTGGTGTCAAATCCAAAAAATCATCACCAAGACTGATGTCAAGGAGCTTAGCGCCTATTTTTCTTCCAAGAGTTTTCTGGTTTCAGGTCTTACATTCAAGTCTTTAATCCATTTTGAGTTAATTTTCATGTATGGTGTAAGAAAGTGGTCCAGTTTCATTCTTTTGCATGTGGCTGTCCTGTTTTCCAACACCATTTATTGAAGAGACTGCCCTTTCTCCATTGTATATTCTTGGCTTTTTTGTCAAAAACTAATTGCCCATATATATGTGGGTTTATTTCTGGGCTCTCTCCTCTGTTCCATTGATCTTTGTGTCTGTTTTTATGCCAATACCATACTGTTTTGATTGCTATAGCTTTATGATGTAGTTTGAAATCAGGAAGCATTGTGTCTCCAGCTTTGTTCTTCTTTCTCAAGATTGCTTGGGCTGTTCAGGGTTTTTTGTGGTTCCATACAAATTTTAGGATTGTTTTCTATGAAAAATGCCATTGGAATTTTGATAGGGATTGCATTGAATCTGTAGCTTGCTTTGGGTAGTGTGGACATTTCAACAATATTAATTCTTCCAATCCATGAACGTGGAATATCTTTGCATTTATTTGTGTCATCTTCAACTTCCTTCATCAATGTCTTATAGTTTTCAGTGTACAGGTCTTTTACTTCCCTGGTTGAAATTATTCCTAGGTATTTTATTCTTTTTGATTCAATTGTAAATAGGGTTATTTTCTTAATTTCTCTTGTAGTTTGTTATTACTGTATAGAAACACAACAAAGTTTTATGTATTGCTTTTGTATCCTGTAACTTTACTGAATTCATTTATTCTATCAGTTTTTTGGTGGAGTTTTTGGGGGTTTTTATGTATAATATGTCATCTGCTAATAGTGACAGTTTTACTTCTTCCTTTCCAATTTGGATGCCTTTTACTTCTTTTTATTCCCTGACAATTCATACTATATTTTCTTAATTCTAAAGTGCTATCATCAATAGGGAGGATACCACCTCCCCCTCACCCCAAACACACACATACGTTGCAGCTCTAATTTTTAAAAATCCTAGAAAAATATTCTAAATGGCCTGGCTTAATTCTAGAACCAATCCTTAGGGCCAGGAGGATGGAATATTATAATTGGCAAGCTCTATTAGAATCACAAAGTTTGAAGGAATAGTTCCCAGAAGAAGGAGGGGAAGGCAAAAATAATAATTCACTAGACATGCTCTTTGCACTACATGCTATTACTTCTCATTTATAATGATCCTATTGCATCCTTGAAGGCTGATATATCCTCCCTGAAGAGAATGGAAATGGGGGCTTGGGAGAGAGTATGAAAGGCAGGCTGTAGGGAGTTAATCCCAAGAATTGATTCTAACTCTATTAGCTGATTATTAACTCATTGTGTCTCCCTATGTTGTTAAGAGTAAGATCCCTTTGAATTTTCTAGGGGTCTGATTCTTTCATACAGAAATTAAATGGAAGCTACTTGAAGGTGACCCTTTGTTTTTGTGTGCTGTACTCTGTAGTTGGACCCCTCGTGTTCATCTTCTATAGGTGTTCAGTGAATGTGAACTGAGCCCTTAAAGATAGTTGGTGTTATAAGCTCATGAGTAAATAAAATATAAGTTCTAATTAAAACACTTCTGATGGAAACTTAGTCTTCATGATTTCCAGTTGCATTCTTTTTTTTTTTTAATGGAGTAAGCTGCTTTAATTTTCTCTTTAAACATTTTATTTGGATGAGGTCAGAAATTGGGGGATTGCTTATCCATTACTCACACTGCTTCCCAGCTGCCGGCCGCATGTTCCCTTGACACGCTGAAAAGGAACCATGTGTGAGCCATAGCTCTGCAGCCATGCTCACTAGACTTGACAGAGAACCCCAGAATCAGGAAGACCCTCCTTCCCCATATCCCTGGTTGCCATTGGTGGCCCAGGTTTTGAGTGGATCTGAAAGTCTGGAGGCCACTGGTACCTGTTAGAATTACTGTTCCCCCACCCATGCCCTTGACTTTGTATTTGTATTAAGGAGTCTCTTCACTCAGGACTCTTTAATCTCAAAATCAGAAATAAAGCCCAATGGGTTAGTTGACTTTGGGAGCCCTGAGGAAACTGTTTCTTGAAAGCTTCTGAGTCTTCTGGGAGATTATTGATCTGTTAATGGTACCTAGAGTTTCTTCATCTCTTTTGTCATCCAATTGAGCCCAAGATGCCTTTTGTCCATTTTTAGTTGTCTTAGTTCAACAAGATGTGTTTTATTTAAACATGTAAATAAAATAGGGGAAGGAAATGAATTTCATAAACTGGGGCATGGACACGTTTCAGTGAGAGCATTCAAACAGGCATGTCTATAGCTGGATGGTTGAATTATAACAGTCTTGGCATAGTAAAAATGAAAGCAGATTTTAGTATTGAAGACAAATACCAGAAAAGTGCAGTCTCCTCTCCCCTCCAGGAGATATTGAAAAGAAATGGACATTGCTAGTTAAAGTTTACTTAGGAAAAAGAAGTTAATCACTATAAATGTAAGAATTATTTTTCTCTATCAGTCACATATACTGCTAACCCCAAATCCTGGTATCTCTTCCTCCCTCTCCCTTTCTTTTCCCCAACCATAATTTACAACTCCTATCCTTCCCCTTCTTCCAATCCCTCGCTACCAGGAATCCTGCTGTCCCCTATAGTCTCTGGCCCCTCCTCATTCTCTCTGCCTGCAGCCTTTACCTGCTTTTACCTCCTTGCTCCCTAGGCTGAATTGCCTTCTAGAATCTATGTTCTCTTGCCTCTGTGTCCTTCTGCTGTCCCATCCCTGCTACTCCCCAACCCTAAATTCTGCATTCTTCTACCCAGGATTTATCAGACCCTAGTGGAAGACAGGCTGAGTTAGTGAATAAGAATGACAGCTTTGACACCTGGCAGGTATATGCATGCCCAGCTTTGTCACTTCCTGGCTGGTGATCAGGCTAAGTTATTTAACTAGTTAACCCCTCTGACAAACGTGACTTAAAATCACCCCTTCCTCATAAATTCCTGTGAGGATTAAAATACCTACTCAATTAAAGCATAGCACTTGGCCCATAAAAAGAACTCAGATATTAGATGTTGCTATAGCTATTAATGTCATTGTTAAAGAAAATTTCACATCTGTGTCAACAGACACTACTACAAATTAATGGTTTCTAACTTTGGTTCTAAGCCCAAGTCTTTACAATGGCCATTCAAAGCCCTGTACATGCTGGTCCCTCTGTGATCTGTCTGATCTCATCTCCTACAACTGCCCCCCTACCCCACAACACGCACTCTCATACACTCAAGTGTAAATTCCATGAGAGCAGGGAATTTTGTATGTTTTGTTAATTCCTGTATCTCCAATGCCTAGAATTGTTGCTGGCACATAGTAGGTGCTCAAATATTTGTCGAATGCATGCTTGAGCCCTAATACAAGCCTTGGTGAAGCTTTTTCTGTTTTCCCCAGGCATGGTTACTTTATTTCCTGTATTCCTGTGATACTTAATACATTCTTCAATTATAACATTTATCACATTGTATTTTTATGGAAAACATATTTAAAGCTCTTAAATTTAACCAGATGGTGTAATTCAAAAGCACATTTTTATTGAATAGACTGAAACCTCACATTGCACAGATTTGATTGAATGATTACAGAAATCACAATGCTCTGCAAATGTTTTTAAATTGCATTCCCGTCATGTTTTATGAGTTATTCCACAAAATTAAGTCCAACCTTGAGAAAATCCAAGAAAAAGAAAATTAGAACATTCCAATACACAGAGAAATCTTATCTTAGGCAATGGTGTGTTCTGTGTTTTGACATTACAGAAACCTTGCTATTTTACTAGCAAATAGGGAGGAGGCTTACAAAATTCTGCCTTGTGATCATATCAGCAAATGTGGCTGATAAATAATCTGCAAAGACAACTAATCTCAAAAGTCAATCCTGGAGGAGCACACCTGTTTAGGTTGGCTTTGAAGAGGCTTTCTTCACCTGGGGGAAAACATTCACCAATTTTTCTTAAATAAAATGGTATCACTAAAAGCCAGGAGGCGTACACATATCATAAAATTCTCATCAGATCTAAAGGAGAACTAATAAAAATCTTCTATGCCTTGGGGTTAAAGTAGTGAGCAAGGACCACTCTCAAATACATTTCTATGCCACCAATGTGATTTCAGGGCCAGCGCAACTGACTGGCTGGCCAATCAAATATTTAGTCACTGCTGTCATTTTGGGTGTGGAGCATATTTTAATCCATTGATTGATAATCTGTCCCCGCTGTTCTCTACTTGAAAATATCCTAAGACATATACATGGGAGAAATTACTTGTCCCAGGGCAGCAACAGTGGCTGCTAAGTGGAATCTTCTGTCTGCATTCAGAGGTGATAACAATCTAAGGAAGCCCCCATCCAAGGTGGTGTGACAGCTGTGAATGCCTTTGACAGCAGCGATTATCAGCTTCAGTGAACACACTTGAACATGGAAAAGGCATTTGTGATGAGTAGGTGCTTCTGGGATGGAATCAAGGTTAACATCCACTCCTGGCTAATGATTTCATATCTTCTCTGCTATTGTATTTTGGATTTCTCAAATCCAAGGCAACGCAAAATCCCTGTTCTAGATGAACCTCATGTATTGGAGACGTAGAGAGACAATGACTTCTGCCAATAAGCAATTATCGGTGCTTGCTGGCCTGAGTCTCAAGAGAAACAGGATTGTGCTATAACCTAGGAACTCTGAAAATTAAAATCTGGGTTGGTGCCCAGCTCCATCTTCCTTGATTGGGCCTGTGTGCTGGGACTGCTGCTCGTTTCCTTTTTTGTTTCGTTGCTCTCATGGCTCTGTGTCCTGTGGGTCTGCCTTAGGAATCCTGCTCTCCAAACAAGCATTTTAAATATTTGTTTGACCTTTTATTTTTTGGCGGGGTGGATCTTGACCCAACTAAAATGGGGGCTCAGAGGTAGGATCAGTTCATCTGGTGCCTAATAGGTGATCATTAACATATTGCCCCCCCAATATTGCTGAGAGCTTTTTACTGCAAATACTTATTGATTCTGGTTAATTGCTGATACCTATATATATGACCTTCCATTTAATATGGAAGGAAAGTCTCCTTCCTTTAATCTTTGTTAAGTCAGAATATGAGTGATTTGGAAAGAATTGCAGCTTTTTCTACTTGTTGAAGATTTCTTTATTTTCTTCAGTAATCATTGCTAAGCTGAAATGCAACCTCTTAAAAATATCTTTGAGAGCATCTTATCAAATCTAGTAAACAGTCCTCTGCCCTTATCTGATTCAAAGTTTCCATGACATTTGGCCCTAGAGACTTCTCCCTCCTCTCTGATACCTGTTTCTCCCCTGGGCCCAGTGAAACCACTTCCTCTTGTGATTTGCCCCAGCAGGCAAAATCCTTTGTAGTCTCTTTTTTCCAGTTTCTCTTTTATCACTCAGCTTTTAAAGAGTTCCATTGCAGGCCTTCTCTTTATCCCTGAGTGAGGGCATTAACACCCACAGCTTCAATTATCACCTACGAGACAATTTCTTCCAAATCATATATATCTACAGGTCAAACACACCTCATAAGTTCGAAGACCCACATATTCCCTCATTCAACAAATACTTAATGAACACCCACTACGTGTGAAGCCCAGGGACCACTCCTTGTCACCACTAGGATGTGCTATAGGTACTTCTCTATATCCAAAACACGTTGAGAACCTTTCTTCCAGAAGAGCAATTCAATTTGTATCTCCTAGCTTGATAAACGATACCATTATCCCCTTGGTCACCCAAGCCATAAACTTGGGATTCATTTGAAATGTCTCTTTCTCCTTTACTACCCACCCTTAACCTCCATCAATATCGGTGTCCACATCCAGTTAGTCAGCAAATTCTAACAGTTATATCCTCTGAATATCTCCAATCAGTAGTTTCTTCTACAACTCCGTGGCCTCTGTCTTAGTTTAGGCCTTCATCACTGTTTGACTCATTTTCATCTTCTCCAATATACTCTTCTGTACTACTGCCAGCATCAGACCTTTTCGATATGCAAATTTCACCATTAATCTCCCTCACTAAGGCACTTCACGGTTCAAAACACCTTCAGAATTATAGGTCAAGCCCTGTAGCTTGGCCATAGCACCTTTCCACACCAGGTCCTTGCCCTATCTCCTGCCGTTGTGTACTCTGTTCTTGGTCCTGCTAAACAACTTGCCATCTCCCAGAGACATCACGGTCTTTCCCACCTCTGAACCTAAGTCTATCTGCTTGGAAAGCCCTTTATCTTTCCTCTACACTATCATTCCTCTTTTAAAGATTTTACTTATTTATTTATTTTCCCCCCTCAAAGCCCCAGTAGATAGCTGTATGTCATAGCTGCACATCCCTCTAGTTGCTGTATGTGGGACGCGGCCTCAGCATGGCCGGAGAAGCGGCGCGTCGATGCGCGCCCGGGATCCGAACCCGGGCCGCCAGCAGCGGAGCGCGTGCACTTAACCGCTAAGCCACGGGGCCGGCCCTATCATTCCTCTTTTAAATGACAGTACAGCCTAGTGGATGAGCGTGTGAACTCCTGGGCCAAGAAAACCTGATATCCAATCCTGGACAAGTTGCTTTTCCTCTTTGAGCCTCGATTTTGTCATTAGGGTTGTTGTGAGAATCAAATCAGATATTTGTTGAATAAATGCATGAATTATATATTCATTTAGTGCCTACTACCTGCCAGACCCTAATCTAGGAACTACAGATATAGCAGTGTACAAACACGTAAAGCCTCTATCCTAAGAGGGTATTCTGTCTTATATTCTGTCTAGCACATGGGAAATGAACAAAAAAGGTTATAATTATTACTCATCCAAGGCTTACATAATAGCTCCTTGGGGAAACTTTTCAGACCTCCCTAATTTCCATCTGAATTAGGTGCTCATCTTCTATGGTCCCATATGACCCTATGTGGTACCATTATTACAGCATTATGTTGTATCAGAATTGCCAATATTTTTGTCTTGCTCACCCACAACCCTGTGAGTTCCTCGAGGACAGAGCCTGGGACATTTCTTCTTGTTTTATCAGCTTCCAGTATACAAGAAATCCAGTCATAAGTGTTAAGAGAATGAATAAACATTTTAGTGTATGCCTAACATATTGTTTAAAAATAACATCCACCACTAAAGAGCATTTGCTATCTGCCAGACACTGCTTAACTGTTAACTGCTTTAAATGTGTAATTTAATCCTCACAGCAACACTATGAAACCTGTATTATTACACCTATTTCATAGATGAGGAAACTAAATCTTAGAATTGCAAAGTAACTTGCTAGGGTCACACAGCCAGCAGGTGGTGAAACCAAGCCGGAGACCCAGGTCTGCCTGACTCCAGACTTGAATCATGATGCTTCTCCACAGGGCAGTTGGAGATGCAGGACAATGGTCTGCATATACTTTATTTTAGATGTACCTGTGTACATAAGACAAAGCCTTAATCCATAGTCAGCTGTACACAGACATTTTAGCTTAGTTATTTTTTTCTAAATGATCTATGTGACTCTCCTCACTCTGCTGAGGGGGTGGGGAAAACAAAGGGTTTTAAACTTGCCAGTTCACAGTATCACAGCCTTTTCTGGTTTAGACTTTGAATAGCTCCATCTCTTGGGTGAATATTCAGTCTTTTAGATGTCACTCCTTCTCCCTGGCCCCTCTGCCTAACCATACCAAGCCACTGATTTTAGTCTTTACTCCCATGGGGCTGCACCTTGTTTGGGGAGGCAAGTATTGGGGAGACAGTCTATAAGGCAGTCTTTTCCCAGAGTCTCAAATGGGAAATGAGACAAAAACAAGCTCCTTCTTCCGAGAACAAAGCCAAAGACTCTCTAATGTCTCCCTTTGGGGACCTGGAGATGGGAGATCCTGCCTTTTCCTACTTTCATCCCCTTCTTTCTACACTCGGTTGGGGTTGGAAGGGGTCACTCTCCCTTCCCTCTTCCTGCCTTTTTTGCACTTTCTCTATATCCTAGCATCCGCCTTCCCCAAGTGGAATTTGCCCTCCCCTTCTCCCTAGGGCTAAACTGGAGAATGGCTGCCAGGTAACCTGATTTATGGGGAGAGGAATGAAAACACATCTGTTTAATATTTTCAAATTATTACCCCCGTTACCCCTGCATCTCGGAGGGTAATCACAGGTCTCTGGAGCTCTCTGGGTCCCTTTATAGTAACATGGCTCAGAGCAGTTGTAGAGGAAGATTTACAAGGTCTCTTAGATACCTCCTTCACCTGACTCACTACCCCTCCCCTTTTAGCCCATCAACCCAAATTCTTGGCCATCATCCTCTCTTTCATGAGCAGCCTCGAAACAGTGGGAATATTCTCTCCACAAAATTAGTTGGTATAATCGATGAGCTACACATTCAAATTCTGACAAATTTAGTCCCCATGATAACACCAATTATGTCTAACATATTACTTAAATATGGGATCATGGAAAAGTAAGCTGAAGAATCCAAAATGAGAGGCTGTACTCTGAAAACATTAAATATTTGATTTGTAGACCGTGCCTTTCAACTTCAGACTGTCTCCCCCAAAAAGGGAAGCTTTTGTGCAAGGGAACAAATTAGTAAGGAAATTGACAACTGTGGGTCCAGTAACAGAAATAGAAAGAGGAAACATGGATCTTTGTAGCAACGACTATCTACTCTCAAGCCCTTTTAGCTCATTGTACAACGTGAGGCTTGGTGTGTATCTCTTGTACTTGGATACGTTTATCTGCATACCTTCTCACTCTTAGGTCAGAATTGGATCCTTATTGTATGAGAAAAATTCTCATGTAAGCTGAGATATGGATGAAGGAATCAATTTGTGCACTGTGAATTCACTGGAGAAGCAGAAAATAAAATTAAAGCCTAAAAGTAGAGTATAAAATAGGGAAAAAAAAATGCCCCCTTGTTTGAGATTATCATTACCATCTGGATTATAAACCATTTGATTCTAATTCTAGAAGCTTGATGCCAGAAATAACTTATTACCAGGGAGATATGCTGGCGAATTGTCAGGAATGACAAAGTTTTTACTTGTTTTTAATATCTGTATCAGAAAACGATAAAGCTGATAAACACCCCACACAATGATGTGAGGGGGTGAGCCATAGCCTCGTGCTTTCTGCTGCATATATTTATGTTGTGTCTTTTACACCCCAATTCTCCTTTCCTTCGCACCCCACAGTCAGAGACTACTTTTGATTAGCAGAGAATCCTTCAAACTCTCTTCTCTCCCGAGAAAAGCACTGGACACATCTGGGGTCTGTTCAGAGTTGATAATCTAATCCATAGAACTTGCACAGTACTAGCAATTCTATTAACAGCTGTCTTTTCACAGTGGTCATGTTGAGAGCATACATAAAGTACTTGATTCCTACCTTGATCTATAATAATTATTAGGCTTACATTAAATATAGATCACTGTGCAATCACATTGTCATTTTGAAGTTCCAGTTCACCACTTCCTAGCGGTGTGACCTTGAGCAAGTTACTTAATCTCGCTAGTTTACTCATCTTTAAAACAGGGATAATAATAATAGTACCTGTCTCATAGCCAATGTATTTGAAAACGGCACTGTAACGATATAAAACGAACAGAATGTTGAGGGCTTCCAAATACTAAATTGGGTGTTCACTTGTTTAATTCAAATGAAAATAAAAGAAATGGCAAGGAGTCAATTACCTGTATCGGACAGTATAAGAATTTGAATAGGGGGGTCTTGGGGAATCATGATGTTCTAAAATGGTAGTTATCTTTTTAAAAATCCTCTTCGGGGATTCTTTTGTGCAATCTCTTAATTTGCGATCTTTAATCTTGACATTAGTAAAGGCTACATTGATTAGAAAGAAATACAGCTTCCTAGGTTTTCAGGTTTTGGGCTTCTTTTGGGGACGAGGTTGCTGCTGTTTGGAGAAGAGGGAAGAAAGCTGGAAATTGTAACCCTTTAGTCTGATACGTTTTCTAGGAGCAGGCCACCAAGACGTTTTATATTTTTCTGAAACCGGACCAAGTTTAATTTTAATGGCATAAGAACTTGGTATTGAAGGAGTTAAAGGGTCTCCCACACCCCTCTGCCTGAATGTTCTTTTGTGTACACAGCTGCAGTTGGAGCACGGGTTGGAAAGGAAATGGTTAGAGGAAGAGCTGGTTTTCAGACCAGGCAAGGCTGCAAGGGGGGCTGGGGGTAGCCTGGGGTTTTACATGCCAGATGTAGGCCTGCCCGGGTGCCTGCCTGGAGCTGCTGGCGTGGTCGTGCCGCGGCCCTGTGCGAATTGAGGCGAGGTGATGAGTTAGCGGGTTGCTATGGTGACGGGCCGGCCATGTGACCAGGGTGCTGCTGCCGGCGCTTTGACGTCAGCAGCCGGGAGGGCGGGACGCAGGAGGGCGGGGCGGGAGCCGGAGCGGGGAGAAGGGAGTGAGCGAGCAGGCGGCAGGCACGGTCTGCGCGAGGAGCAGGCGAGCGGGAAGACGAGACGCAGCCACCTTCCTCAGCAGCGAGCCCCCAGCGGTTTGTTCCCTTCCTCGGGAGTGCGCCAATGCCTGGTCCGACCCAAACCCTGTCCCCAAATGGCGAGAACAACAACGACATCATCCAGGATAACGGGACCATCATTCCTTTCCGGAAGCACACAGTGCGCGGGGAGCGTTCCTACAGGTAATGGGGCAGGCACCGGGAGCGGCGCTGGGCGGGGGACCGCGGCGGGGCGCGCGGAAATCCGCCCGTTATATAATGGAGCAGACGCTGCCCCCGGACCGGGCTGCAGACGTGCGTTTGTGATTATTTGCTCTTTCCATGTGTCACGTTGGGTATGCATTGAGGCTTCACCATTGCAGATGGAAAGCGTTTTGTGAATAGGTTTGCTGCCTGCCAGGGGTCTCCCTCCATCTCTTTCCTTCCACATTTATAAAAATGCAAGCAATTTTCCCCCTCTCCGAAGGGAGACAGGCTGTAGCATTTCCTTTCCTCCTTCCCTTTTAGATTTTAAAGGAACCATTAGATAGGCTGTGCCTAAGGCAGAGAACAGGAGGATGGCGAGAAAAATGTTTGCGCTTGCCCTGGTGTGTGTGCAGGAAAAAGATGGAATCCTCTAGATTAAGCTGCAGTCTGATGTTAAACCGCCAGATTGATGGAGCTTTGTAAGAATTCTGCTCGCTGATTGGTGCAGGGATTGACAGCAGAGGTCATGGTGTCAGACATTCACCAAAATTTTCTCCATAGAACCCCAGGTTTATTAGAAAGAGACTGGACTGCAAGAGACCTGAAAAAAACTGGGTGCCGTTGTGCATTTTCTTACGAGTGTACGGCCTCCGCATGGGTGGGGGAGCCCGCCCGCCCTTATTTACAGTAAGAAGGTAATTCCTGGTATTTTGCTGAGGTCTGATTTGAGGATGGGACTGATCTTGGTCATTGTATTGTGAACCTTTTGATTAATGAGTTCGCCTGTACGGTTGGCATCATTTTTACATTAGCATATCTGGCAATATGTTCTAGGAGATAAGCTCGTTAAAATTGTTTGCATTGTTTGATAAGGATAACAATGTAATGGAGAATACAGCTAGACTCTATTAATGCAGCTCAGGACCAGACTTGAAGGGAGACTGATAGCTTCACTCATACTTCCTCTGAAGTTCTTTTGTACTGGGGTAGTTATTTTTAAATATTACCTTGATAACCACTAACAATGCTTTTGCTTTGAGACAGAGCACACATACCTCTAAAGTGCATCCTCTCAGCTAATGAGCAACAGGAAATCACTTTTTTTTAAGCCTTCATCTAAACATTCAGATGGTGTTATGGGTAGAATATTCTGTGTGTATAAATGTTGCATATTATAAAATAGGACCAAAAGTATCCCACTTCCTCTCTCTGATCAAAGAAACACACTATTTGCTGACTTAAAAAAAAAAAATTATAAGCAACCTTTGCCCTGTCATCTCTGGCAGTTGTATAAATACTTGGAGTTAATTTTGGCTGTGCCCATGAGGTCACCAAAATCTCATGCCTTATGGTTCCAACTAATATGTTGACATGGCATCCTTATGATTCCAAGTGCTTGTTATTCTCTTAATATAAACCAAAATTGGGCCACAACTTCTGGGCCTGTTTTTAGAGACCCTTGTGATGGGAGAATTGGGGCCCCTTCTCTCCCTTACTCCTCCACCTTTTCTGTGAACGTTCCAAAGCCTAAGGTGGAATTTAAATACAAAAATCCTGAGTTGCTTTTAAACCTCAAGTATTTAAACTGTTCTTGTAGGTAACAAATGTGAAGCCCTCATTTCCTAAATGATTTAATCCCTGCCATGTAGGTAGCAGTTCTTTTAAGACAGAGTTCAAATTTTACTATGTGGGCCAAAGGAAGTTGCCTCGTTGGGTTTTATTACTCATGTGAGCTAACTTGGAATGGCAGTGGAAAATCACTTGGCAGAAAGGTTAAATGCTACCTTTTGGCGATCTTATTGCTTTAAAATAAAATTTTATTTACCTTTTTAATTCAATCCAAGTTATTTCCATTTCTTGAATTATTTTCAGTTTGCTTTCTGAGTCCCTATAATGGTACCTGAAAGTATGTAAAAAAAAAAAAAAAACAAAACTGAATTTGAATGAAGATCTGACTGAACAAATTCTTAAGTCCCTAAGAGCATCATTGCATTTGTATTTTATGTAATAGGATTACTGGACTTTGTGGTGACAGATGTCATAGGTTAAATGAAGAAGGAAGGCTCCAGAATTGTATTTGTGTTGTATTACACATAGGGTGCCCACGGAGACAGACACACTTGATGTTTCCCTGAGTCTGCTTTTCTTGCAGAGTGGATGACCAATGTAGAATAACTACCACTGATTTTATTGGAGGGGCGTAGGGGAAGGAAAAATGTGACACATTTTTCTATCCAGGAAGTGTTCCATAATTATTTTGGCATCCTGAGGCTGGAATAATATTGCCATTTAATTGCTGAGGAAACTTGGAAGGCAATTTGAAAGTCAGAGTAGAGATTTAACCAAATAAAAGTTTTACTTTGGCTGTGGGTTCTGTATAGCCCTGAATAAGAGATGTGCTTGTGAGTTCTGCTGGAGTCCCCTGGAGGGCCTGGGTAAGCCCAGAGCCCTGGCATGATCAGAGGGAATTCTCTTCCTGCTTCCTTTACTGACTTCTGGGTAGGCCCCCAGCAGGTCCTTCATCTTTGGCTTTATTTTCTACATTTGCTTATTACGTATAGGGATATCCGTTGCATTCTTATAGTTTTTGAGGTTAACTTCAGACATTTAAAACAAAGAATTTCTTAAAAGAACTTTGTAAATATAAAAAGTATGCTATTATTACTGAAAGGAGACTCTCTCAAGAGCTCGAGGACAAGAACACTGTCACTTGGCTGGTAGCACAGGTGAGAGGAGGAGGACGACACCTAGAGAACAAGACAGCGCTCTCTAGCACTGTCAGTGGGCAGGCGGTCACTCGTCCCAGCAGGAGACATTGTTGTCATAACATTTGCACCAGATTGTTTATAAATAAGGGTCAGATATAGTTCATGACTTGGATATCCTAACCCAGGTATCTCTTAGTGTAAACAGAGTCCATTTTTACAGCATGGACTAGAGTTAAGTGGTAAATCATTATTGAAACCAACGTGCACTTTGATTAGAAGAGCAAGTTTCCTTTAGAAAATTACCCCTCCGTTAGTAATTTCAATTGAAAAGAGCAAGTGCAAAAAATGGCTCAGCAGAGCCCTGTGGATGTGTTTCCATGGCTCACGTCCACCACTGTGTGATCGCCTTCTCGGCCCTAGCTTCCTCATTGCATTTCTGAGTTCTAGAAATCTATACATTTTAAGAGCTGCTTAAAAATAAATGTGGTGTGGGCCATCTGAGGTGACACTGTTTAATTCACAGAGCGAACAAGTCGTGCTCTGGCTCTCCCTGGAGAGGCTACTCCCTATAGCTCTGTTTCTTGCAGATGCTAGTAGGAAATGAGATTTATTAACTGGCCCACTGCCCACCCCATCTTTGTTTGCATACTCCAGGCTTTTAGAATGAATGTATAAGTCCAGAGGACTGTTTCCACATGAGTGTTTGAACATGCAACTACAGTAGCATATGTTTCTGAATACTTTAAAAAATTTACTTGGCCCCAGGAAATGGACTGTAAAGAAAGGCAAAAGGAAAACTTAAGCCTAAAACATTGGCTCTGACATCCAACTTCGCCATTTTTGACAAATGAACTCTTTTTAAGGAAAACAAAAAGAAATATCGTGAGTGCGTGCGTGTGTGTATGGAAGATAAAGTTGTAAAAGCGTGTTCCATTTAATAGAATCTGTTGTAACATGGCTCTTTTAAACCAGAATGTAGATTTCAGATCATACTCCCCAAAACACCAGCTGCAGACAGCAAAAGTCTTGCTTTCTGTGTCTGCGTTATGTATGTAGTGTCATCTGGGTTTGCTCCTGTCATAGGAGGTTTTTGAAAATAGTGATTTTTGTCCTTAATATTTTTCTTAGTACTTGTAAAAATCAAGGGATTACTCGATGCTTTGATTATTAGGTGCTCGATTTTTGAACTTCTTTTCAGGGTCCTTTGTCAGCTTCTGTTAAAGGGATGGTCTTCCGGGTGCCCTTGGTGAAAGGCTCACCCCTGCTTAACAGTGGTTGTCACTGGTCTTACCTGTTCACAGTGCATTATCTTCACAGATCGGTGGTTCAAGATGGTCCTCTGAATTTAGGAGGTTGATTTCCATGTGCAGTATCTTTTCTGTATTTACAAGGACGTCTTGAAGCTGTAATAAATAATCCCTTTGATTAATGGAGGGGGAAATATTGGGGCTAATCTAAATATTCCATTTTGTTTGGAGAATTAATTGGACAAATACTTGAGAGTCTACTGTGGCCAAGCTCTCTGCTAGATACCCCTTCAAGGACCTTGAGTTCTAGCAAAGTCAGATGTGTGAGCAGCTCATTTTGTAACAGATTTATCTTGTTGTGAATATTTGGCTTGGTCTGATAGCAAAAGTGGTTTGCATTTCCTGAGCCCAAGGTGACTCAAAGTAGAAAAAGATACCCTCAAGGCGGGAAGCTGAAAGACACTGTAGGAGACCAGATATTTTGGTGAGAAGAGTGTAGGCTTTAGAATCAGAATTCTCATTGGCCTGGCAAAGTGCATGTTGGGCAGTAGTGGAAAATAAGGCAGGAGGCCTTGAAAGGCAGGCAGGGTGGTCAGAACTTGACAGTGGAAAGCCATTGAAAGCTCATTAATTGAAAAACAGCATAATGAAAACAGAAGTGCATGTTGGAATTGATCTCTTGTTTTGAAATGAGAGTTGAAGGAAAATTGAGTCCTCTAGTGCCCTAGCCTGCAGGGTCCAGAATTACTAGAGAATAGTTAATTCACCGTGAGAGAGAGAACTTTCCAGCCCTGATGTAGGGCTGCAGACAAGGTAGATAGATGTTCCCTGCCTCAAGGCATCTCTCCCTGAGTAGAAGCAATCAACACAGCTTCATCCCATAACAGGACTGGTACTTAGGTCAGACAGTGCCTTCTGTGTTTTCAGATGCCCGCTTAATAGTTAGCAGTCTAACTTCAAGGGGTGGCTAGTGTATGGCACTTACTCTGTTTTGATGCTCTTAAACTCAGATGCAGGGTGTCTGGTACTTCATTGTGAAGGATCCTCCCAAGTCACTTAATGCCATAAAATGTGCAGATGTGACTCTGATGAAACTGCTCAGAACACTCCATATGGCTCCAGTGCCAACTCCTCCTATAGCTGGAAGGTGAGCACCTCGATGGTAGGCTATGGAGTAGACAGAGTTTAACTTAGATTGTGTGGATTTGTTTACTTTTGGATTTTGTCAATTTTATTTTAAAGGAAAAATTGATTTGTTCCTCTCCTGTGAAATGTATCTTTTTCCACAATGAAATATGTTAGAATGTATATGTTAGAATAGTTTCATTCTTCCTGACTTTAGGCTATCTTTCAGCTATCAGCCTCTGTAATGCTAAATTAGATACTCGGGTATATCTTAAGCACTATTCCAGCAGCTCTTTTATAACACTCTACACACGTCCCTTTGGTATCATATGAACCTTGTTTCTTACCTCATTTAAAAATTCTGATTGTTTATCTTGGTGTTTTTGGCCCTTGATATTTATATTATGTTGAGAGAATTCTTTCAAAATGGAAAGTTCACATAGGCAGAAACTGAAATTATATGACTTTCACCTTATAGCATGAATCAAAGAAATTTCTCCTAAATATGTTTTTTGCTAAATGCATCCCCAACGGTGATCATTTTATTTTAATGTTAAGTAAATCATTAGGTATAGATTAAACAAGAGAGTTTTGTTTGTTTGTTTTGTTTTGTTTTCCTCCTCAGAGCCCCAATGCATGGTTGTATATCCTAGTTGTAAATCCTTCTAGTTCTTCTTTGTGAGCTGCCGCCACAGCATGGCAACTGACAGACAGGTGTGGTTCTGAGACCAGGAAATGAACCAGGGCCACCCAAGCGGTGAAAGCGCCAAACGTTAACCACTAGGCCTTCAGGGCTGGCTCTAAACAAGTGTTTTATAGGCCACCAAGAAATCATTTCTTAGTAGGTTTCTTTAAAAAAATACTTGTGCATATTCAGTGTCAAATCTCCCTAGACTAATTAGGATTTTACTCACTGCAACCAGGACAGACTTTCTTGCTTAAAGCATTATTTTGTCTTTTCGAAAGGGGTAGAAGGTGGTGATGTACACATAGGATGCTCAAGTTGATGGCTGCTTTTAGTGATGGTGTCCTTTTGTGTAGTTTATCTAGTAAAGAAAATACGGCTCGAGTTCAGTCTTCCTGTTATTTCTAGGCCTCACTTGGTTTGGGCAGGTAAAATGTGCCAGAAGAATCTGATTTTGGCCGTGACCTGGAACAGAAGAGGAATGAGGCAAGAGACTTGAGAGAGAAGAGTACGTGTTGTAAATATATAGTGTGTATTGGTGGAAGTCTCTAAAACTCGTGATCCTGGGTGCAGAATTGGTCCTGAAGTTGATGGCCAGCGGTTGTTGTTGCATAATCCTAAAATGGCGCACCTTAAGTTTCTGTGATCCTGTTTTATTTTTCCAGAAGTAGTGTTTGTTTTTGTTGTAAAGACATTAATTCTTTGTTCTTTATTTAGCATCACCCTATCCTGGCAAAGCCCTGAGAGGTAATTTGTCAAAAATGCCAGAGGCATTGACATCTCAGGAAGGCATTCTTATGTTTACAGTCTTACTTTGGTTATAAACAGTAGTGTCCCTTCATTTGACAGCCCTCACTGAGTCCCTGCAAGGTTTGCATTTGGTACTTAGCAAATTAGGAGAAAGTGAAGCTACTAAAATGGACTCCTCTGCCCTACCCCAGTCTACTGCCTTTTTGTCATTTTGGAAGGCCAAAACATATTTTCAGGTTGAGGTTCCTCATATAATTTTTTTAATTCCCACTCTTTAACTAATTACACAATTATTGTTATATTGAAATTTAAGCCCAAATTCCAGCAGTCTCTTAATCTGTTCTTTCAGCAACTTACTGAGTTTCTTCTATATGCTGAACTCCATGCTGGGCCCTTGGAATACAAAGATTAATAACGCACAGCCCCTCCTTGGAAAGCCTCTAGTATGAAGGACAACAGGTGGGAGAAAGTGGTTGGTGGGAGGAATCTGAGGTGGTGAGTTACCCACATCTGACCCCAATAAAGTAATTTTGTGATTATTGTGCTGATACTGGTAAGGGCAAAATGATCACTCCTGTAATTTTCAAAAGCTTTCAGAAATGAAGCATGTAAATAAAAACTATGTTTGTGTGTGTGTCTCCTACCATAACCTCTGTGTGTAAGTTTTAATACAGCCTTGAGGTACCAGTTTGAGCCTTGTTGAGTGACCTATGTGGTGGGCAGGTTACTTCTTCCTTACAAAAAGCCACTTGAGGAAAAATAAAAGGCTTATCTCTTTTGATCCCCAGATTTTTATGATATTTGTATTTGACCATCACTAGGTTAAAAATAAAATACTGTACTAAAAATAGTACAGTATACTAACTTGTATAAATGAGGAAAATGAGAATATA
The DNA here is from genome assembly GCF_057802395.1 of Ceratotherium simum simum. Classification (NCBI taxonomy): domain Eukaryota; kingdom Metazoa; phylum Chordata; class Mammalia; order Perissodactyla; family Rhinocerotidae; genus Ceratotherium; species Ceratotherium simum. Next base: position 25,578,845 of record NC_141913.1, read on the forward strand.
TATTCATATTTACTTGATGTGCATGGAGAAGCTGAAAGGATATAAACTAATAATGGTGGGAACTGGACAGATAAGTCCCTGTATACCTTTTTATGTTTTTTAAAAAACTGGAACTATGTAAATGCATTACTAATCCATGAGCAGTGTTTCACTTACCACTTTAATAGCACAGATTTTAAAAATTAAATGAATATTAATTTTAACAATGAGTTTTACATGCTGAAATATGTTGGGAAGCATCTCAAAATATTCACGGATTTATTGAAGTCACATGGATATTAAAGATTTGCCTAATGCAAGTACCCTATTTACATTAAACCATCACAGATCGCAAATGAAATGTGCTCCTACAGCGTCTGCCCTCTGAGGTTTCACACGCAGCAATCCCTAGTCCATATTTTGTTTCATTTTCTCCAGAGTCCATTGGAGCTGCCGCCTGTGTTGTTTTCTGTGCTGTGTCCAGCCTGCTTAGTATGCTCCTTGAATCTTCCACTAACTGCAAAATAATCCTCTGTGAGGATTCTTTTTCGATATCCTCTTTGAATTTTTTTCTTATTTATTGAGCACGTGCTGTGTGTCAGGTACTGTGCAGGGCCCTAAATCTGTGAGACTACAGATTATTGCCATTTTTTAGCCACTCTGCCGCAGTCCTCTGGCCTCCCCCAAACTCTTAGTCTAACTTCCCACCTTATGGAAGGTATTGAGCAATGTCTGGCCTTAATGTGACCCCTGCTCTGATGTGAGCCGGCCAGGAAACAAACCATCTGCATTCACCATACCTCCCTGCTCCAGCCCCCTCACCCACAAGTCTGGGTGAAGGCTGAGTGAATCCCCATGGAGACTGACCAATTAGGAATAAACAAAGAAGAGGAGAGCTTTGAATATATTATCGCAGCTATAGGGGCCTGCTCACCATCAATAACCGTGAAATAGAAAGCTTGTGGAGCTTGTGAGCCGAGTGTCTGCTAGAAAAGGAGGAAGCGGAAGAGGGCATGATTGGGTGCAGTGGGGAGCGGGGTGAGCCCAGCACAGGGTGAGGGCTTCTTGGGGTGGATGCACCAGCCCTCTCTCCTTGCGCCCTCTTTCTGTTTCTGGGGGCAGTGTAAATCGGCCCCTGCAACGTTTGTTCTTCGGGAGGAAGGAGAAAGAGATGAGAGCCATCAGCTGCCTAGGCAGGGGCTGACAAGTGGAGGGAGCGGGGACCTGTAAGTCTTTCCAAAATCCCTTAGTGGGGTAGCACACACAATAAATTGAAAAGCTTGTTTGGTGTCTGGGAAGCCAGTTTTTATCTGCCTGGAATTTCTGACATGCAGATAGCATTGTCCTAACACGGACTTTAAGATGTCAGCATGAATAACAAGGAACATATTTCCAGCCTGTGTGATGCATGTGTCACTGCTCCCTCAACTCCAGTTCAAAACTTGGCCTGGACTGAAAAGATGGCCTGGACCCTCAAGTACCTCCATTCCTACCCCATATTAAGACCAATTGGGCCTCTCAGAGTCCCAGACTGCTACTTGGAGAAGCAGTGACGTGTCGTGGGCAAAACTTGGTGCTGGTGTGAGACTTCTTTTCTATCCCAGCACCACCACCTCTGTGATCTAGGGCAAATTTTTTAGCCTCTCTAAGCCTCATTTTCCTAATGTGCAAATAGAATAATAATAGCATCAACCTCACAAAGTTCTTAATGAGGACTTAAATGAAATCTGGAATATAAAGTATACCAAGCAGTGACTGGTGCGAAGTAAATGCTTTAAAGGTGTTAGCTAGTAGTGTTGCTTGTCATTTCAATCTACTGTTTCACTCTATCATAATCTGTGATCTCTGTGTCCTCAGTACCTGGTACAATACCTGGCACATAGCAGTTGTTTATGAAAAGTCCTAACTGAATCTGGAAAAAATTCATACAAATTATACTGTTGTCTTTTCCTCCCTTATCAACTTTATTAAGAATTAACTTATGTACAGTAAACTGCATCTGTTTAAAGTTTATGATTCAGTGAGTTTTGGCAGTATATATGCCCTTGAAGCCATCATTCCCAAAAGATTCCCGGTACCCTTTGGAGTTCGTTATCTCCTCTGTCACAGCCCCAGGCAACCACTGCTCTGCTTTCTGTCACCATAGATTAGATTACAATTTATATAAATGGAAACATACAGATTGTACTCTTTAGTGTCTTACTTCTTTTACTCAGCATAATGATTTTGAGATTCATCCTGGTTGGGTTTATCAGCAGTTTGTTACTCTTTATTGCTGAATAGTATTTCATGTATGGCTATACCATATTTTGTTTATCATTCACCAGTTGATGAACATTTGGGTTGTTTCCAATTCTTAGCAATTATGAATAAAATGTCTATGAATATTCATGTACGAGTCTTTGTGGGAACATATGTTTTCATTTCTCTGGGATAAATACCTAGGAGTGGAATGATTGGGGTCATATAGTGGGTGTTTAACTTTAAGAAACTTATGAAACTGCAAATAATTGTCCAAAATCGTTGTATTATTTTACATTCCTACCAGCAGAGTATGAGAGTTCCATTTAGTTCACATCCTTGGCAACACTTGGTATTGTTAGACTTTTAAATTTCAGCCATCGTTATGGATGGGTAGAGGTATCTCACTGAGATTTTAATTTATCTTTTCCTGATGACTAATGATGTTGGGTATCTCTTCATGTGCTTATTGATCATTTGTATATCTTCTTTAGTGAAGTGTGTATTCAAATCTTTTGCCCATTTTTAAAAATTAGATGGTTTATCGTATTGTTATAAGAGGATCATAAAATGTATATTCTGGATACTCTACAGTCTTGACTTAGATTTTAATGAGTATGAGTCTTGTGTTCTTAACCTGATATAAGCCCCTCAAGAAAAGGAATAGTTGCTTCTACCTGGTCTGTGTCCATGGTGCCTTTTCTAGCAATTAGGTCCAGCTCGCACTAAGCGTATATTGAATGATTCCATTAAAATAGACTGCAAAGTAAAGTAGGATCATTGTTTTAGCTCTGGAAAAAACAATCCACTTTAAGGGTTTCATATGAAAGAGTTATATTTAGGAGCTAGGTTTTCTTTGGCATCTTGATGGATATGAGATGCTTTTTTAATTCTGTGGAGAAGAACCTTATAGTTAGGTAGGTATTCTTTTCTCTGTATTGAGTGTCCCCTTAATACTAGATCAAATTTTCCGCTATTAAATTTAAGAGTAAAATGTGTGTAGAAATGTTTGTTCTTTAAAGACAGCAAGGAACCATTTCCATACTTGCAGAATTTTGCCCAGGATAATTAAAGCATTGGATGCCCTCCCTCCTTTATTTTAAATTCTGAGACAAACATCCCCCAACTCTTCCTCGCTGCATTCTCATTCTATCTAATCTGGCACTTTTGTTGTGATTTGGCTCCTGACTTCTCTAAACCCTACTAAGGAGAAATTGCCTCAAGTAGAATTTAGAAACTGGGAAGCAAAGCTCAGTAAGGTCTTAGGTTTACCTGAAAGGATCTACTGAGAGACCTTGTTATTTCTGAGAGGGTGGGGACGCTTAGCTTCCACAATCTTTCCAGCTAAAAGCCAAATTTCTTAACCACATACGTTTCAAAATCCAAAGATTTTATAAAATGTAAAGTCACTTATGATTTCCCAAATGCTCTAGGTCTACTAGTAGATTTTTGAGCACAACTTATTTTATCTGTCGTTTTATTCATTTTATTGCAAAACCTTCAGGCCGGATTTCAGACGGAGTTACTGCTTCCATATAGCAGTAATCTCTTACTATCTAGTTTGTAGATGATTATTTTCTACGTTTGGTTGGGACTGAGCAGGTCACAGCCGTTCAAGTATCAGTTGAGAGTGTTCTTTTTGCTTTAATTGAAGTTCCGTGAAAGGAAGCCAAATACCATTAGACAGGACATCCTGTGATTCCCCTAGTTTACGATGGCCAAGGACATGACTTTTTTTTTTTTTTTTAAATAAGATGACTGCTTGCTTCCTTTCCTGTTAATAAGGGAGCAACTGATGATGTCCATTGGCTTTAAGGACTAACTAGCAAACAGCTACACCTCCCCCCGAAAAATCACCTGAAGAAGTATAGGACATGGAAAAATGTCCATGTCTTTTTTGTGAGCCAGCAGTGATTTGGTCATTGTTAGCATTCAAGTGACCACTGGTTCTGTTGTCTTGAAATAATAATTAACTGAAAAAGAAGGGGAACAACTAAACTAGAAGTGCTTGGAATTAAACATGTTAACATAAAATTCTGAAATCAGGTATATTGTGGCACACTTACATAATGAAAATCAGTGTAAATATTATACATGAAGAAGATATGGATAATGTTCACAATATGTTAACAGACAAACAGATTAGTACAAAAGTGAATATATATATATTGTTAGTTTCCCAGGGCTGCCATAACAAATTACCACAAACTAAGTGGCTTGAAATGTATTCTCTCACAGTGGTGGAGGTTAGAAGTCTGAAATGAAGGTGTTGGCAGGGCTCTGCTCCCTTGGAAGGCCCTGAGGGGAATCATTCTTTGCCTCTTCCTGATTCCAGTGGCCTCATGCGTTCCTTGGCTTGTAGCTACATCATTCCAATCTCTGCCTCTATTATCACATGACCTTATTCCTTGTGTGTCTGTGTCTCTGTGTCTCCACATGACCTTCTTATAAAGACACTAGTCATTGGATTTAGGGCCCTAATCCAGTATGACCTCATCTTAACTAATTACATCTGCAAAAACCCTATTTCTTAATAAGATCACATTCTGAGATTTCAAGTAGACGTGAATTTTGGGGGGACACTGTTCCACCCAGTGTGTGAGTGTGTGTGTGTATAAACCCATTTTTATGTATAAGTGTATATGTATAAAATTGATACACAAAATAGGTCTTTAATTTTATTTTTATTTTCTACTTCTTCGTAGTGAAAATATACTGATTTTTTAACATAAGAATATTTTAAAAAATAAATAGCCCTGACATCTACTTTTAAAAAAGAGTATTTTTTTTTACTAGCATCCTACTTTGAGTTTTTTTTGCCTCATCAAACTATTATGAGATATTTTAACCTTAATTTAAAATAAAAATTCTTTGTAGCATACACACACATATAAATATATATAATGAGTCAATTTTTATGGTATTATCTATTATCCTTATTATTACAACAATACCTAAAACTGAAATAATGTAAACTAGGTCTTTGAGACGTTGGATCAACCAGTGTAATATCAGGTGTTTGGTTTAAGTCTGGGAAGCCCCCCCAAAAAAGTTGTAATTTTACTTGATCACTGAATTCAAATCTAATTTTTAAAATGTTTTAAAGTCTCTAAGTCAAATTAGTCCTAGGAACCTAGAAGCTAGGCACAGGGGCAGGATGAAGAGGTGCTTCACCAAATTTCATCCGTTCAGATTGGCTCAATTACTGGGTAACTTTTTTTTTTTTTATAATTTTATTTATTTATTTTTTCCTCCAAAGCCTCAGTAGATAGTTGTATGTCATAGCTGCACATCCTTCTAGTTGCTGTATGTGGGACGCGGCCTCAGCATGGCCGGAGAAGTCGTGTGTCGGTGTGCGCCAGGGATCCGAACCCCGGGCCACCAGCAGCGGAGCGCGCGCACTTAACCACTAAGCCACAGGGCCGGCCCAATTACTGGGTAACTTTTAACACACATATCCAGTCTAGAACTAACTTCATTCAGTCACTCTTGTTATTCTTTAGACTTTCTGGTCTGTAGTAACATCTCTAGTTATTTAGTCAAATAGTTTATAATGTTTTCTCATAAGTAATTTCTTTTCTCTTAATTATCTCTGAATTCTCATTAGTCAGTTGTTATTTTTCTGTCTTTAAATATCCCAACTTTAACAGAACCTTCTGAATTCAGTAGAGACCACGATCCCTCACATTTGTTAAACTATAACAGTATATTAAATTTTGTCCTTTGCTCCTGTAAGTCCTCATACCATAGAACTACAGAATCAAAAAGGAAGGCTTCACTTCAAGAAACTTCTATGCTTCCACTCTTTTCCCAAACCCAAGGGTCTTACCAGATATCTGCCCCCCCCCCGTTATTTCCGTACCTGATTCAGTTTGAACATGGCACAATTCTTATTCACTTTTTACTCAAATGCTCGGTTTCTGTACTTCCCTGTGAGAATTATAGTGTTATTACACTGATGCCAGATATGTTTTAACTTTTGGCCTGTGACAAGGCAATAGATAGGAGAGTGGAGAGGTACTGCAAATTAAGTGTGTTTGTGTGTGTGTAAACTGATTTTTGTCAGGGACTGTTGGGTACTTCTGATGCTATCAGTCCCTTCATTCTAGTAAAAAAATGGTAGATGAGTTTATTGGTTTAAAAAAACAAAAACTCTTCTTCTACTCCAATATACGAGGAAGATAGGATTGGTATCTGGTTGCCCAAACAAGAGTAGTAGAAAACTAGGGAAGGGGAAAGAAGGATGAACTCTGACTCTGGGATGGGATTGTAGGAAGATGGGGGAAATCCATTCTCTGGCCAAAATGAATCATTTCATCTGGGAAGGGAAGTTTTGGGGATGATGGCCTGGGGAACTGGTAATGAAATAGTGCTCCTAGTTTTGATAGCATTTCTCGACTGCTACACCAATCTGGCTAAAAATTACTAACCTTAGTTCAAATGACTGAAATTTCCATTTCCTATTCTCATAATGTGCAGCCATCTTGTATGTGATTCACAGGATGTTCTCTGGGGTTGAGGAGTGGGGTTGATGTAGAAGCTGATCAGTACCTTGTCAACTAAAGGTAATATTTCAGAACTTTAATGTTACACTGTTTCCCAATTTAAAATTGACCATTTTGGTTCTGTGTCAAAGTCTACTATGGAAAGAATTAAGAAGAATTGATGGCACAGACAGGGCTGGGGGGATATGGATGTACATTGTCCATTTTGGAGTCAAATTTACTGGAATATATTTTGACACCGGCCTGCTCTTTTCTCATCCTTGTAGGCTTATTTTTGTTGGTACTTCACTTTCCATTTCCATTTCAAAATGTTCTCGTAAGTTTAAAAATGAATTTTACCATGATGTAAATATAGACCTTTGGGTGGCACCAGTCTCTAAGAGTGAGATACCAAGGTATTTGTTTATTATTTTTTTTAAAGCAATAGATTTTTTAAACACATAGTCAAGATACCAATCTTAAGTCTTTTATTAGTGTTGAAAAAAATTATAAGCAGTAATGGACGTGTTCTCTGTGCATTTGACTGAACTACCACAAAAAGCAAATTGAGAGACCTGAGTCCAAAATATGTAGTAACTAGAAATGTAAAATGTGGTGATTCCTAAAATATTAGCGTGGCTTATATGTTACAGCTGGCAGGCTTTTGAGCCAAAAATAATTCCCAGCAATAAACTAGTAACTCATCACCAAAGCTCTACAATTCAGGCTCTTCTTCAGGTAAACTTATGTTAAAAAATCATCTTGGTTAAAGTGAAAATGTAAAATGAGGCCTTAGTAGAACTAAAAAAGACAAAAATGATTTTATTGAAGACCATAATTGTGTCCTCATTTGGAGTTCTTTTTTCTTCCCATTTACCCCTATGACATAATAAAAACTGAGAGCAGAAAGAGACTTGATTGAGAGCAAGAATCCTAGAATCAGTCCTAGGTCCAAGTTCTTCTACTTAATAATTGTGACTGGGCAAGTCACTAAACGTCTCCAAGTCTCTCTCTCTTTTCCTTCATAATAGCTTGAAAGCAGTATCTATCACATGGCATTGTTGTGAAGACTAAATGAGAAAATGGATGTTAACTGCTTACTCCTATGAAGAAAAGGAGATCCAAAGAGGTGAGGCACATGTGCCCAAGTTTACCCAACTGGAACTAGAAGCCAATGCCCGTGACTCCTAGATCAGTGCTCTCGTGAAGCTGCAGTACAGCTGATGAGCTTTTCATATCAGTGTTGGAGACATGAAGAAAGCACATTTCTCTACTTGCTTCTTTATTTTAGACATAGAAGATAAAGTCCTTTAATCTACTCAACCCTAATTTAACCCCTCCTAACCATCTCACATAGCACTAGAGACACATATAGGCAATTGCTTACGTGGTGTGATTTTGGGCTCCCTGTGAATTTCCCCTCCCCACAAAACTTGCCCACACATGGATTCACCCAGCATTTATTTTTCTTGTACCCGCTATGTGCCAGGCACTGCTCTAGACACAGGAGATACAGCAGTATATATTTATATACTATAAAGTACCCACCTTCATAGAGCTTACATTCTGGGGGCAGGAGGTAGTGGACAGACAATGAACAAACAAGATAATTACAGGTCATGTGAGTATCACACAGGAAAGAAGAGTGTGATGTGGGAGTAACTGGAGGAGGCCACTTCAGAGGGTGGTCAGGGAAGGCTTGCTGAGGAGTTGACATTTGAGCCGAACTTGAAGCATGAGATGTAGCCAGTGCTGCCAAGTGCAGGGAGTGACCTCTCCCTTTGCATAGGCCTTGAGCCCCACTTATCCCTAAGGATTAACCTTGAAGCTGTCATCCTTCATTTGTTTTTTATTTTGAGAAGGTTTAGAGAAAGTGGACAGCTGAAGATGCTAATAAGTATCTGAGGAGGAACCAGCACCACCAAGAACACAAAATGGCTCAGAACCAGGAGGTGGAGGGGCATTCCTAACAAAATTTGCCCACCACACAACTTTGCCTAGTGGTGGCTCGTTCGTTCAGTTGCCACACACTCTTCTGCTATATCTTATGCACCCAGTTTTATGCATGGTGGATTAACCAGCTGAGCATGACCACCCATCATGGTGGCAGCAGCACCTATGCCCTGAAAGGTTGACCTGGGGTCATACTGGGAGGGGGAGGCTTGCGGCCTGACTGGAAATGACTTGGGATCATGGGAGAGAGCTAAGGTCAGGGTGAGAGGGAACAGGGCCAAGTAGGGCTGGGAAAGTAAACTGAAGGCATATGGTCAAGAAGGAGTGGATGTACTGGGAGCCAAGTTGTGGGGGGAGCACTGAGCGAAGTTGGTGCCCTGAGGAGACCAGCCAAGCCCTGTGGCATGGGAATGAGCTCTGGGTCATTGTAATTATTTTCAGAGCATGGACCAAGCCACCCACTGTTTGAAACAGATGGACATTTAGGCAAATATAATCGGCTGCGTTTCTGACCATGTGAAGGAAACGTATGCCCGCTGTGTGTGTCCGTGTATCCTTAGCCTTTTACTCTTTTGTTGTCCATAGCTGAGTTTCATTCATATCAGTGAACGTTATGAATGCCACAAAGAACTTTTTTAGAATTCCAAAATTTCTTCATTCCTTGGATAAGAGCCAAGTTTCCAAGTCATTTCAGGGCCATAGTTACTGACGTTAATCCTGAGTTTAAAAAAACCAAAACCTATATGTGCTGTTTTGAAAGTTGCATTTCTGTTTCATTTACGTACAATATTGAGGGTAGTCAAGCTAAGGAGCCACCTACCAAATAGTATCTGATGGGGTTAATGCAGATAATGAAAAGGTAATTAAAATGGAGGTAGATTTTCAAGGCTGGTTATGAAATCTCCTTTTGCTGGCAGTTGGAGAAATCTGTGCTTTAATCATATTCTATTTTTTAAAAATATTTGGAATACTTCGTGATATGGCAAGAAAGAGCTTAATCTGTTTTAAGAAATGACAATTGTAAAAGAGATGGGCACCCTGAGAAATTGTATTATTTCCTGTTTATTCTCTCTGGGAGGTGGCAGTTATTAGCTGGAGTCGGAACTTCGGATTGTCAGACTAAGTGGAACTTTGTGCCCACATTAAAAGCATTATCATTAAGCAATGAATGGTAACGAAGGGCACATTGATAATTGCAATGGTAGACTGCCTAGAAAAGCCTGAATAAAGAGCAGGCAACTCTGCCCTCTGATAAAACTCATGTCTTATCCAGTGTTTCTCCAAGCACCTTAGTCTTAAAGTTCTTTGCACTGGTTTTCTTCACTAGCTCTAAATTGTGAATAGCCTAGCTTGGAGAAAAAATAGTATATTTCAATATCTGCATTTTAATAAAATATATGTATTTCGTAATTGTGGGCATGTCCTGATGTTTCTCCGCTGTCCTTGTCTGAAGTCGGTACTCAGCCCTCTGCTACCCTAGGAGGCCCTTCCACCGGCTCGTGGCAGCTCTCCAGGGAGGGTCCATGCCTGGAGGAGTTAGTCTTGCATTGTCTGTCTAATCCCATAACCAAGTCCTAGAGCTCTGTAAAAATAAAACAGATGCACATCTGCCCACAGCGGCTTAAGTGTGTTATTATTACCTAAAGACAATAAATGACCTCTTAAATTCCCATCCCAACCCTAGAATCCATGCATCAATTATTCCACAAGTTAAGTGGAAGCTTTAATAGTCAATTTTAAATGAAACTCAGGACAGTTTCTATAATGTCTCTCCAGGGAGATTTCGTCTTGTCAAGGTTTGTCTTTCAAAGATACCCTCTCTGACTCCCGCTCCACTCCATCCTGGTCTCCCTCCTCTAACAAATACCGTCTTCTTGCCCCCACGGTTCAGGTCACAAATAAAGAGAAAGTGATGAATTGAGAATTATCTGGAGATAGTCTTTCCTTGGTGAAATGTTTAAATCCTACCCCTTGCGGTATTGGATCTAGAGAATGAATTATGCACAGCTGAAAAGCAGGGAAGTTTCTGGTTCAGGGGACATATTGACACATCCCCTACTGATGCCCAGTTCATTATTAGGGACAGCCACGGGAGATTTCACATCAGCCTTTTGTTAGGGAGCCAGGAAGGAGGCACTCAGGCAGAATCTATTTGTGTTGTTACAAGGCTTTTCAGAGGAAAACTCGCACATTTGAGTGAATGTCTGCTGTGGGACTGAATCTCTTCCTCCCCCCTCAGGTTGATACATATATTCTAATGCAGAAGTGGTCTTTGAGAACAACTTTTGGGGTTTGTTCCTTTGCCTCAGTATTTAATCTGTGGGTATAAATGTACATATTTTTTTTCAAAATATTTACAAGTTATTTTAGGAAAATGCCACTTGTAAGAGAAGGAGGTATTCATTATATCAATGATTGGCTAAATTTCTTTTTAAATTGTTATCATAATATTATTTCTGGGTATTTAGAAGTGTTTGCAAAATGATTATTTCTGTTAGAATGACAAAAAAATTCTTAGTAAAAAGCCATGTTTATGAGTGTATTTGAAATAATGCACCTCCCTTTACCTGGTATATAGGAACAGGGCAACCTTGACAGTCCTAAAAACTTGAACCAAAGAACACCCTGTGAGATGGGAGTTAGAGTTGAGACCTTGACATGGACCAAGTGTAGTCCAATGATGGGTAAAGAAACGTGTTCTTGTGGCTCACAGGTGCTGTTCCCACCTTGGCATATATGGAGACATGGTGCAAACGATGACTTCTGAGACACTTTGAAAGGAACTTTAACACCCAGTCAGCAGGACATGGTTTCCTATGAAGCACTGATATCTTCACATATTACTTAAGAAACCACATGGGTTATAGATCATTGTAAGGGTCTCAGAAATCCTTCTGTGCCCAAGCTCAAAGAAATAAGTTTCTCAGGTGAAAAAAAATACCATTATTTTTGTACCTCTTTTCTAGTCTGTTCTTTGTTTTCATTTGTGTGAAACTAAGTAAAAGGTGGATTGCGTGTATTTACCTTAGACTGGTGGAGGTGAATTACCTCTCCTAGTGATGGGGGAACATGTTGATAATAGAGATTGTTATGAGAGAGAAGAAAGGCAGTCATAGATATGAGTGTAGTTGTCAGTGCAAAATGTGTGAACGGAGTATATTGGCATGGGGTGGATTGAATTTTCAGAACATTTTATATCGAACATTAAGTTTCCAGTTGTATATGAATTCCTTTAGGGAGTAACATGAAGGTAACTTAAGTCAGGTAGGGCTTTTAAAGGTTCAGCTTTAAAATGGGTGTGGGGTAAATCTAAGCCAAATGGGGCCTCCTTACAGAGCAGCAGACAGTAGTCAACCACTTATGGAGGGCTGTTGTTCTGCAGATGGTCGTGTCTAAACTTGGGAAGCCTGGCAAACTCAGACGTTAGTTGTGAAAAAAAATCAAAATCAAAATAGGTTCCACATGCCTCATTTCCAAAATTAATTTTTCAAACCCCTCTTGTTATAACACACACACAGAACAGCACCAGAGCCAGGATCCTGGGACACCTGGCCTATCATGAGCTTGCTGGAAAAAAAACAACATTTTTCTCCAAAAGAAGTGATCAAAGTGTGAAGGGAGGAAATGAAGAGAAAATAGCCCCCCTTCTCCCCACAGGAACACGAGCATGGCTGTGGTCTATTTGTAAGAGTTAGGGTGGGGCGGAGAGACAGAATGAATTGCATAAGAAATCATTTCAGTTAAAGGCCACACAGTGCTAGCTATGACATTTTATATGTTTGTCAAATTTTGAAGAGACATTCCTCTGGAATAAATCACAGATCTTGCCCAATTTGTTCTTGGACAAAATTTTAGAATATTTCCTCATTGGTTTTGGGACCCATGACTGGGAAGGTGGTAGAATTAATATTTTGGTTTCCACAGCTTGGGGCTTGCCAAGTCTTTATCCAGGCTTTGTTTGGTAGGCTAACTCAAGTCTCAGTCACATAAAATTCCTTTTGATTCAGTAAGCAGAAATGCAATTGCTAATTCGTGCGGCTGAGTAGCTGCTGCAAGGCATAGACTTGCTGTGCCTCTCCCCTCGTCACCACCAAAGGCTGAATACAGGATGAAATGGGGCAAACCCAACACGCTGACCCTCGGTTTGAGGCTGTCCTTTTTCTGAAGTCACGTGTGTCAGTGGTCACTATCTGCGGACAAGCCAGAATCGTGACTTGGCCTGCTGGAAGTATGGAAGGATTTTTGTTTTTCTGTGTGTTTCCTTTTCACCTTTTTACCAAAAATGTATATCTAGTGCCAGCTTCCAGGAAAGACATTCAAACATTCACGGAAACTGTGTAAATGTATGGTGATTATTGGTTTATTTTCAAGTAGGAGCAATGAATGCAAATTCATTTGAGAATAAAATTTAAATGCCATATCAAAAGATGGGGACCCAGAGACTGAAATGCTAGGGAATTGTCCCTTATCTGCTACTTCCAGTGTGATTGTATTTACCAGGTTGTAAACACGTAGTGATCTGGTTAAAATTCTGACTGAAAGCCACAAATTTTAGAGGACAGTGCTTTGATTCCTTTTTTGCAAGGATGGCACAGAGAGAAATGCTTATGCCTCCGAGACCAGATGGCAGGTCATCTAAGAATAAACTGTTGTTTCCATGTAAAAGACGTGCCGAAGATCCAAACCGGAGAATAAACCCTGCACGATGCATTGGCTCTTCATTCTGTAGCATCTGGTTTTACTTTTTCTTTCTTAGTCATTTATTTTTCTTAACTGTGTCTTTGGAAATTACTCGGTAAATTAAAAAATTAATATTTTGAATTGTTTTAATTCCTACCTTCAAAAGGACTAGGAATCCACATTTGTCAGGGAAGAATAAAATTTCTGCAGAGTTTCGCTCACAGGATTCTTTCAAGGATCAAAATGGGAGCAGGAAATCACTTTAACTCTAAAATGATAGAAAAATTCCTTGTGTTATCCACACAGTGTTTCTGAAGAATAAGCAGGGATGGGTACTTTTACCTTTATATTGTAATATAGATTGACCCCAAGAAATTATAACAAAATCTTAGGATTTTAGAGTGTGTCCACAGAAGAGCTAAGGCTGTTCAGTACTCTCTCAGCAGCCCTGAGTTTAACATTTGGAAAAATATAAATTTTCTTCTCTGAACTGTTTAGCTACCTGGATAATTTAGGCTTGACTATATTGAAGTTGAACCTGTAGAAAAAGAGAGAGCTGAAGAAATTGGGAAGAGAAAAGAGTGGATGGCAGAGCAGGAATAGAATTCTCTTTCCACATTGGCCACCGTCTGACTTACTAGAGGTTAGGAAGAGCTCTTCTCCTTCTGTGGAGAAGGAATCTGGACCCACAGGGCCCTCGCTGAAAGCAGAAGGCATCCGGATTTGGATGGGGAACTAACAGAGGGAGCAAAAGTGAAATGAATTTAGAAGTCTCTTGGTGAAATTTGGAGGAAGATAGATTATAAGAATATTCTGATCAGGATGGATGGTAAATAGAAATTAGCTGTAGTGATTCCATTGCTTTAATTTGAAGTAGGAATGGCAATTTCTTTAATGTGTTGTCATTGCTTTATTTTAGAAAATGTAAGAAAATCTTCCTAATAATCATTGATTCACCCTCACTCTTGGTCTGTCCTCTATCCTGGTTTTCCCACAGGGCCCTTAACACATGGTTGCTCTTACTGCAGGGTTTCTGGGGACTGCAGCTGTGTTGGTTAGAGAGGGGATGTGGTAGAGGTTAGAGGTGGGGGGTCCAGTAACTAATTAATTGGAGTTTTTCTAAAGCAAAAATCAGGTGCTGTTTCACTGTTTACCTGGTCATCTTAATGAGCTCCTTGAAGGCAGATAGTGCTTGACTTGCCTTTGTGAGCTGAAAGGCTGTTTAGATATGGAAGGATTGTTGTCCTTAGGTGAACATTATCAATAAAGGAGTGTGATTCATTGACAGAACCTGCAGCAAATGACTTGCTTCTTTGTTCTCATGGATTTTTTAAAAGCTATCATAACTCTTCTACCTGTCCTTTTGTTGTACATGTCTTGCTGTTATATAACCACAGAACATCGTTACTCATTTGTGTACAGATTATCTTTCTAAATGCCAGTCTGATTGTCTCTCTCCTGCATTGTGTTTAGTTTTGTTTTTAAATCATCTGGAGCAAAAATTGCATCCCAATTTGGCTTGATGCCATCCAGCACAGTCTGGGCCTCATTGCCTCATCTTCAATCAATACATTGCTTGGTACAGCAAAAGCTTTTCAGTGCTGCTTGAGGAAGAAACATTAGAAAAGTACATCAACTGCCAAAAGTTATGCCAGTATATGAAAATTATATCAAACAGTCCAAAATATTTTAAATTTTGAATTATCTTTACTAAGATTTTATGTAACTTACATAGTTGATACAAAATTGACTAGGTATTAAAAGCAAATGGTTTTGTTTAATAAATGATAGACTGAAGAAAACAGGGGAAGTTATTAACCAAAAAATCTTTAATGATGTTGTAGAAAAGCAGTAACTATAGTTATATCTGAGATGTCAATGCCATGAGTGAGTTTTTTTTCAGGTCTTCAGGGGGAGAAAATTTAGAGATGAGGGTGCTTCTGGGGATGGATGGATATTTATTTATTTTTATATTTATTTATAAATAAAATATTTAGCACTTTAAGTAGAAAGCAGATTTTTATTGCTTTAGAGTTAATAAGAACTCCAGACACAACTATTTCATAAATATATAGATTTTTGTGTAAAACTAGATTTTTCCATGCTATATAGTCATGCTTAACAATATTACTTATTTATCTCTAAATACCATTTGTGACTAAAAGAATAAGGAACCCTTGGAGAAGTGACTGGTTTTAGGTCTAAGGCAGGAAATGTACAAGTTGAGCCTGGAACAGTTTGTCATACCAGAAAGCAAGGAAGTTATCAAAGACTACAAGGACCTGGTTCAAAAGAACTCATAAGCCAGCTTGAATAAGCTCTTGCAAGCTTATATCAATAAAGAGATAAACTGCGGTGGATTGAAACATATCAAATATGTTTAAATCCATGAGTTTATAATTATACTTCCAAAACAAAAAATCTCATTGGTCATGTTTGGAGAATATTAGAGAACTATCTCATTATTTTGAAAACTGGTAAGAAAAGAGAAAGAATCAGGCATCCATCCTGCCTTTATTATATGATCGGTACCCCAGAGGGGAGATTTCTCTTTGTAAAATTATTCCAGCTAATAAATCAAAAATGAATAATAGAATATTTCGAAGTCTCTAAAGAATTGTTGGATCTCGGTAAATACCATCAATGGCTAACAGTATCACAAAAGGAGTCAGACATGTGCCCCCTGATGGAAGTTCAGACACTGCATGAAGTAGTCTTGCTCCCCTCCCCCAATTAGAACTTGAATCAGATCAAGCCTCTTGATCAAATTACCAGTTTATAGGAGTACCAGGGACAGAGGAATATATTAAACCACACCAATGGGATGCAGTGAGCAAAATCTAGAGTGTGGAAACTCTACAAGACAAACAACCTAGTTCCTTCAACAACAATAAAAAAAAAAATTGCAAGGGAAATATTAGAAATGGAGAAGAAACCTATAGATAAAAGAAACTTAAAGTACATGTCAAAGAATCACAATGTATGAACCTTATTTGAATCCAGATTTAAACAAACTGAAACAAAATAAGACATTATAATGCATATTTGATATTAAGAAATTCTTTTTATTTTTAGGTGTGATAATGCTATTGTGGTTTGGTTTTGGTTTTGGTTTTTTAAATGTCCTTATCTTTTTTGTGTGTGAGGAAGATCAGCCCCTGAACGAACATCCAATGCCAATCCTCCTCTTTTTTGCTGAGGAAGATTGGCCCTGGGCTAACATCCGCGTCCATCTTCGCTACTTTATATGGGATGCCGCCACAGCATGGCTTGACAAGCGGTGCGTCGTGCATGCCCGAGACCTGGGCCTGCGAACCCCAGGCCGCCGAAGCGGAGCGCGTGCACTTAACCGCTGCACCACTGGGCCGGCCCCTAAATGTCCTTATCTTTTAGAGTCACATACTGAAATACTTAATAGGTGAAATGATATGATGCTTGGCATTTACTTCAGAACAGTCTGGCTTGGGGAACAGAGGGTGGGATTCGTGGCAGAGAGTATTGATGGGAGTATAAATGAAACAAGATTGGCCAAGTATTGATAATTGTTGAAGCCAAGAAGTAAACAGGACTGATTTGTTATTCTGTTCTCTCTCCTTTTGCATATACCAAAAAACTTTCATAGAATGTACAACACCAAGAGTGAACCCTAATATAAACTAGACTTTGGGTGATGATAATGGATCAATGTAGGTTCATTGATTGTAACAAATGTACCAACTGGTGTGGGATGTTGATAGTGGGGGAGGTTGTATGTGTGTGGGGACAAGGGGGTGTATGGGAAAACTCTGTACTTTCCACTCAACTTTGCTGTGAACCTAAAACTGCTTTAAAAAACTAAAGTTCCTTAATTAAAAAAAAGGAAACCAATTACACTGAACTATGGTATAGTTATCAAAATATTTTAAACAAAACAAATCTTTTCTGTTACTGGTGGCCAGTAAATGCCACTCCCAGTGAAAATGTTGGGAAATAGTAGGTGTCGTGAAATGGTCAGGAGTATGTTAACAATTAAAAAATCAAAATAAGTCATCTTTCCCATTTTCACAGATAAAAGGAAGACTCATGCAATTAGGCAGTACTCGTCTTCCCAATTATCTATTCGAATACTTTTTAATACTTTTTTCCCAAGGCTTTTCCAAAACTTTTAGGGATAGAGAATGTCAGGTGAGGATTTTTTTTTCCTAATGAAATATAGATGTAACCTGTTTCTAAGATGGATTTCCTCTAAAGCTGTTTAAAAAATGTTCCTAGCTTACCTACTGCCTTGCTTACCTTATATGAAAAAAAAACACATTCTTGCATTCAACATTTTTATTGAAAGCCTACTCTGTTTCTGGACCTGTACTAGGCACCAGGGATATTAAGAGAATAAAATGGATGAAATCCCTGCCCCCACAGAGCTTATATCCTCTGTCCATGAAGAGAAAAAGAATAAGGAGATAATGGTGAGGAGGCCTCCTTGATGCGGTGGCATTGAACGAAGCCTGAAGGAAGTGAGGGAGGGAGCCTCGAAACTGCCCGGGAAACAGTCCTGGCTCAGGCAACAGCAGTGCAAAGGCCTTGAAGCAGAAGTGAGCTTAAAGGGTTCAAAAAACAGCCAGGAGGCTGGTCATGATGGAGTCGAGTGAGGTTGGGGGCTGGGGGGAGTAGGAGAAGCTATCAAGGAGCAGAATATATAAGGCCTTATAGAGTTGGAGAGAACTTTGGATTGTACTCTGAGGTGAGCAGCCATTGGTGGGTTTTGAACTAAGGAGAAAAGGGATCCGGTTTATGCCAGTAGGATCCCTCTGGCTGCTGTGTTGAGAAAAGGTGGTGGGAGCGAGGCTGCAAGCTGGGAGACCAACAGAGAGACTTGCAAAATGCCAGGCGCGTGCTGATGAAGTTGGGATCAGGGTAGCGGCCTCTGAAGAGACTTTGAAGGTGGAGCCAGAAGGATTTGCTGGTGGGTTGGATGTGGTGGTGGGAAACAGAGGCGGCAAGAATGGTGATAGTGTTTTTAGCCTGAGCACCTGGGTACGGTGGAGCTGCCATTTACATCTGCAAAGATGAGCAGGCCCGAGGAGGCACTGTTGGCAAGCACTTGTAATGCAAGTACTGTGAAATAACGTATAAAGCTAAAAGACTACTCTAGTCTACACTGTTGTAGACGCGATAACTTTTTAATTCTACACGTCGATGGAAGGACGAAAGTGAGACTCGAACTTACATGAGAAATTAGGAATCTCAGAACCTGAAGAACATTTGAGTCCAGTTGAAGGAGATGTCAAATGGTACTGCATGAAGAATATATGAAATTTAATCGTATTATAGCAAATATGTAGAATATAGAGAAAGAGCTTAACCAAAGCAGGACTTTTACATACCAGGTAGAGTTCTGCCAGGGATCCCAACTTTGAATAGGTGTCTTTTATGTTTCTGAGTTAATTTTTTCCCTGTGGGTATATAAACTTGTTTGGTTTTTTTCTAGTTGGGGAATGGCAGTCAATGTGTATTCTACCTCGATAACCCAAGAGACTATGAGCAGACATGACATCATCGCATGGGTCAATGACATAGTATCTTTAAACTACACAAAAGTGGAACAGCTTTGTTCAGGTAAGAGATTATCTTTTAAGTGTTTACCTAAATGTTTACTCTCTGTCATGTGGAATGTGATTTTATGAACCACAGATGGTATATTTTGGGTAAGAAAAAATATATATTAGCATTGATATATATACTTAAGGGGGGGAAACTCAGCTGTAACTAAAACACATATGGGGGAAAATGATTATGAGCCTAAGAGCATAGAGCCATCCCAACGCATATGATGAACGGGTCTCACATGTAATGCCTGCTAACTGCTCTTCGAGCCTCTTCTCTGTCATCCCCTGAGCAGCCATCACACTTCCGTTCCTAAAACACAGATTGGGTCTTGCAACACCCCTCCTTAAAAACCTTCAGGGCTCCATGTTGTCCTTCCTGCAGGATAAAATGCACTCTCTTATGTGGCTGATAAAGTCCTTTCTGTTCCGGCTGCAACCCATCTCCTCAAATTCATCGTCCACATCTCTCTCCCTTGTGCCTCAGTTTCACAAAATACTCTTTGTTCCCTAAATTCTCCTTCCCTTTTCCATCCCATAGCCTTTTTTTAACGTTCCCTTTGCTGAGAATGTTTTTCCCCTTCTTTTCGTTTGCGGTAGAGTCTCTTTCACACTTTAAAGTCCAACTCAGTTGTCCCCCCTTTGTAAGGGTTCCCCAGATCTCCCAGGCTCCATAGTGTTCTGGAAGCACTGTGCCCACCCTTCCAGAATAATGCTTGCCTTGCTGTGTTAGAAGGTCCAGCTCTTACTCCCCTGAAGGCACCATGAGTCCTTGAGGACTGGACTGTGTTTTATTCTTTGTCAAATGCCTGAGGTCTGCAGGCAATGCATATTGAGTTAAACTGGCTTAAAAAATAAAAAGATTTGACTTCAGTGATAAAGTAGGGGCATGTTATAAAATCATGCCACTAGTAAAATAATTCATTCTTAGGTTAGACTATTTATCAAAGAAATAGTCTTCCTTTGGAAACAAATTATTTTCGTCTTGTGAACTAATAGGTAAGAGATTTCCTCTCTGCCTCTGGCTCTGACATGAAAGTGGTGTTAGAAAATAGAAAATATTAATAAAATGTATTCATATGAAATTCCATACAAAGGAGTCATCACTTTTAGCCAGTACAGTGGTGTTGGTGCAGCAGAAGGACATTCTGTCTTTCCCAGTGGGTCATGTGTAAAAAGATTTCATGCAGTACAGTCAGAATTTGGAAGCCCCCACTAGTCACTCTCAGTTACGCCTGAGTCCAGTGCCCACCAGTGAATGTACTCTCCCTTCTACAGGTCTAGATTGATCAGAACAGACTAGAGGACAAACTTCAATACTATTAACACCTCTTCTCCCATGATCATTTTTCTCATGAGGAAGACAGTGAAGTTGGCCAGAGCCTAGGCATTGCCTCACCCACCCTTTCTGTGTCCAGGCCTCAGACATAAGTCCTGTGATTTGTGAGGTCAGTAATGGATGCTAACCAGTTCTTGGTCTTGCACTACAAGCTAGAGAGAAGCTGACTTAGGCTATGATGATGTACCAGGCGTATATTGTTGGCCTATTGAAATGGCTCTGATAATTACTGTCAGAAACAACCTCTGTTGCATCTTACTCAACTTCACATCTCCACTCAATCAAATTTTATGGTGCTGTTCTTGCTGTGCATTCTGGAGCTCTCTAAAATTTTATTTTTAATTTGCTGGGAGGAAAGAAGAGTTTTCTCTTATTAGCAATCCCTTTGTTAATAGCACATACCACTTTATATTGTAATTGTCTGTGGGTCCATTTCTCCACAGTGCCTGACACATACTCTTCCCTCAGAAATGCTCATTTTGGGATGAATGGAAATCAATTTGCAACTGCTAGGGGACAGAGACAAAAATGCATATCTTACCCACAAAGTGGGTGTATGCACATGTGGATAAGGGGAGAAGGGTTGGTTATCAAGAAAAAAGAGACATGGGAAGGAAGGAGATAAGAAAGAGTCATAGAGAAAATTCCTAGGCATGGGTCTTAAGTGTTAAAGGAGCCCACAAGGAGCTTCCTGTGTAATATACTTGGCGAGTTTTTGCTAGCAAATGAAATGAGAAGCAAATTAGAATTTTTAGATACAGTAGTAATAAATGTTTGAGTAATATATATCATTTCTTTGCAGATCTTTCAAATTTCTCGTAAGGCAAATTCAACAAAATTGTAAGCAGCATTTGTCAAGGATTCCGTACAGTTGTCTTAAAGCATTGGTGTGCATTTTACAACCATCTGTAGCTACATTACTATCAGGTGTGGCTTGATGAAACCTGTGGAAACAATTCTGATCACTGCTGAACAGATAGTTTCCATTAGGATAACTCACTGGCTACCTAAGGTTACAAGACGGTTCAGAAGAATATTTGAAGGCTCTGAAACATGGTTTTTTGCTCAAAAAACATGTTAATCTCCAGAGCAGACAGGCAGGTCTTTTATTTTAGGCTGTAGTTTCCTTAAAGTATAGACTGTGGGCCATTTGCATTTATAATCTCCTGGGGAGCTGCTTAAAAAGGCAGATTCTTAGGATCTTTCACCTTCTAAATGAGTATTTCTTGGTGTGAAGCCTAAAATTTGCATTTTCACAAGCACCCCAAGTACTTTTTGTCCTCCAGCCAAGAGCTTGCATTGCATTTTAGAGAAAGCTCAAACCACTAAAAGTGAAGTTAAAATATCTAAAACCTATCTGGCACAGTCTTGTCATTCATAATTCAGTCTGTGACTGTTCTCTTGTCTTCCGCGATGGCATTTACCAGGAAGATGCTATCTTTCTATTTATTTATTTATGAGTTATTTATTTACACCTCTCATTGTTCTATAAGACATTTGAGGCAGGTAGGACAGTGCTCTTAGGATAAGAACAAAACCAAATATTGGTGACCTAAGTGATTTGTCCTCATCATACTTATGAGTAGTCAGATTTCTTGGGTAATATTTTTTTCTTCAACTTTTATTTTAATTCCTTTAGTTTACTGTGTGTGATTTAATTTTAGTAGTATTCTATGGAAAAACATACACAAAGTACTTCACATATTTAAACTGATTTTTTTTTCTTTTCAATAAAATTATTTCTTACTCTTTTTTCCTAAAGGCTTATGCTCCAATCTTGGCAGTCTCCCTTTGGCATTTTTTTCCCCTATTTGCATTATTTCCTTTTTTTTTTTTTAATTTCCAGATAAGAGATCTCCCTCCAGCTAATATTAAAACTAACATCAGCTTTTCTTTAGCTCATAGAGAACTGACTGACTGCTTCTCATTTGTGTTCCTTTTTCTTCAGAATTTTCTGCTTTCATATGATATCTCATTTATTTCCATATAAGCATTTTTAAAAGCTCTTCAAAGGAGAGATGGTGTGAGAAGGTATAACACTTGGAAATACACTGCAGTAAGATGCAAGATAATGAAAATGATTCACTCTTGTCTCCTGCTATTTTATCCCAAGGATGTAACCTTATGAAAATTTTCTTTGAACATTAAATCTAGGTCATGTAATCATAGGCATATTTAGTTTGCATTCATTTCTTGTGAAAAGCAACTTTTAAGTAAAAAATTGGGCTGTATAAATGGAACGCAGGCTGTCAATGGATGTGAATACTACCTATAATAATTCGACAGTCTACTGCTCACCTAAATCTGTTTTGAAAATGAATAATATTTGTGGATTTTCCATGGTGGAATGGGAGATTGAACCACATGAATACCAGATTGGTTCAGCTTAAAAATATTTTATGTTTTAATTCAATTGCTTTATAAAATTTATAGGGCTTTTTGCAGGGTGAGGAGATGTGTTTTTACTCTAGTACCAGCTCAGACTAGTTGACTAGATATTTTATAAGGTATTCAAGAGGGAGAATGGACAACGTGGTGCTAAAACTCCCTGAAAACAGCTTTAGCAACTTGAGATACCATATTGGAGATGATAGAAAAGATAGTGGATATATGGAGAGGAAAGGCAAAAAGAAATGAAGCGGGGAGTTTGATGGGAGTGGGAGAAGCATCTTTTCCTTTTCTTCTTCACCTCCATCCCCTGCCCTGAGGTACCAAATCTCCTTTGAAACTTATTTCTGACACCCACTTTTCTGTCTCCCAGTCCTCTCCCCTAGGTTGGGATCTAAGCAGCAAAACTGTTGAATCCACTGCTGGGTCACTGCTAGCACTTGACTAGTGACTCTCACATCCCTGCAAAGGCTAGTACAGACTGCACTTGTCTCTCTGTGCAACCTTCCCTTCCTCCTTCCCACTCACTCCACAGGATGAGCAAACAGCTGAGTCCTTACAGATCCTGAGATACGATCCACATGTCAGGTGGGCACTGCCTGTACTGTCACTATGCTGGTTAACAGCTCAGTTATTTCCCTGAGCGTTTTAGTATTTTAATAAAATGTAATTCAAATTAAACCATTTTTTAGATGGAAAATTTACATATTTTCTTGACTAGCTTAAAAAAAGACAGGTGATCAGGATTTGATTTAATTTCAATTTGTGCTTCTCCAGATTGTTTCAAGCTTTGTCTTGGATCAAGTTTCTGGTATTTTCTTCTTCCAGGAAAGCTTCTGAATCTGGCTGATCATACTGTATTTATGTAGTCACATTTACAATTCTGGGTCCTTGATGGCTCTCTGGAAGGAGCTAGGCTTTACAGTTATGCTCTAAGATTCACAAAGGTGTGGCTGTCAGCCATGCCCAGGACCTGTAATGCAGGCTCTGAGCCCAGCAGAGCATTCTTTGTGACCATTTTTGGCAGCAATCTGGGCCTGTTAAATAGGTTGATCCCAGCCCAGTGTGGTGTCCCCCGTGCCTTCTCTCTTCTGTCCGCAGAGACCTCTGTCAGGAGGACAGGTTAGTGATGAAATCAGCTCAGAGTCTAAATTTAGTAGACCTTCTCTTGTTGGCTCTTTTGAACTGAAACCAAGTAAGGATATTTCATCAGTGTCTGTAAGCTCAGAGCTTACTTAGCTTCATAAGATCATAGACTGTTATTTGCTGTAAGAAAGTTAAGTTATCTTGGATTGCATTACTATTGTTAGAGATGTCATTGTATTATAGTGGAATATTATTCATATTTGTGATGTATTATGTAGAGAGGTTTTTCTGTGTTTTTTGCTGACAATTTTTCTCTCTAATTGTATTTGGCTTAAACCAATTTTAAAATCAGTTTACTTGGTCTCAGCATACCAACTAATTGGAGAGCAAGGTGGCAAAAAGTGAGTTGGATAATGGGGAGGCAGGGGTTGTGGTCCAGCCTTTGGTTCAGTTGCTGCAGTGGGCAGTATCCTCTGGTTTCTCAACCAAGGTGCCAGTTGAGTTTGTTTTTTGAGCAGAATATAGAATACAGTAACTTTTTCCTTCTAAATTTGTTTATTTACATATATCTTGATACTTTGTTACTGAAAATAAACATAAATTGGTGGTTTTGGTTTTATTGGGGTTTTTTTGTTGGTTCACTGCATTTTTGTGATGCTAAATACCATTGGAAAAAAGTATGTATACATTTATTTCGTTTATCAAACTGCCCGTTATTTTTTTTTCCCCACATATGTGGATGATACATCTTTGAAAGCAATCAGCCACATGTTCATTTTTCTCATTACTGTATTCAGTTCTGATACTCAGTTTAATTTTATTTAACACACATGTTTTGAGCCCTTGTTTGGGCTAGGCCCTGGGGATCCAGATAAATAAGACGTGGACATTGTCCTCTAAGAGCTCAATACAGCAGGGTACTGTCACCACACTGTGGTAAGTGCTCTTTTGGAAGGACTTTGAGGATACAGAGCAGGGAGAGGAGTGGGGACATAGGGAGTCTGTGGAGAAAGACCTTCATTCAGATTCTTTGGGAATTGGCTGGGTGCTGCCTGGATGACTTAGAATAGCCGTAGTTTGGGAAACACCTCAGAAATCCTCCCTCTTGAGTCATATGGGGTGACCACTACCTAGAATAACATGTGTTTTATTAGGTACAGCCTTAAAGACATGAAGTGTGTTGTCTTCTCTAAGAGAAATGTAAAGAGGTTTTCTTGGTGATCTCATCATATGAGTATTTGAAAATTGTTTTTCCTCTATTTGTTTGAAGCAACTATGCATACACATGGGATATTCTCAGGAAACCATAGAATTGCTAATTTGAAATGCAACAAATATTTTAAATTCTCTAAAGCCAAACCTCAGTGATAGCTGCTCAGGTCTCTAACTGGATAGGTGCCA
The DNA here is from genome assembly GCF_057802395.1 of Ceratotherium simum simum. Classification (NCBI taxonomy): domain Eukaryota; kingdom Metazoa; phylum Chordata; class Mammalia; order Perissodactyla; family Rhinocerotidae; genus Ceratotherium; species Ceratotherium simum. Next base: position 25,603,978 of record NC_141913.1, read on the forward strand.
TGAGACTCCATTAGTATTTTTCACAGAGACAGACCTATGGATGCGTCCTTTCTGTTCTTCTCCATTTGTACTGGAGTCCCTCCTAGGTAGTGATGAACACCATAAACTAGGAGAAATAAAACAAGCTAGGGAAAATAGATCACCTGGAATGTAATTATTTTATTGAAGGCTGGCAGTGTATATACTTAACAAAAAGTCAAGGAACATGTAATCACATGTAATATAGTACCTTCACAGAAACAAAGCAAATTGATGACGTTATTAGAAATTTAAACTAACGATTGTCTTTGAGAATTCTCAATAAGATCATGAAACTTAGTAACTGCAGAGATTTATGCAAAGCAATACCTACCCTTAGTTAAATCCTAGACTTGCATCTCATATTATTTTCCCTTAATCTGGGAAAATTCCCAGGTGTCATAGATGAGTGCAGTCTTCAGGGTTCATAGTAAGTATATCGCTGATTCACAAACTCTTTGTCATGCAATTTTCCCTTGGGTTCGGGTTCTTTTTCTAATCTACTCTAGTAAGACTCTGCTGAGTCTTTTGGTGACCAAAAGAAGGTCACCAAAAGAAGTGTAGGGTGGGTCTACGTGATGGGGGTGATACTGATGAGAGTATAGGGCTTACATCAGTGAATGAAGCTCTCAAGTCCCAGCATTGACTTCAGCAGCTTTCCTGCCTGGAGCACTAATTCCATGGCCCCAGGAATCTTGGTGAAGGGTATGAGAAACATAGAGCTGGAGCCCAAGGATTTGGTGGGTTTTCAGGCTCATTTATGATTAATAATTCTAATTTCAGAAGGCTTCAGAGCCCTTTCTCCTCTGATTTTGCCTCTTTTATGATAAGATGCTTACTTTTACAGAATATAATGTTTATTTTGAAGTCATTCACCAAGTTCTACAAAAACAAGTTATCTTAAGAAAAAAAATGTATGTTCCAACAAATTATAAGTTATTTTGATTTTTCTAAAGATGTCAGTTACTTTACATGATGAATATGTTCCCTATAAAACATTACTTTGTATTCATATTGCTATTTTTTCTTTCCCTTTTCTCCTTTTCAGTTTAAATCATCTAAAGACTTTAACAGGAAGAGTATAAAATTGGGGAGAAAGTCATTTCCTTTCATAAATGAATTTCTGATTATTTAAGCACCTCATATGTTTATCTGAGGAAAGACTTAAGGACTGAAGAAACCCTCAAATGTTTTTCAATAGATAAACCGGAGGATCTTAGGAATGTATTCATACCCTTTCTTTGCTAGTGGGAGGCCAAGGACCTCATTTTGTTCTTTGGTTCTTTGCCCTTTGAATCTAAAACATGAATTTTGAAGACTCATATTTCATATCTGAAACAATCCAGTTCTATACTATTCATTTTTATAGCTCTGATTATTTTAACCAGGCATATAATACATAGTTTTATTCTTTAGGGGCATAATGATGTCATAAGGCCTCAACTTTTATGTATCTCTCTTTAACATTTTCAGTTTGCTTTTGTATTATTTATTTTAATTCTTATAACAACCCTGTATGGAAGAATAGGAATTTTTTATTCCTGTTTTATGTGAGAGGATAGAAGCTCAGAGAAGCCAAGCGTTCACAGCTGACACTAGAACTGGCATCTTCTTGGATCCAGCCTCGTGCTCTCCTTGCTTTATGTATGGCAGCTGTGGATGTGGTGGAGGGTTCACTGTGTGCATGTGTGTTTCTGATTTTTTCCATATCCATTTATCAGGAGCACATTGAACATCTCCTCTGAACAGAAGAGTTAGAAAAGAAGTCCATATCTCCACCCTTTAAATTATATTCTAGTTGAAGAAGTGGGACCTATCTGGTAATTCTTCTACTAATGACAAGGGTGTGACCCATGGTATCATCATCATCAAGAACTTTCTTACCAAAGGTAGAGAGACACTAGTAGAAACACAAAGCACTTGCTCCTGGTCTTATAAAATCCTTCCTTGCTCTACCTGGGCGAGAGTGGGGTGGGGAAAGAGCCTCCCCTTCTCTCTCCCTGTTCTCCTTGCTCGCTCTCCTGCTCTAAACTCTTTCCCTCCGAGCAAGACGAGGTGGCTCTGAGATTTCACCACCTGTCTTGGAAGAGCTATTCAACTCTCTGAGTAATTCCTGACCAGTGAAACAACGACCCGACCAAGATAATGCCTCCTCAGAGATACACACGTGCGCATGTGTGCATCATCCACCATTTGAATCCCAAGAATACGGCCCTTTCCTCACATTGAACCCAGGCTAGCTTTAATAAGCTTATACCTGAGAAGACTTCACATCCTCATTTCTTCATTTCTATGCCATTGAGAAAAAAGAACATTTTATAGAATAATTTTGTTTCAAGCTTGGTCCCCCAAAGGATTTATGTATCAAGCTATCACTTTTTTCCTGTATTTAATTCAGTTCAGAAAACCTGCATTGCAGTAGCTGTGCTTAGAGCCTCTGTCGGTACTTCTCCAGCTCCTCCTTTAATATGAAATGTTGATGTTTTCTTAGTCTTATACAAAGGGACATGCTAATGCAACATTTAAGAATAGTCACCCATTTCCAGTCCAGTCCTATCTCCTTATTACCTTATCTGTTTCCCAACTCCAGCCAGGTTGCGGCTCCTAAACCTTTTCCATATAGAAATTCTAGAGCTGCCAATGGTTTGTAGTCATGGTAGACACTGTGCTGGCACGGTAAAAAGATGAATTGGACACCATCCCTAGTCTTGAAGAGTTACTCTCTCACCATCAACTGAGAGAGAGAGCTAATTAAAAGTCATACTTGAGCCTCCATAGCCATTGTAGTGAAACAGCTATTAATTCTGCGCTGGGAACAGAAACACTTCATAGAGGAGGTGATGTTTGGGGTAAACTTTGAAAGAAGGAGAAATTTCTATTAAAGTGTAAAAGGTGGTAAAAGGACATTTTAGGCAGAAAATGTTTGATCAAGGCGGAAAAGGTGCAGTGTTTTATGCATGTACGTGGCTGTATAAGACTCTGAAACATTTTAGGATGCAAGGCAACAGAAGAGGGACAGCAGTGTTTCAGGTAATAAATGCAGGTAATAATTACCTGAGTAGATTTCAGGTAATAAATGTAGTACTCAAAGAAAGGAAAGATTATTTCATTCTAGAAAAGCTTCTTGTCTTGGGGCTTTGGCCAAACAGCCATGCAAATTTAGTGGATGGTCAGTAAATACTTATGAAGTGAAATGTAATGAATTGCTATTCAAACTGGGTTTTTAATGTGGATAGAATTCAGGCCGAGAAGAGGAAGATGGAGATTTTGAGTACAAGTGCCATTTAGATATCGTTTTGATATTCTAACATATTGCTTTACGTATTCCTGAAGTCAGGAGATATTTACTGAGTGCCTATGGTGTGTCAGGTGACAGGCTAGGATCTGAGGATACAGCTATATACAAAAAACAATGCAGATCAAACACAGTTAGGACCCATTCCGTTACTACCAGAGTTCTCCTTGACATGTTTATATCCAGAGCATTCAAGTTCATTTTTCTCAGCTTACCTGAGCACAAAGTGAAGGTAGAACAAGGTCCCTGGACAAAAGCAGACGTCTACCCTGTCTCACCCATCAGACAGCTTATAACACTAATGGGCAGTCTGTGCTTGGGAATATTAGTAGCCATCCAGGTTCTACACCACTGAGATGATCAAGCCAAGAATCTTCAAGTTCTGCTGTTCTTCAAAGGAAAATATTTTTTCTAACCTACTTTTTTCTGAATTGTGTTTTTAAATTTACGTTTTATCAGCCATGTAGACACTGTAAAAAAGGAGTGTCAGAAGTCACTGTCAAATGTTTGGGCATGTTAGAATTACATACCTGGAAACAGAATAATTGAATTGCTTGGCAACTCTTAAAATAACCGTCACTCCGCAGATTGGGATTTTTCACCCTGCAACCATTACATAATTCTGGCAGAGTGCAAGTTACCTCTCTTTAGTATTCCCTCCCTTCCAAGGTTTTGTTCTTACGCAAGCATTAACATTCATAAGCTTTTATGACCACATTATCTGAAAATAAGAAACATGTAAATGTGAAACTCATGCCAACATGATGTCCTGCAGTTTCTTAACATTCTCCATAAGGAGGATCATTCTTCACTTTCATTTCTTCTAGATTATATTTCTATGACAATTCATGGAAGGACTTTAGGAAACTGAAGATGGAGCCAAATTTTAATGAAAACATGTATGTCAGCTTTAAAATTACACATAATTGTGTTTAAATCCACTGTTTAAAAAACAACACTCCTTTCTTGCTTTTTTTCCCTTTTAAATTAAAGTTAAATTCCATTCTTCTTTTCTCTCTCTTGTGGTCATATGATTGAATCCCTGAAGGAAATACTTGTACATTCCTCATACTAATTTGGGTTCCTCCTAATACTAGAATTGTGATTAGAAAAGCCAAGTGTTCTGGGATTAACCTGTGAAATATAAAGAAAGAAATTCATTATAGAGGAATATTTTCTTATGTATCACAGTCTGCATGAATGTTACGTGCTGGTTCCTCTGTAATTGCTGGGGGCTTCCTTTGGTACCACTCCGCGCCTTCTGGGCTTTCTCTGGCCACTAGGCCTCTTTTCAGGGAGCTGTGGGGAAGGGAGTGCTCACCTCTGAAAAGTAGAGGATGTTACTGGCATTGGTGAGAGCTGGTGGACTGGATTTGGGGGCACGTATCGATAAGTAAGGAGCTCTTACCTGTAAGCCTTGGAGAGTGGGTGAAATGGCTTAGATGTGGAAAGAACCTTGGAACTCCCAATCCCTGGGACAGTGACCTCAGCCACAAAAAGAACAACCTGCGAGACAGGTCCATTGTGTAGAAATGGACTGCGGGTTTGTGCTGGTCAATTCATACCACTACATCTTACACTATACTAACAGCCTCTCCATCAGCTACGATACCTGGAGTTCACATAGAGGCCTGGCACATAGAACTGTCAGTAGAACGATATGGGCAATGATTCAGTAGAAATTCCCTGAGAAATTGGGAAAAGTGTGTAAGCTTTAGGTTTCTTACCCCTAATGTCATTTGCCCTTAAAATAGATATGTTCTTAAAATTGGAGCTTAAAAATGGCATAGTTTAGGCACTCTTCTCTAAAGACACTTGTGCCCAGAAATCAGCATTGGTTCCCTGCTACCTACCAAATTAAATTAAGCTGCCGCTTTTCCTGGCTTCTAAAGCCCTGAGCAGTCTGGCTGCAACCTGCCTTTCCAGCATCTGCCCCCATGATTCCCCTACCCATAGCCTACATTTGCCCACACTCATCTTTCACTGTATGTTCTAATTCTCTGTCTTTGCTTGGAATGCCTCCTTTGAGAGCCATCTCTAGTGCCACCTTCCTCCTGTTCTTCCTGATCACCTCCAACAAGATGTGAGCTCTTCCTCTTTTCAGTTTTCAGAGCTCTTCAAAGTCTTAGGGTCATTGAGTACCTGTAACCACAACATTAGATGTTAAGCTCTTTGAGGACTGGAAATGACCATGCATGTTTGACTTGACTTTATCTGTTTGGTAATATTGACTGCTCTTTCTTGGGTTTTTATTGGGCACAATTTTGGAACTAATTTCTTTAGTTTGTTTTGTTTTGTTTTGGTGAGGAAGATTGGCTCTGAGCTAACATCTGTTGCCAATCTTCCTCATTTTGCTCGAGAAAGATTGTCCCTGAGCTACCTCCTGTGCCAATCTTCCTCTATTTTGTATATGGGACGCCGCCACAGCGTGGCTTGATGAGTGGTGTATAGGTCCGTGCCAGGGACCCAAACCTGTGAGCCCCGGGCCACTGAAGTGGAGAGCACAAACTTAACCACTGTGCCACTGGGCCGGCCCCACTTCTTTAGTATTTATGTGTCTCTGCCATAAAGTATTTGTTGGTTTATTGGTTTTTCATTGATTAATAAACAGAGTGACTCCCTCTATGCCACCTACAGATGGGCATTTCTTTAGTGGTGACCCATAAACACAAAAATTAGATAAGAAATCTATCTTTTCAAATTCTTGCCTCCTAGTCAAGCTTTTCTTAATTTAAATCTTCCCTTTTTACATAGTCAGTCATGTAATTTCAATACTTTTTTTAAAAAAACCTTTTGTTGGGGCCAGCCCAGTGGTGTAGTGGTTAAATTCGTGCGTTCTGCCTCAGCGGCCCAGGGTTCACAGATTCGGATTCCGGGCGCAGACCTACACACCACTTATCAAGCCATGCTGTGGCAGGCGTCCCACATATAAAGTAGAGGAAATGGGCATGGATGTTAGCCCAGGGCCAGTCTTCCTCCACAAAAAGAGGAGAATTGGCAACAGATGTTAGCTTAGGGCTAATCTTCCTCACCGGGACAAAGAAAAAGCTTTTTGTCCATTAAAGTAGAGGAGGTAATACAAACAAATAATACATGAGTGCACATGGACAGAAACTCTATCCCCTGATATTCCAGCTTTACAGAACTTTGTATTTTGATGACTTTAATAAGAAAACTGACCCCTTCAGAACAAGTTTCATATGTACCTTTCTAATTTGTTTTTCATTTGTAATAAAGGTTTTTTATGCCTCCTTTTCTCCTCTATCTGGAATGCCAAATTCTAACTTTAGCTCTATTCTCGGACTGCAGCCTTTTGGGACATCTCGCTGCCAGTTTCAGTATCAGACTGCCTGGAAGCCAGTGACATTCTGTCCTGCACACCATTCCCGCCTGGGCTCCAAGTGCCTCTCCCACTTCCTTCATTCTTGATTTCTGTGCAGAAGCCAAATCATATTGTAGGAAGCTGGACATGTCAGACAGCTTGTTTTGGTAAAATCTGACGAGCACATTACCCTAAAGGAAGTTGCTGGTGTTAGAAACTAGAAGTGAAACTGAGCTCCCAGCACTAGATTGTCAGTTAGCAGATGAAAAGAAATCTTTCAAACCAACAAGATACTTTCCTTACTGCCGTCTCTTTAGTCTTTTAGTTGGCTGAATCTTTTTCTGTATCAATAGGCAGATTTGAAGTTGTGTATTTTTTCCTAAAGCATTAAAAGGCAAGATGGCAAGTTACAGGGTAATTACAATTTAGTTGAATAAAACTGTAAATAGTCTACTTATACTTCAGTGTTCTTTACATTCTAGTTTCCAACTCGAGTTATAGTTAATGTCTACAAAAATTATTTTCACAAATACCCCTCTTAAAATATCAGCTCTCTACTGAGTATTGTATATCTCTAATTATTTCTCTAAAATTTGCTTTTTAATAAAAATATTGATATCTACATCTTAATCAAGGACTAGTTGGTGTGTAGATTTTTTACTAAGTTGAAATTTCCTTTTGAAAGATACAGGAAAATATTCTTCATTTTTTGATGAAGAAGCACTTTTAAATCAACTCAGTATATTGATCTTAATATCTGATCGGTTTTCTCTACAGCAAATCTCACTTTTAACATTGTTCTGCAAGTTTCTTAAAAAATCTGATTTAAAGGTAACATTACTTTTTAAAAAGTATTCTTGGTTCTCGAAGGCAGGTTGTGAACAGAGAATGTTGGTACCTTTAAATGCAATTTGCTGCAGCCTTATAAGAGTCTTCAAAAGGTTTTTATCCGTGAATTAGTAAAAACCTGAGAGCAAATATCAGATGAAGGCCCAACCCACGTGGTTTTGGAAGGCCTTTTAATATATCTGCTGATATTCTTAAAAATCCATCTGCCTGAATAATGATTGCTTGCTTACTTCTTTGTCTGTAAAAGAAAGGAGATGAAAATGTCATTTGACAGCTTACTCTGTATGTAGAGAAGGGAAAGGATGGGGTGCTTTTCAGCACTCTGCACAATAAGCTTTCTCTGTTTCTGTCTGCGGGAGTTGAAATCTTCCTGCTGGTTATTACTCCTTTTCCTGTTCATGGAATCAGTTTGAAAGCTACTTGTCTTCGGGACTTATTTAAAATATGAATAAAAAGTTGCTGACATCACTCCAAGCAGTGGGAAGAAGCAGGAAGCTCAGTTGAGGACCATGGGAATTCCAGGGAACAAGCTCAGTTGAAACCAGATTTCTGAACTCTAGATCTTTATTTTTGCATTTGTGACTCGGGGCAGGTGAAGTAGACAGTGTCCTGAGTTCACTTCAACAGAGCTGAATAACACTGTGGTAACTGAAGCTGTCAAGCCACTGTTCATGCCAGGAATGTGACAGATGCCTAAAAAACACAGAGCTACTACTAATTTCATCATATTTTTGTTGGATTGGAAAAATGCAGTTGAACTCGGGGATTTTAAATTCCATTAAAATGTTAATCTTGCAAAGCATTATTTTACAATTGCCATTAAGCCCTTCAAACCTTGTGTTTGTGTAGGTAGAGAGATTTCTGCTGATGCACTGGAAATATGTAACCCTGTATTTTGCAGCCTCTCTTTCCTTGTTAGGAAGCCTTGATTTCCCAAAGGGGAATACTGCCTTTGACATGAGGTTTGGGCTTTGTTTACAGATGTGGTTCTGCAGTAATATCAATTCAAGGAATGACAGGGCCGAATGCAAAAATAGAACTGGAATGATTTTGTGATTATTGTGTACAAATAATATTCTAATATGAAAGATATTTATCTTTCACTGAACTACTGAAGATGATGGAAAATGTGGTTGTGTTGCTGAGTATGTAAATGTCAGGAGCTCAAAGATGAGTGCATGGAAGATACGATCACAGAAATGTAATCTGGAAAGGGCATGGGTGGACGCCCCTGGGAGTGCCCCCTCCAGATGCAGCAGTGTACTAGCGTCTCTTCTAGCACCTACAACAAATGATGGTGATGGCTAGAAGCAAGAGTGCTGGCCACAGTCTTAGTCATGGGAAGGTGAAGCATTATTGTCTCCTACTTAGCAGAAATATCAAGTATCCCTTAAAAGAGAAGTTGGTGACAGACTGAGAATGAGAGAATCATCTAATTTTAGAGCTTAGAGATCTAGCCAGACCTGACGTGTTGCAGATAGGAATACTGTTGGCTTAGAAGGGTGTGATGACATGTCACGGTCCGTTCACGATGCTCAAGGCTTAGATCCAAGGACCAACAGTCCAGTTCTCTATCCTTCCCTGCCCCCTCCCTGGTCCTCTCTGATACTAGCTTGAGAGAATAAGCTTTTTTACAAATCATTTATCTGTAACTAAACGTATAATTGCATAGATGTGTCCAGTAAATTAAGGCTGTCGTTCTTTTCTTCTGACCCTTCGTCAATACCAAATAAGATTGCGGAAAGTTGTAACTAAATCCCGCAATGATAAAGACATTTCTGTATAATAGTTCCTTGGCCCATGAGAAAATCAGATGAGCAATTTGAGTAGCTGTTTGTGGCAGAACCCAATATAGCTTGATGTCTTCTCCACAGATTATGTCACATTTCTGGGAAAGTGCTGTGAGATTTTGACAGTAATTAGGTAGGTAGATAGGTAGGTAGGTAGGTAGATAGATAGATAGATAGATATAGAGAGGGAGGGAGTAAGAGGGAGAGATATGAAATGCTTATATTTGTGTATATATATTACATATATATGTAAGACGACATTCTTATGAGTATATATTAAATTATGAAATCATGACATTGGGGCAGATTAATGATCTATCTGTCCAGCCCTGGAGTCCATGAATAGGAAAGGTGTAACAGACACTCCTAACATCAGTCTGAAAGGTTCATATGTTCTCTTGCAGATTCCTTTGTGACTCCTTATAGGATTATGACCTAGAAAATTTTCTAAACTTTCTTTGAACTTTTGAGTTTTCATTTGTAATTTCCTAGAAGCAGCACAGAGAAGAGGAAAAATAAAAAAAATTGAAGTTGAGCTCAAAGTTTAAATTCCACTTCTGTTTCTTAGCTGGATGACTTTCTGAGCCTTGTTCCCCTAAGCTATAAAATAGGGTGATGATGATAAAAATACTTACCTCTGTGGGATCAGAATGTTAAAAATAGATTTGAAGGCTGTAATAGATTTTATACAAACAGAGGTATTTTCATTTCTTATATTTCTTGGCATAATATATTCTATAAATGTATTATTTCCTTTTTGTTATCTGAAAATTTCCTTTTAAAAATGTCCACATATCCTGATATTATTTTACTGTTGAAGTCCTGGGATCTGATACAAATGAGATTGTCTTATCATGCCTTTCATGATTTCATAGACTTAAATCATGTATCCCTGAAACCTTTGAGTATGGATACTCACTTTTGAGTTCTGCATTTATACAGTTCCCCACCTGTTCATTTTGGATTCCTATCTGCAGACATTTCAGCTCCATTGTGTCACTTTTGATGTATAACAACTGAAACTATTCTTAGGGCTATAGGTGCCCGCATAGCATGGCACTGTACAAAGACAGAATATTCTCCTTTTTTCTGCTTATTTCCTGATCATTTCCAGAATCTTGTTGACCTTCATAATTGCAGTAGCACTGTGAGCTGGTGGGCTCAGAGCATAGCCCATCAAAATTAATCTCTTGGTGAGCACATCATCATACAATTTGGGTTGCTTTTACCTAAGCGTGTTATCTTATATTTAGCTTTTTCAAGCTTATCTTTCACTTTTCTGCAGACTCGGTCTCCAGAGTGGTTCTTGGTTTAGGTTGTTTTTTTGGTGTTCTTAAAATTTATTTATACTCCATCAACTCTAAAAAATATGTAATAGCAACTCTTATTCTTATGTGGGACTTTGGTAACATTAGAATTTTACTCTTTAGCAGCCTTTGTTGGGGTTCAACTATATATTTGAAGCCCACGCTATGCCAGGTACTGGATTAAAGGCTTGAATACAGAGGGGACCAAGACAGGTAAGGTACAAGCTCCCCTGAAACCTACATTCCAGTAAGGGAGGGTAAACCATAAACCAGAGTAAGAATTAACAAAATACCAGACATAAAACAGGATGAGGTGATGAAGAGTGACTGGAGGGTTACTGCAGATGGCCTGGTAAGGGAGGACCTCTCTGAGGAGATGATAGCTAAGCCTTGATCTGAATGGCAAGAAGAATGTGGAGTTCCAGAGGAAACAGCCTGTGTGAAAGTCATAAAGCAGGAGGTGTTGTAGAAGCAGCAAGGAAGCCGGTGTGAAAGGCGCTTCCTAAAGGGAAATTAGGCAAGGGTGAGATGGATGGAGGCCTGGTCACAGGTCATTGTAGGCCAGGGAAGGAATTTGGATTTTGTAGTCGTTTCATAGAAAACCACTGTAGTATCCTTAGCAAGGGGTGGTACATGATCTGAATAATGGTAACTTTGGCATAATTTGATAAAAGTGGAATCTGTGCAAAATGTAGGCCACATTGTTGTAAGGTTCACAGAATGATCCAAAAATCTGTACACCTGTCAATGAGAAACATTCTAATTTGTGTCTGGCTGAGACTTCCAGCACAATAGCAGGGATTCCTGAATTTTCCAGTTAGGTGGTGCACATTTTGTCCAATTAAGGAAGAAAATACAGAATTTCAAGAAGGAGGGAGTTGGGAACAGGGCCAAATACTATTCAGAGGTTGAGTTGGATGAAGAAAGAAAAGTGACTTAGATTTGGTAACAGAGAAGCTATTGATGATCTTGACCAGAACATGGTAAGATTGGAAGACAGCTGAATTGGTTTGAATAGTAGATGAAACAATGGAAATAGGGATAATTTTGTCAAGTTTTGCTGTGACTAGAAGATAAATGGTACAGTAACTAAAGGAATGATGTGGAGTTAAGGAAGGGTTTTTTTTTTTTTTTATTTTGTCAAAGTTGAATGAGACTAGGGCATGTTTGCATGCTGTAAGAATAATCCACAGAGAGAGAAATTGCCATCGCAAGAGAGAGTGAGGACAGTTGAGGAGTGACATCAATGAGAAGGTGAGAGGAGATGTGATCCAGACTACAAATGGAGGGTCAACCTTTGGTGGCAATCAGAATACAACAGCCTTGTTCAGGTTATACCTTGGTATAGTTTCCTGCCCCAACAAGAACTCTTGATGATGATCTTAGTAGCAATAATTAATTTCAAGGTATCCTTTTCATGATGTCTCTTGGGCACTAGAGATTTGAGGAACTGGAAGTTGAAAATGCCCAAATGGACATACCAAAGGCAATAGCAACAAATCTTCAGCATAACTTCCAAAGCCAATAGATATTTCTTGAAAATTCTCAGAGAGGCTGCTTGACTCTAGAAAATATGACATATGATATAATAGCTAGATGATCATGTAATATACCATTTACTGGAAATGCTAAGGTGATCTACCCTTCTACATTGCTTACTGAAAAAAATTATTCAACTTATTTGATGCTCATGTGGTTCTGAAATGCATAGCGAAGGTGTGAAAGCCCAGAGCATACAGGTAGTAAATTGTGTGGTTAGGATTCGAACCAAATCTTTTTTTTTTTTTTTTTTTTTTTTTTTTACTTTAGTGCTCAAGCTTTTAGACCCTCAAAAAATATGAAAGTTTCCCAATTTATTTTTTAAGCTTAAAAGAACCATGATAAGAAATAGGACAAAAGCACACCAAAAAAGTTGCAGACAATCTCAAAAGTATAGGTGCAAAAATCATATTTAGGAATCTAAACTAGCACTGTAATGAAAACTTAGTAAACATCACCAAGTAGGACTTGTTCCAGGAATGTGAAGATTCAGCATTAGGAAATCAGTGAATATGACTGATCATTTTAATAAATCAAAGGAGAAAAACATTATCTCCATGGTTGCTGAAAAGGTAGTTGATAAAATTCAGTATCCCTTCCCAATAACAACTCTTGGTAACACTTGAAATAGAGGAATATTTCCTTAGTATCAGAAATCAGTGGCCAATAACAGACTTAGAGGAAGAACATGAGATATTCTGATTAAAGAAAAAAAAATGTGTGTGTATATATATATTATATACTCTATATAATATAGTACAACAAATGTATCACTTTATGCATTATTTCCCCCAGGAAACCAAAGAGAATCAACTGAAAATTTATTAGAACTCATGAATTATAAAATAAATGTTTAAAAATCAATAATTTCTAATAACCTAGATGAAATAGATAAGCAGTTAGACATAAACTACTGAAACTTAAGAAAAAAATGGGAATTCTGAATAGACCTATATAACAAGAGATTGAATTAATAATGTAAAAAAATTCCCACAAAGAAAAGTCCAAGACCAGATGACTTGGGTGAATTCTACCAAATGTTTAAAGAAAAATTAACACCAATCCTTCACAAACTCTTCTAAAAAATAAAAGAGGAGGGAACACTTTCCAATTCATTTTATGAGGCCAGTATTACCCTCTAACTCAAACCAAACAAAGATATCATCAGAAAACTACCAATATCTCTTATGAATATAGACACAAAAATCCTCAACCAAATACTAGCAGAATGAATCCAGCAACATATAAAAAGTATTATACACCATGTTCAAATGGGATTAAAGCAGCCAATGTAAAACACCATATTAATAGAATAAAGGACAAAAGCCAAATGGTAATCTCAGTAGATGCAGGAAAAAGTGTTTGATAAAATTCAACATCCTTTCATGATAAAAACACCAAAGAAACTAGGAATAGAAGGGATCTTCCTCAATCTGATAATGCTGTCTATGAAAAACCCACACCTATCATCATACTTAGTAGTGAAAAACTAGATGCTTTCCCCCTAAGACTAGGAACAAGACAAGAATGTTCACTCTTAGCACTTCTATTCAATATTGTACTAGAGGTTCTAGCCAGGTCACTTAGGCAAGAAAAAGAAATAAGCATTCATTTTGGAAAGAAAGAGGTAAAATTATCTCTATTTGCAGATGTCATGATATCCAAAAATCAATCGTATTTCTATACATTAACAATGAACAATCTTGGGCTGGCCCCTTGGCTTAGTGGTTAGGTGCGCGCGCTCCACTGCTGGCGGCCCGGGTTCGGATCCCAGGCACGCACCGACGCACCGCTTCTCCGGCCATGCTGAGGCCGCGTCCCACGTACAGCAACTAGAAGGATGTGCATCTATGACATACAACTATCTACTGGAGCTTTGGGGGAAAAAAATAAATAAATAAAAAAATTAAAAAAAAAACTACATATGCTTTAAAAAAAACAATGAACAATCTGAAAATAAGAATACAATTCCGCTTACAATAGCATTAGAGAATAAAATAGGAATAAATATAACAAAAAAAGTGCAAGACATATACTGAAAACTTTAAAACAACATTGAAAGAAACTAAGTGGAAAGACATCCCATGTTCATGTATTAGAAGACTTAATATTGTTAAGATGGCAGTACTTCCCAAATTAATCTCTAGATTCAGTTCAATCCCTATCAGAATCTCAGCTGCCTTGTTACAGAAATTGACAGACTTATCCTAAAATTAATATAGAAATACAAGGGACCTGGAATAGCTGAAACAGTCTTGAAAAGGAAGAACAAAGTTGGAGGACTTCTACTTTTCATTTCAAAACTGATTACAAAGCTACAATAATCAAGACTGTGTTATTGCGTAAGGATAGACATATAGATGTTACAGTATTAAGAGTCCAGAAATAAACCCATACATTTACAGATAATTGATTTTTCAACAGGAGTTCTGAGACAATTAAGTGGGGGAAGAAAGTCTTTTCAACAAATGGTGCTAAGACAACTGACTAGTCACTTGCAAAATAATGATGTTTGACCCCAACTTCACACCATATACAAGAATTAATTCAAAATGGATCATTGACTTAAATGTAAGAACTAAAACTATACAACTTTTAGAAGAAAATGTAGGTGTAAATCATTGTGACCTTGGATTAGGCAGTGAGGTCTTAGATATGACAAAAGCACAAGTGACAAAAGAGAAAATAAATAAATTACACTTCATCAAAATTAAAAACTTTTGTGCTTTAAAGGATACCATCAAGAAAGTGAAAAAGTCCACAGAACAGGAGAAAATATTTGCAAATCACATATCTGATAACATGTTGTCTTGTATCTAAAATGTAGAAAGAACTCTTACAACTCACCAATAAAAAGACAACCCAATTTCAAAATGGGCAAAGGATTTGCATAAACATTTCTCCAAAGAAGATGTACAAATGGCCAAAAAGCATATGAAAAAGATGTTCAACATCATTGGTCATTAGGAAAATCAAATCAAAACCACAATGAGATACCACTTTACACCCACTAGGAAGACTAGAGTCAAAAAGACAGACAAGTGTTAGTGAATATGTGGAGGAATTGGAACCCTCATACAATACTGGTAGGAATGTAAAATTAACGCACCTGCTTTGGAAAACAGTTTGGCAGTTCCTCAAAATGTTAAACATATAGGTACCACATACCACTCCTGGGTATATTCCAGGAGAATTGAAAACTTATGTCAACAAAAAATCTTGTACGTGAATGTTCGTAGCAGCATTCCTCATAATAGCCCAAAAGTGAAAACGACCCAGATGTTCATCAACTGATGAGTGGATCCATAAAATGTGGTATATTCATACAATGGAATATTAATCAGCCATAAAAAGAAATATGAAGTTCTGGTACATGCCACAACGTGGATGAACCTTGAAAAGATTTTGCTAAGTGAAAGAAACCAGACACAAAGGCCACATATTTTATGATTCGATTTATATGAAATGTCCAGAATAGGCAAAGCCATAAAGACAGAAAATAGATCAGTGGTTACCAGGGCCTGGGGGGAGGAGAGAATAGAGAGTGGCTGCTAATGGCTATGGAGTTTCTTTTTGGAGTAATGAAATAGTGACCCAGGTAGGAGCATCCAAATGCAGAGCTTGCGTCACTGGCCTGCATCTTTACTGGTGAGAGTGGGGAAAGGGATGTTTGCCCACCTTCGGTACCATGGTGGGAGGCAGGGCACTGGAGCATCAACTCAGATAGGAAGATGTCCAAATGCTGGGGAGCCAAAAATGACAGATTTCCACTAACATTTGGAATAACCAAAATTAGAACCATCCTTTATGTTATAGACCAAAATAAATTCCACATGGATTCAGAATGTGAATGTAAAACTTGAGACCATAAAAGTACTTGAAGAAAATACACGTGTATACTTATGTAATCTTGGTTTGAGGAAGTTGCTAAACATGATATAAAAATCAGAAAGCCAATAAAAAATGTCAATAGAGACTATTTAATGACCCAGAAAGGGAATCATGGTCTGTTTAAAAGAAAAAAAAAAATTAGAATAGTATATACCAGGACATGAACAGTGGTTTTGCTCTGTATGATGAAACTAGAGATGAGCCTTCCTGCCTTCTTTCCATCCTTCCCTCCTTTTTGAAGATTTTTTTTTTTTCAAAAGCTTTTTAAATTTGAAAGGTGTGTGATTTGGTTAGTTGCTTTTTAAGAATATATAGATACAGTCACGTGTCGCTTAAAACGACAGCGATACATTCTGACAAATGCATCAGGCGATTTCATAGTTGTGTGAACATCATAGAGTGTACTTACACAAACCTGGATGGTATAGCCTACTACACACCTAGGCTATACGGTACTAAACTTATGGGACCACCGGTATACGCAGTCCATTGTTGACCAAAATGTAATTATACAGCACATAACTGTATCTGGGTTTCTGTAGGTGAATTTTATGCTAAACACTACAAAAGTGAAAATAACTCTTTAAAAAGCAGGTAATGAGACAGTTATATATAGACATCCCCATCTCTATAAAAATAATGTTAAAGTGGCTATTCGAATTTGCTGCATCTGGTGGCACTTGAAAAGGAAGAACTGAATAACTGGATAATGACTGTTTAGAATGCCCCCTAAGATCATGATGTTTCTCTTACCTCCCCTAATGCCTTTTGTTTTGGTTATTTTAATTTGATCTTGTTTTTAAGAGAACTCATCCGCTTGATTAGTTCATGTCAGAGTATTGGCATCTAAGGGGAAGCATCACTGATGCAGACTTTGGAAGTGATATTTATTATGGCTATATTTCATCACTTTATGCTCTTATCTATATATAATGAGTTGCCCCACCATTTCCTGTTCTAGCACCACTTAGATCCCTGATATCTTGTTCTCTCTTTTCTTGGATTTCCTATCTCAGTAAAGGATGCTTGACATCTATTTGACATGAGACCAAGTGGGTTCCTCCCGTGTAAAGGTGAGTCACCTGAATGGAATGAAAGGCTTCTCACAAAAACCTTGATACCAAAGGATGAGGGGAGCCCTTCATGTTCCTATCATGAAGGGCTATCATTGATGCTTTATAGAAACAGACCAAGAGATCTGGAGAATGAAAGAAGGAAAGAGAACACAAAAATGGCTGCTTGTCCCCATTCTTGCCACTAAATTGCTTTTCCTCCTCATAAAAGAAAAATAATTGTTCTGGCTTTGAATTTTTTTTTCTAAATGCCTTTTGCCTTTACTATTAAGAAGATATGAATCAGTAAACATGATCTTGCCGGGATTTTCTGGTTGAAATTGTCATGATCTTAAGAGTTCCTTATAAAAAAATAATCAAAGACTGACTTTCTTTTATGACCATTTCCTCAGGAGATTCATTGAACATTTCTGTTATTTTATTTCTCAGTCATAAACAGCATGACTCTGAACTTCTGTAAGTTTTCAGAGTCTCCATGTCTTCATCCTTCATGTTAATATCAGAACCCCATTGCTCTGGACTGGAATTAAATTGGTATACAACTGTTTTTGGTATTAGACGGCTTAGTTATATAGTTTTATCTAAGTCATTTTGCAAGATGGATATAAAACAGCTTGGGCGTATGTGTATTTTTTTTTGAGCTACACATTTCATGAGAACCTTTGGAGTTTTCTCATGTTTAGATTTTCTGCCATTTTTCTCTTAAATTTATATATTTTGATGGCTTGGAGCAGGTAGCAGGTAGATGGAAGAAAAACATACGTTCCTTTTTTTCTGATAGAAACTAAGAAGAGTTATTCTTACCCTGATTTCCTTGGCATTAAAGTATGAAGTTCTGTTCATTGTTCGTGGAACCTGGTGATACTTTGGTGAATGCAATGTCCATACCACAGTGGTGAACGGGGAAGTGGCAGGCGCTGCATCGAGCCATGACCCTTCCCTCCAGCACCCAGCCCTGGTAGACAAGGAGGTGTAAGTGCAGTGAGGAGAGGAGCACACCCGGCCAGGAAGGCTCTGAGTGATGATGGCTCCTTCGTTCCTAGCCATCCTCAGTTGCACCTGGGTGCAGTCAGATTCATGCCAGTACTTTTCTTGTCTCTTTCCAGGAGCGGCCTATTGCCAGTTCATGGACATGCTCTTTCCTGGCTGCATTAGTTTGAAGAAAGTAAAATTTCAAGCAAAGTTGGAGCATGAGTATATTCACAATTTTAAACTTCTGCAGGCATCGTTTAAGCGAATGAATGTTGATAAGGTAGGAGACTAACTTGTACCTCCATAAGATGCATTGTCTTTCCTTACAATTGTGGTTTTGGCACAGATATGCAAAAATCCAAAAACATTTCAGTGGGATATATCTTGATATCGCAACGGTAGGTTGGAGTCTTCATAGCATAAAGCATCAACTCTCACTTCCCATATTTGTATGAGATTTTTATTTAAGGAGATTTCTAAACTTGTAGCCATTAGACTAAAAACTCTAACAGGAATTACTAATGTTAAAATGTTATGTTTTAGCATTGCAGAAGAGAAATTTTTATATTTGCCACATGCCACTGTGGTTCTTGTGTATTTTGTTCCTTTGGAGAAATGGCATGTTACAGTGGAAGCACCAGGGGTTTGAATCCCAGCTCCTTGACTTGAGCAAGTTATTTAAATTCTTTGAGTCTGGGCCGGCCCCGTGGCTTGGCGGTTAAGTGCGCGCGCTCTACTGCTGGCAGCCTGGGTTCGGATCCCAGGCACGCACCGACGCACCGCTTCTCCGGCCATGCTGAGGCCGCGTCCCACATGCAGCAACTAGAAGGATGTGCAGCTATGACATACAACTATCTACTGGGGCTTTGGGGGGAAAAAATAAATAAATAAATAAAAATTTTTTAAAAAAATAAATTCTTTGAGTCTGAATTTACCCATCTATAAAATGGAACTAAAACCGTCTTCCCTGTGGTTATGAAGTTAAAGTGAGAGAATGCATGCGAAAGTGTCCAGCATAGTGTATATACTCAGTCAGTGTCAGATTCTCAGTCAGTGTCCATAAATTGTCCTTTTTTCTCCTTTGAATTTTATAATTTTGTCCTGGAGTGATACAAATGGATTTAGACTGAAGTCCTTTTTCCCCCCAGTAAAGGACTAGTGGGAGAGCCCACTCAGTCTCGGGCATGTTTCCTGCTATTCAAATACATATTCGATTTATATTCTTTATTTAGGATATATCTCTTAGGGGGAATAGTCTTGGAAAGAAATGAATTTTGAATGAGGGAAAAGAGACCAGCAGGGGAGAAATGGAAAACTTGTCTGTGCATAGGTGGTAGCAATAAATAGGCTATGGAAATAAAAAAATAAAATACTGGGTTATAAGAGAGAGAGGTTAAAGGAAAAGAGAAAAGTTTGCTAAACAGTATATATTTTTTAATTTGATGCAAATAATATATTCCTAAATCAAAGCATTTTTATCAAAATATTAAGAAAATCTTGGCTTCTTGTTTTCTCAGAATTTTTATTTCAAAACATTTTAACCTTTTGAATTCTTTTCAACTTTCTATCCTTTGCTGTGGTTAATTTCCAGTTAGCTCCTTCTGTATAGGTTCAAAACCACTGCTGTAAGTTCTCCTTACTTATTAGCAGCATCACTTAAGTCTTTTTCATTTATTTCTCTGGAAGTGCTTGAAGATTGAAAAAAGAAATACCCATTCATCGGTTTATTGATGGAACTTGGTATTTAACAAATTGGGGGCTCCATATCTCTGGAAGTGTACGCACAGAGAGTGGATGAGCCATCATTAAGAATGTTGAAGATAAAATTCTTATAATGGAGGGAGATTGGCCTTGATGACCTTTGTTGGCCTCTCTAGCTCAATAAGCTATGATTCTACCCAAAAGTCCTTGGATAAAGACAGTGGTCCTGTTCATGCTTGTCATAGCCTGACAGCATGTGGAAGGCTTCTGTGCAACATTTTGCTTGTCTTCTCAGATTTTGAACTTATGCCCTCAGAACTTTCATTTTGATAGGGAGGGCGAAATTAAGCCAACAGAAGTAAGTGCCTTCCTTGAGTGGCTAATGTAGTACTGTCATCTAAAACTGTTTATAAATTTTCACATTTGGCAGAAAGCAAAGTATAGTAGTGTGTTAAAGGGCCTTATGCTCTAAGCAGGCACTTTCTAAAACAATATCAGCATAAACAACTTATAAATCACAAAACATGAAAATATTTAAATAGTACAGTGAAAAGTTAATTAAGTGCACGTGTGGAAGGAATTCTTCCATGTGGGCAGACTTTACTGAAGTTTGGGAGAAGTGAGATATTGGCACCCAAGTCTCCATTACTGGAAGAGTCTTCATGAAAAACACTGTCTCCTCCAAAAGTTTGCTTCTCTACATTTTGTTCTTTACTTGATTTATTTTCAATTTTTAGCTTCACAAAAAACATTTTTGAAAAATTTATTTCTAATGAGTTAGTTTAATGGATGGACTAAAATACTTCAGTTGCTTTTTTTCCTTTCAAAGTTTCATTGGTATTTAAGGTCTTTCTGCACTTTTAAAGTGGTCCTGATGAATCCATTTTAGGATGTCAATGGTAAATAGCTCCTGAGGTGGCAAAGCCTTGCTGAAAACTTCATGTATACAGCATCCATTCATATCATCACACAGTGAAGCCCCACACTCACACACTCTTGCCTACACACAATCTGACTCACTCCCTAGCTTTATAACTCTCATGGCTCAAATCCAACTAGGATTCCAACCCAAAGATGAGGAGGTAAGAATCTGGTAATGGTGCAGTTTGGATAGCTGGATACCTTTCCATTTCCTTCAAAAATGGCAGCACACTGAATTAAAACTAAGCAATCACACCACATTTTTTTCCTGTCATAATTCTGAAGGATCCTATAAAACCTCTAAAGGAAATACTGATTGGCTCTTTAGGTTGCCAGTAGGAAAGATTACCCCATGAAAAGCTGAGATTCGTCTCAGAAGTTGATGTGAATGCTGGGCACCTCCTCCTCCAGAGTGCTCTCTGTGATTCCCCTAATCAGACTCCATTCCTTTTCCTCTGCACTCCCAGGGCACACTAGCTGGGCTTGTGTGTAGCCCATGAATTACTGGGCCCATATTGTGGTTAGTTCTTCTCATGCTTGTCTCTCTACATTGTAAACAAACCCCATAGGAGCTCATTTTGTTTCATATGAACTGTTAGACTGGTATATGTTGGCAATGATTTGGATTGTATTCATTTGCACTGTCCAGTGGCTATAATCCTTATGAGTTTATTCCAAGACAACTGGACCAAGTATTACAAAGAAATAAGGAAAATCCATCAATCTGGAAACAGTGCAACATCCCAGGCCCATGTTTTTTGGGGGAGATGCTTTGGCAATAAACATACTATAAGGAGAATCAGCCCTTCTTGACAGCTAAAGATATTCTTTGTTTGGTTTGGTTTGTTCAGAAGAATTAAATATTCTGGGAGAACCAAGAATAACATTTTCATTTAATTTTTCTTTAATATGATGAAAAATTATATGAATTCTAGAATACAGCTGGCTAAGAAGCTGGGAGAGAGACCAGTGGCCATGAATTTGCAGACATGTAGGAAATAGTTATATTTAGGGAACATTTTAGTTGTATTAAATAAAACATCCCTGAGGTTTGTGAGTCACACAGTGATTTTATATTGCAGGTAATTCCAGTGGAGAAGCTAGTGAAAGGGCGTTTCCAGGACAACCTGGATTTTATTCAGTGGTTTAAGAAATTCTATGATGCTAACTACGATGGGAAGGAGTATGATCCCGTTGAAGCGCGACAAGGGCAAGATGCAATTCCTCCTCCCGACCCTGGCGAACAGATCTTCAACCTGCCAAAAAAGTCTCACCATGCAAACTCCCCCACAGCAGGTATTGTGATAGTGAAGTCACAGAGTCACTTTCCTTTTAGAAAGTGGCTCAGACCCTCCTGTGCTTTACTGTGTTTGATTGATTCTTCTGAGCAGTCGGTATGTTAACACCTGGGGATGATTTTTATTGTTGTCTGTCTGACCACATTTATCTTCCTAGCAGTGACCTAGATGTAATGAGCCTAATGACCATGATTTGAACTATTAAAAAAGCAGGGCTATTCACTTTATATTATGAAAGCTGGTTGTTAAAATAATACTCCAGGAATAGATTTCATTTTCTGTCTAGTTTTTCTGAGAAATTTCAAGTAGTCTGCTTAGATTTTGACTGAAATAGTTTTACTGCTTAATTTCTGGCAGTACAGACCAGAATATGAACTGATTTTATGCCTTTAAATATGGATCATCATCTATAAACTTTCAAAGGAAATTCATGAAATATGCATCCTGTCTCCTGTGTGGGCAGTGCCAATTTTTATGTGATGATATTCAGCAAGACCTCATTTATCCAGCTTTGTCCAAAAGTGAAGTCATTGAGGATAAATGAACTTCGAATTTTTTAAACTTTTGTGGATAAAAACCTTTCTAAAATATAAACATCCTTGCCATAAAAAACAGACTTTACCAGGCAGAATGTGTTCTTGTAAAATTAGGGTCATTATTATAAACACCAGTTGTGATACTGGACAGTTAAACATTGAAATCTTCAGAAACCATTTGTTTCCATCCCATATGTGAAATCAGTAACCTTAATTTTGTAAACAATACAAATTTCTTATGCCCAGCCTCCAATCAGAATGGATTAGAGGGCCGGCCCCCTGGCTTAGTGGTTAGCGTGCGCTCCGCTGCTGGCGGCCTGGGTTCGGATCCCGGGCGCACACCGAGGCACTGCTTCTCTGGCCATGCTGAGGCCATGTCCCACATACAGCAACTAGAAGGATGTGCAACTATGACATACAACTATCTACTGGGGCTTTGGGGGAAAAATAAATAAATAAATAAATAAAATAAACATACTTTGTTTCAAAAAAAAAAAGAATGGATTAGAAATAGTTATAACAATATAAAATAGATGGTAATCACTTTGTAATCACAATTTTCCTCCCTGTTATGAAATCTTTTTTTTCTGGTTTCATGGTTATGTTCCAGGTAGACCTGAGACCATTGGAAATCTGGCATTATTTAAAAAAAATTTTTTTAAATATACTGAAGATATCAGGACTAACATATCATGATGTCTGCAACTAATTCTCAGGTGGTTCCAGGAAAAAAGTGTGTGTGTGTGTGTGTGTGTGTGTGTGTGTGTGTGTGTGGAGAGAGAGAGAGAGAGAGAGAGGAGAGGGAGAAAGAGATAAAGCAAAAGTAGTAAAATGTTAACAATAGGTGAATTTAAGTGGAGGCTATATCAATGTTCATTTTATCATTCTTACAACTTTTCCATAGCTTTGAAGGTTTTCAAAATAAAGTTGGGGATGGGTGGGTAGAATAGGGGTATCTTTTAAATTTTACTGTCTTCCTTGCACTGGGTGTGGGTGATATGATTACATAATTGCTGTTACAAACAGTATTATCTTTTCATTGAGAAAAATAAAAAAGCCATTCTCTTGTTTCTTTCATACATTCATATAGTTAGCTTAATATTGTAATTTATTTTCCTTTCCTGTGGCCCCTAACTTTGGAGTCAGACTTGGTTTTAAATGACCACATCTGCCACTGGGGGCAGTTCTTTAACCCCACCCGGCATTAGTTTTCTCATCTGCAAAATAGGGATATGCCTGTTACATCTGTGCACACACACAGACATACAAGAACACACACGCACTGGTACATTAGACGGATTCTTGTTCATCTGGATTAAAATAGTGGTCGTGAAGATGGACAAATATGGGAGATATTTAGGAGATAAAATAGATTGTATATTGGTAATGGATGGGCATTAGGGTAAAAGAGAGGGAGTGTCAAGCATGATGTCTTGGTTTGTCTCACACAACTGGATGGATGGTGATATTGTTCAGGAAGTGCTGAAAGACAACCAGATTTGGGAAAATGTTGTAAGTTTGTTTTGAACATACTGAGTTTGAGATTCCTTTGTGACATCTAAGAGGAGATCTAAATAGGAAACTGTGTGTGGAACTTGGACATTTAATGTTCAGGTAGAAAAGGAAGGGCTTGCATAGGAAGCAGGGAAGATGCCAGAAAGATCAAAGGAAACAAAGGAATGATGTGTCAGGGAAGCAGAAGGAAGGGAGCAGAATGGCCAACAGTATCTTAGAAGTCAAGTAAAATGACTGAAAGAATCCATTGGATTTCTCAACTTGGGGGCCATTCAGTGGAATGATGGGACCAGGAGTGGGTTGAGGAATTGGGGAAGGAAATTAAGACAGCATAAAAATCCAATTTTGAAGCCATAGAATAAAAGAGCCTATGTAGAAAAGAGTAAACTAAGCACTGGTCTTTGGGAATACATACATTTAAACGGCAAGAGGAAGCTGAGAAAAAGATGAACATCGGGAAAAAACAGGAAAGCTCAGCATCAGAGAACAAACAGTAGGAAATTTCTAGATAGAGGGATCACCAACAGTGCTGAATATTAATTGTGGCGAGATCAGATAGGTTGAAGCCTGAAAATAGGCCAAAGAAATCTGACTCCTAGGAGGTGATTAATAATCCTTTAGATAATTGGCCTGTTAAAATGCTAAGTGCATACACCTAGATTGCAGCGACTTAACAAGGGCATGACGAGTGAAGTGGATGCGGTAAGAGCAGATTCCACCTTTAATAAATTTGTCAGGAAAATAAAAACACTTGATTGGCGTGGGGTTAGGGGGAGCTGATGGTAGCTTCAGGAAGTGAGATTGGAGGGAGAATGGTATTGTCCTTGATCCATTCTTGTTTGCTTTTAAGATAAGGCACAATGAGCACATTTGTTAAGAGGAGACAAAGGTCCACGGAGAAGGAATCATTGAAAACAGGGAAAAGGGGGGGAAATTGGTGGAGCACAACCCTGAAGCTGGAAGGAGAAATGAAGGTCAAGGGCAATGATGGAGGGTTAGAGAGGAAAGGAAGTATTTACTTTTTCAGAACAGAAGTGATGGGGAGAGGTTGGGTAAAAATTAAGCACAAGGAGTTTGGGAAGCAAAAAATTCATGGCGGTTCAAACTGGCCTTCATCTTTTGTCGGGAACTTTCATTAGTCTAGGAGCTATGGTGGAGAAGAGAGGTGGCATGTTTTCCCCAGGGTTGGGGATTCGGCAGGCAGATGGAGTGGGAGGACAAGAAGGTGAGAAAACCAAAGGTGGCTGGTATTTGTCATCTTAAGGTCTTTAGTTTCTATAGCTGTTGATACACAGCTTCATCTTGAACCTCAGCTGCTACTTTTTCAAGTTTTTAGTAGTGAAATTGGACAGACCTCAGAATATTTTTCTTCCACAATCATAACGAGTCCTTAAATTGGCACCAACACTCCTACTCCCCTAAACAGAACTGTCATTGTGCTGCCTTGGGCCCGTTTTGTAGGAATTCCCTCATCTGTCTTTGATGAAAGCCACAGAGAAACTCGTGCCATTTTGATAGAAAGAATGTCCATGAACCTGAAAGAGAAGTGTGTATTTTCCAGAGCTTAACCTCTCGAGTGACAAAGCTCAGGAAACACATTATGGTCAACAGATAATAAATTTGTTTTTTAATGTTCCAGAAGGCAGCAATTCCTGAGACTTGTGTTCCTGAAACCTTGACCATGTTTACCTCATTGGTCTTAATCAGGGAGAAAGGATATTTTCAGACGTCAAACCAGCCATTCTCTTTTTAATAAAATATATTCTGACTGTTGGACATTGTGGGGTTATTAAAATTATCCTGTGGAAAAGAATATAGCAAGGTATACATTACAGGTAGAACATTGTTTTAAAGCTATAATAGGAGAAAGGCTCCTATAAATACAGTAAGACCTCATTTTTCTAGAGGTCGTGTATCCAACTTTTGGGAAAACATCCAAGAAAATGTAAGCCAAAATGTCTTCTAAGAGTCAGAATAGGTGTTGTAAAATCTGTGCTGTAAGATTCATGCACTTTACTCTTTACACATGAGAGAGTTCCTAGGATACTTATCCAGGGTCTGTTTGCTCTTTCTTAATTTAGACATAATTATAACAAACATGGGGATATGGTTTCTCAGCACATAACTTATTAGGGCAAGGAGTACACTGATATCAATAGAAAGTACAAACATCAGTAAAAGAAGAGCCAAAAACTTAACAAAACCTTACTAAACAGCCCAGTGGCCTGGGATCAAATAGCTCCATGCCTCTCAGTAGCCCTCAGGGTCTATCTGACACCAACACATACTGATAGATAAACTCCGAGTTCCCTTCTAATTCTTAAGATTCTGTTTATTTTCTATTTGTAATCGTCTCCCCCATGAACTATTTTTACAGCCTCTGAACTGGTCTCCCTGCCTGTGGTCTGAAACCATTCAAGGTCATCCTCTTCATACACAAGTCTGATTTTTGTCCATCCAAAACTTAAGACAAAGTGCTCGATGAGGTGAGGGTCAGCTGTCTGGGAAATTCACGTATCTATGTCACAGTTATCTGAGGGATGCCAGGTCAGGTACATTTCAGCAGTAATTTCTGTTCCCACTTCTAAGCCTTGGCCATTTCTTAATTATCTGCATTCATGGAAACAAGCAATGGCTGGTATAATAAAAAAAACTGGAGATGGTCCTCACTTATCTTTTTATTTTTGGCTTTGGAATACTGGATTCATTTTGCAGTGGATTTATGTCTCCCCAAATATTTCCTTAGGCTAATATTAAAATTAAGAGAGGAGATTTTAAAAGTTATCATCACAGTAACAAAACAAAAAAAATTGTAACCTTGTATAGTGATGGATATTAACTAGACTTATCGTAGTAATCATTTCACAATATATACAAATACAAAATCATGTTGTACACTTGAAACTAATATAATGTTATATGTCAATTATATCTCAATAAAAAAGTTTTATCTGCATGTCCTGACTATAATACATTAAGAGCAGTAAGTGAAAACTCCAAAGCATCTTGTGTGGCAAAGGGACCATATTAGTGGAAAAATGATCATGGAATTGATTATCCACATGTTGATAATTAAGAAAGGATTGTCTAGGGCCGGCCCCGTGGCTTAGCAGTTGAGTGCTCGCGCTCTGCTGCTGGTGGCCCGGGTTCGGATCCCTGGCGCGCACCGACGCACTGCTTCTCTGGCCGTGCTGAGGCCGCGTCCCACATACAGCAACTAGAAGGATGTGCAGCTATGACATACAACTATCTACTGGGGCTTTGGGGGAAAATAAATAAATAAATAAAATTATTTAAAAAAAAAGGAAAGAATTGTCTACATTGGCAAGAAAAGAATAGTGTTTTTACATAATACAGACTACTTATATAGCCATGCACCACAGGTTGTTTGCTTCTGTATAAAATAGATGTGCTCCACATACTTGGTGCATTCTCTTTTTGTGACAATGTGCTCAATTTTCCTGCCATTTCAGTACAGATACAAGATATTCTTCTATGGATTCAGAGAAGCCATAGAGCAGTTTGGTGTCTGTGTGTAGCTGAGTGACTTACCTGGACTGGGACAAGCTTCAGCATAAGCAGAGGCTGTCACATAGGGTGGATGGCTGTCTGGCGAGTCTTATTCTATCTAAATTCCAGGAATTACTTCTTGAATTGCTTTTGATCTACCAACAAGGAGTATGTATTAAAATACACATTTTCATAATGATAGATATCTATTAAGTGCATATATCATCATGAGTCATGATGTTTGTAAATTTATTGCTATGAGCCATATCTGCAACTCAAGATAGCTATCCAGGGGATCAGATTTTGTGTGTGAGCACTTCACTAAACTTAAAGGAAATTCGAAGTTGCAGTTTCTATAGCAGCCGCAGCTTAGACACATTGCAAATTCACATATATTAATGTATTTAAATCAAACTCCCATATACAGATACAGTGTGATGGATTTAGAGTTGCTATGGAAATTGAGTCTGAGCTTCCTCTTTTCCTTAGAGACTTCAGTGTTCCAGCCTTCAAATCAGATTAATGGAAATACTAGAAAAATGGTTTCAAAAAGGAAGCAACCTAAGAAGTATAATAGAATAAAGTATTTGAACAATCGTATTAAATCCCTAACTGGAGATTTAAATAAATCCTAACAGTGTTTTTCAAAAACTGTCTTGAATGGGGTTCTCTAAGTCTGTTCATACAGCCTTAACAAGATGACCCTGTTTATTGATTTATTTGTGTAGCAGTGTTTTTGCATTTGTTGAGTACCTGTAATCTAAGTAAGCATTGCCTGTCACCTTTTTTGGGGAAAGAAGAGCTGCTTTTACTTTCCCAAAAAGTTTGTTTTGTTTTTTAGGACAGGCAGTGAACCATAGCAGATTATAGTGGTTTTTATTTGTGTTCTGATCTTGATCTTATAGCCCAGAATAAAGTCTCTTGGTCAGCATACCACATGCACTTGAAAAGAATATGTATTCTGCAGTTGTTGGTTGTATAGTGTTGTAGAAATATCAATTAGATCAAGGTAGTGGATAACGTTATTCAGATCCTCTATGTTTTTACTGATTTTTGTTGTCTAGTTCTAACAAGTTCTGCGAAGAAGGTGTAGGCGTTGATTGTGGGAATTGTCTATTTTTCCCTTTAGTGATCTCAATTTTTGTTTCCTGTATTTAAGGCTCTGTTATTAGGTACATGAATATTTATGATTGTTAAGTCGTCCTGATGAATTGACCTTTTATTTTATGAGCCATCTCTCTTTATCTTTGGTAATTCTCTTTGTCTTGAAATCTGTTTTATCTGATATTAATATAGCCATTCCAGCTTTCTTAGGCTTACTATTTGCATGGTATATCTTTCTCCATGATAGGTTAAATTTCCACCTATCTTTGTCTTTGTTTAAAGTGTTTCTCTTGTAAACAGCATATAATTGGATCTTGTGTTTTTATTCATTCTGATAATCGCTGGACATTGGAGTGTCCAGTCCATTAACACTTAATGTTAATTATTGATTTGGATTTAAATTTACCACATTATCATGTTTTTTCTGCTTGTTCCCTCTGTTTTTTGTTTCTGTTTCCCCTTTCCTGTTGTCTTCTGGATTTTTAAAATATTTTTTAGCGTTCCATCTTAATTTAGCTCTTGCGGTTTTTTTTTTTTTTAATAATTTTTATTTATTTACTTTTTCCCCCCAAAGCCCCAGTAGATAGTTGTATGTCATAGCTTCACATCCTTCTAGTTGCTGTATGTGGGACGCGGCCTCAGCATGGCTGGAGAAGCGGTGCGTCGGTGCGCACCTGGGATCTGAACCCGGGCCTCCAGCAGCGGAGCGCGCGCACTTAACCACTAAGCCACGGGGCCGGCCCAGCTCTTGCGTTTTTAACTATACCTCTTTGCATTAATTTTTTTGGTGGTTGCTCCAAGGATTATAATATATATTCTTTTCATAGTGTACTAAAATTAATATTATACCAGTTCAGGTAAAATGTGGAACCCTTGCAACCCCTCCCCCCACTATCTTGTCATAGTTGTCACATGTATTACATCTACATACATTATAAACCCCCCAAGACAATGTTACAACGTTTGCTTTAAACCAATACTGTCTAATGCGGTGGCTTCTGAGCACTTGAAATATGCTTATTCTGCATTGGAATGTGCTGTTATGTATGAAATGAATGCTGGATTTAGAAGACTTAGTGTGAAAAAAATAACAAAATATCTAATTAATAATTTTTATACTAATTACATGTAGAAATTTTAATTTGTATATATTGTATATATTTTGCATATATTAAAATTACTGTATTTTTTTTACTTTTTTGATGTGGCTCTTAGAAAATTTTAAGTTATGTGGTTCATGTTACATTTCTATTAGGCACTGCTGCTTTAAACAGTCATATGTATTTTCAAGAAATTAAGAGAAAAATTGTTTATTTTTCATATATTTACTCTTTCCAATTTTCTTCATTCATTCCTGAACCTCTGAGTTCCCTACTGGTTTCGTTTCTCTTCAGACTGAAGAACTTTCTTTAGCATTTCTGATAGAGCAGGTCCAATGGCAACATTTATAAATGTCTTTATTTCACCTTAATTCTTGAAGAGTATTTCACCAGATAAAAAATTCAAGCAGATATTTTCTTTCTTTCTTTCATTAAGCACTTTAAAGATGTTGTTCCACTGTCTGTGGCCTCAAAGATAAGAAGTGCATGTTCATTCTAGTCATTCTTCCCCTGTATGTAATGTGTTGTTTTTCTCTGGGTGCAGTCAAGATTCTCTCCTTATCTCTGGTTTTCAGTAGTGTGACTATGATGTGTCTAATCATCGTTCTCCTTGAATTTATCTTATTTTGGAGTTCATTAAACTTCTTAAATCTGTAAGTTTATGTCTTTTACCATATTAGGGAAGTTTTCAGCCATTATTTTTTCACCCTCATTCTCTCTATCCTGTCCTTCTGGGACT
The DNA here is from genome assembly GCF_057802395.1 of Ceratotherium simum simum. Lineage (NCBI taxonomy): Eukaryota > Metazoa > Chordata > Mammalia > Perissodactyla > Rhinocerotidae > Ceratotherium > Ceratotherium simum. The sequence goes on from NC_141913.1 coordinate 25,634,458, forward strand.
CTGTTTATCCATACGTTAGAGCTTTTGAAATTATCTCACAGGTCCCTGAGGCTCTGTTTGTGTTTTTTCCAGTCTTTATTGTCTGTCTTCTTTAAAGATTTTCTATTGATATATCTTCAAGTTTACCCTCTTTTTCCTCTGTCATCTCCATTCTACTATAGAGCATATTCTTTAATTTCAGTTATTGTATTTTTCTGTTTTAAGTTTTTCATTTTCTTTCTCTCTTGAGCTTGCCTACCATTCCATTCATTATGAGCATACTTTACTGAGCATGGTTATCATAGCTGCTTTAAAGTTCTTGTCTGCTAATTCCACCATTATGACCTTCTCACAGTTGGCATCTGTTGATTGTCTTTTCCTTTGGGAATATGTCATTTTCTGGGCTCTTTATATGTTCAGTAATTTTGGATTGTATCCTAAACATTGTGATGTTATGTTGCAGAGACTCTGGATTTTGTTATATTGCTCTAAAAAGTGTTGATGTTTATTATTTAATAGGACTTAACTCAATTAGAGTCCAAGTAAAAAGTATTCAAGTTAAATCTCATTCAAGGGGTCCTAACATTGGCCGCAGGCCTGTGCCTTCATGCTCCTTTTCCTTATTATCACCAAGATGCAAGTTTCCATTTACTTTTTGAGAAACTCCACCCTTTAACCACAAATGTTGGTCTCACCCCAGAGTCATCATTTACTCCATTAAATGCATTTTCCCCATATCTGCTCTTTAGACTAGAACAGTCCATGATGGCATTTGACTTCCCAGAGCCCCGTAGGGTAGGCACAGCCACCCTTTTTGTCCCTTTATGGTCTTTCCATCAAGATGAGTCATGCCTATTTATAATTTCCCAGTATGTACCTGCTTGATACTGCTATCTCACAGTCCCCAGTCATCTAACCACATACTCACCTATCCACATCCCTACTTACTTCTTTAAGGGTCAGATGTTAATTTTCAGACATCATGCAATATTAACTCAAAACAAGGAAGAGATGCATTTTTCTTACCAGCTCCATAATTAACAAGACTTCTTTTCATATAGATGTTAGCACTTCTTCTTATATGAACAATGTTTTTACCTTTCTCTCAATCCCTCATATATCAGCATTGCATCCCCTTGGCCTGTTCATATTAAGAAACCATACTATTGCTAAGCTGCATACCAGTTAATGGCTGCTCCCTTAGCTACATTTAGATCTGGAGAAAATGGAAAGAAACACGTATAATGGCCCAATTTATTAAATTCTTAGAGGACATCCTCTACTCCCTAGAAGGAGAGGAGTATTTGTGGTTTTGTCCCTCCAGTTACACATCTTTCATGTGTAAGATATATAAGATATACTGCTAGCCACTGGGATGCTTTTCTTCTCAAAGAGTAATTAAAACTGTGTTTCCCTATCTATAATGATAAAATCACAGCATAAAATATGAGCAGTGCTCTGTGTTGCTGGGATATTGGATATCTGTGAGTTTGGAATATTGGGCACAGAGAGGAGCAAAAAGTCTTGAAGAATTCAGGAGCTTCAGATAGGAATTTTCTGGCAGTGTCTATGGAAGAGCCCAAGAGCTTCTTCCTAGGAAGAGCCATGCATTTTTTCATTTCCAGCCTAATTTGTTTGCTTACTGAGACAGCGTCTTTGACAGAGGATTTACTAATTCAATTTGCAATTTTTAATTATTTTGGCTTTTTGGAATCAAAGGGTGTCATAGTTTTAAAGAAAACTCGAATTTTTTAAAACTTAAAGATAAAAACCTATAAAATGTTGTGTTACTATTGTGTAACTCTTAAAATGTAAATGTATGAATATAATTTTTTCATGAAAGTTAGGGAAAAGGAAAACATTTAAAATGTACAGGGAGTCATCAGATATAGAGGAGGGGTTAGCAAATATTTGAGTACATACTAAGTACCAGCTATTGTTCTAAGCACTTAATATGTATTAGCTCAATTTAGCTTCACAACAATCCTAAATGGTAGATAGTATCATTATTCCCATTTTAGAGTTGAGGAAACTGAGGCACAGAGAGGCTCATTAATTTGCCAGGGTCACACACTAGAAGTAGGGAACCAGAGACTTGAAGCCTGACCTTGTGATTCCAGAGCCCACACTCTTTAGCCATTATATTATATTGCCTCTCTCAAATATCATGGATATGGTTTTGTTTTATGTTCTTATCTCCTCCTCACACTATACTGAACCACAGTGAATTTTCACAAACCAAATTCAAATTGCATGGTGTATGGAGGATATAGAAGGCTCTGCAGTGTTGCATAGGCTGTAAACAGAATACATGCTCTTCTATTTGGATGGCATTTATTTTTAAAAATAGTAGTAATTTTTAAAAGTTCAAAAACATTCCCATTCATCTTTGCAACGGGCTCTTGGGTGAGAATTACTATGTTTTATCTACATTTGTAAATGCAGGAAACGTTAAGCCACTTGTTCCAGGCCTCTTATCAGCCCCAAAGCAGAAATGTGTATAAAGCCCAGAATACTGAGCCTAGATTCGTAGGATTTCTAATGTTTTTTTGTGTGTGTGTGTGTGTGAAGAAGATTAGCCCTGAGCTAATATCTGTTGCCAATCCTCCTCTTTTTGCTGAGGAAGATTGGCCCTGGGCTAACACCCATGCCCATCTTCCTCTACTTTACATGGAACGCCGCCACAACATGGCTTGACAAGCGGTGCGTCAGTCCGCGCCCAGGATCCGAACCCACGAACCCTGGGCTGCTGAAGCGGAGCAGGCAAACTTAACCACTATGCCACTGGGCTGGCCCCTAATCTCTGATTTTTTAATCCTTCAATTCAAATAATTCCCTGAGTAGATGGCCTGGGTGATTTCAAAGTGAAGAGTAAGCCCCTCAGACAAAACTGGCATATATTTCAGCATATACCATACTCTTTCCTCACACAGGACTTTGCAGAAGAGGGCCAATGGCCTCCACTGATGTCCCACCTGCCCCTGGGAAGCAAGCCATCCTAGCCCTTTTGTAAACAGCCTTGGGTCCTTTCATAACCAGCATTGGGTCATTCTTATACAGCTTCTCCCTATATATGTTAAAATATTAATTGTTTCCGCAACTAAACCACATGTATTGCTCTGATGGGTCATTCCTTTTCTCTCCACAGGTATAATAACTTGGCATTTTGGTTCTCAGCCTTGACAGGCCTCAGAGGGCAATGACTTAGCATTTGTTCTCAGTTTCCATAAGCAGAATATCACAGATCACCAGTGAATCTATTTTTCTTTGTTATTGGTGCCTTTCTTTGTCTCTTGATGTGCTGAGTGAGAATAGAAAACAGTTTTGAGTTGAAGAATTTTCTAGACTCGCTTTGAATTGGGTTAACTAAACTGGCAACCAATTCTGTCTTGTCCAATCATTGTTTCCCCATTGCCTGACACAGTGAAGTTTCCCACTTAGTATTTGTTGAAATGATTTAAATTGAATCACTGCAGTGTCCATTTAAAGCAAGAGAGATGTAGTACTTAAGCCAACACGCTGCTGTTTTTGAAGTTCTCTCCAATAATCTCCATCACCTGAGGAGCCCCTTGCACTGTAGCTTAGAAAATAGCATGGTGCACTACACAGTAGCTCAGAAAATATTTCTTTTTTTTTTTTTTTTTTTTTGTGAGGAGGACCAGCCCTGAGCTAACATCCAATGCCAGTCCTCCTCTTTTTTTTTTTTCTGCTGAGGAAGACTGGCCCTGAGCTAACATCCGTGCCCATCTTCCTCTACTTTATATGGGACGCCGCCACAGCATGGTTTGACAAGCGGTGCATTGGTGCATGCGCACTTAACAGCTAGCACCACCAGGCCGGCCCTCAGAAAATATTTCTTAAACAATAGTTTCTATTTCTTGGATTCCTTGCCCTTTCTGTGAAAGCTTTACTTGAATTCTCATTCAGTCTTTCAACAAATATTTGTTAAGGCACTATAAGAGGTTCTGGAGACATACAGTGATTTAAGGAAGTTACAGCCTAGTGGGGAAACCTGATGACAAACAGACAATAACAGTAAAGTGAGTGGTATCAGGGTGTATATAGGAAGACCACCAGAGCTGGTTTTATGTATTCTAGAAAGGTTTCTTGAAAAGAGTGAGGTTAGACAAAGACTTAATGAATGAGTAGAAGTTAGCCCAGTGAAGCGTATGGAAAAGAACACTGCAAGCTGAAAGATCAGAATGTTGAAGTCAAAAGAGAATGTGCTCTATTCAGTGAAGTGTATGTTCTGTGTAGTCATTGAGATGTGAGGCTGCAGAGGTGAGCAGGGCCCTTGTATAATGAGTTAAGAGGTCATATTCAGGTTCTGTTGCTGCAAAACAACTACTACAAATTTAGCAGCTTAAGACAACACACATGTATTGTCTCACAGCTTCTGAAGTCCAGGCCGAGCTTAGCTGTGTTCTGTGCTTTAGAATCTCACCAGGCTGCAGTCCTGGTATCTGCTGGGGCTGTGGTCTTATCAGAGGCTCACCTGGGGGAAGCTCCCTTGGGTTGTTGACAGTTTCCTTGAGGCTGCAGGACTGAGGCTTCTGTTTTTTGCTGGAAGCTGCTTCAGTTCCCAGAGGCCACCTCCATTTCCTTGCCATGTAGGTTTTTCCAACTTGGGTGCATACTGTATAGCAGCTTACTTCTTCAAGGCCAGTAGGGGAAGTCTCTCTGGTGTATCTACAAGCAAAAGAGTCATATATAGAGTACCATAAATCATGGGAGTGACATCCCATCACCCTTTGCCATATTCTATTGGTTAGAAGCAAGTTATAGGTCCCACCCTCACTCCAGGGTAGAGGACTACACAAAGGTGGGAACACCAGGAGGTGCCAATCATTGTGAGGGAGAGGGGTTACCTTAGCATCTGTCAGTCACAGAGGTTTACACTTATTATAATATAATGAGAACTGTTGGGAGTCATTGAAAGGTTTTAAATACAAGTTTACTCTGTGATATAGAGAACATCTGGAGAGGGTACAATTACAATCCAGAAGACTAGCTAAGGAGCTGTTGCAGCAAACCATGTAGGAGAGGAGGGTGGCCTAAACACAGGTCACGGCCACGGGTTATAGAGACTTTAAAGAGATATAATCAACAAAGCTTGATGATGATTGGATATGAGAAGTAAAGGAGGGAGGAAGCCAAGGATAAATGTTGCACAAGGTTCTGGCTTGATGGTTGGTGAATGGAAGCAGAGAACCTGGAGCTGGAGCTGACTGAAGTAGAGGAGAGTGGATGATTCAAGTGGGGCTCAGCTCTGGTTCTCCTCTCCCTGAGCTCTAGCTGTTCTGTGGCCTCAGACCACATCTCTCTGCAAGGGAGTGTGGGTATGATAGTGTTAATGGAGCACAGCAGACTTGCCACCATCAGAAAAACAACCTAAAACACTGGTCTTGCCAATGGAGTCAGTAGGACTCTGACTGGACGTTGCAAAGTAATTAAGTACTTGTGTTCCCCAAAATGGCCGTCTTGGTCCGTAAGGTTTTTGCTTAAATGACTGCTCTAGGGCCGGCCCTGTGGCTTGGTGGTTAAGTGCGCACGCTGCAATGCTGGTGGCCCGGGTTCGGATCCCGGGTGCGCATCGAGGCACCACTTCTCCGTCCATCCTGAGGCCGAGTCCCACATACAGCAACTAGAAGGATGTGCAGCTATGACATACAGCTATCTACTGGGGCTTTGGGGGGAAAAAATAAAATAAATAAAATCTTTAAAAAAAAAAAAAAAAATGACTGCTCTATACCAGGAGCACAGTGACACCATGATGTTGTTGTCATGGTAACGCCTATGTGTCTTTACTCAATGTCTGGCTCAGTTTGTTGGGCTCTTTGAACCACTAGCTTTCCATATTGCTGCAGGAAACAGGCAAGGGGGTGCTCCCTTAAATTATTGCTGGGACTTGGGTGTGTATTATTTTCATGCAGGTGAGGGATCCTGACCATTTCTAGAGAGAAGTTGCTCTGAGAACATTTAAAATCAAGAATTTGAACTAAGATAGTAATTGGTTGGCACCTAATGTGTTTCAAAGCACGCTTAATTTTCTACCGAGATGTGAGAGCTATGAAAAGTCAGTTTATCAAAAGAAATATACACTATGTTCCAATAACTATTTAAAAAGTTAGAATTTTTAATACTTGAGCCATTTCAACTTGAGGAGTTCTTTCCTGCATCTTTTTTTTCCCTTATGAAAAATCCTCTGAAACCAGACTGACTCAAGCAGAGCCTGGAAAATACTGGAGAATCACATGATGGCTAAAAATAAGCACATCATCTCCAGCAGGGACGGTAACCAGGGCAGAAGTAACTCGGTTCGTGAATGCTCCTAGGGGCTGGGCATGCTCAGTGGAGTCAGGCCCTCTTGCCCATCGCAGGGGCAGGCTTTGTGACCGCTGGTCAGGGCAGGGGAGCCTCAGGCACTGTAGCCATCGGTGCAGCGGCAGCCACACCTTTGCTAGACCCTTGACTTTCAGTGTAGCTCACTGGCAGAGCCAGTTACACTATGTAATGACCCTTGAACAGTGGACTGGGAGGAACACAGGCTGACTCATAATTCTTGTCACTGCCTACTTTTCCTTCAGCCCTCCCCTTGGAATTAGTAGCAGATGCTGTTGATCACAGAATGTTTTTTTGTGGCTGTTCACGTTTCAAAATGTAAGTTGCATAAAATGGCCGGACATTTGGTGCCTGTTCTATAGGGTATATAATAGATTTCTAAACTGTAGCACTGTAAATGCTTTACCAAAACAAAACTTGTCTTGAGCACTCACTGCTCATACTCAGGGGAATTCTTACAGTAGCCCCCTAACTGGCCGTTCTGCATCTGCCCTCACCCCCCTACAGTCTGTTCTCCACACAGCAGGCAAGAGTGAGCCTTCTAAAACCGAAGGCAGATTATGTCACTCTTCTGCTCAAGACCCTGCAGTGGCTTCCCTTCTCCCTCAGAATGAAAGCTGACCTCCTAACAGTAGCCTGTGAGGTCCTGCATGACCTGTCCCCGCCAGTCCCCTCTCAGACCGTCTCTCCTCCTGCAGTGCCCCATGCTCGCTCTGCTCCAGTGGGAGGCAGGGCCCTTGCGCTGACATTAGGCCATCCCTTTGCCTGGAATGCTCTGCGCCTGGCTGTCCAGCAGGCCAGCTTCACCTCTCTCAGGTCTTTGCTCAAATCTCACTTTCTCAACGAGGCCTTGAAGAAGTAAGGGTTACTCCTGCAACTGGCATGTCCCTTGCGGGGATCCTGGAAGTTGTGACTATGGAGTTGTTACAAGAGATGTTGGCTTCTGTGAGGAATGGGACTTGTGCGCCAGGGGGACCCCCACACATGCCTGGTGTAGATCTCGCCTCCTTGCCTCTGTGCTGCAGGACTTCCACCAAGAGGACTTGGTGTTCCTGACCCCTGTCCTTCTGAGTGGACTCAGGCCAAGTGTGGCCCATGGAAGTCCTGTGGGTCTGAGTGAGGAGTTGAGACCATGGTCTTCATGGTGGATGCTCAGGCTGTCCCTGAAGGTCCTGTTTAAAACGGTCACTCACCTGCTCCTACCGGGCACTCCTTACCCCTGCCCTGCTCCACCTGTCTCTTTTCCATAGCATTTACTTTCTAGTTTATTATGTCACTTATTAATTTATTACGTTATTTATTATCTAATTCCCCCTGTTAGAATGTAAATTCCACAAGGACAGACATCTTTGTGTTTCATTCATTGTTTTATCCCAAGTGCCTATGGCTTGCCAGGTACACAGTAGGGGTTCAGTAAATATTTGCTGCGTGAATGAATCGATCAGGGTCATTTAAGAGGGAGCACAGAGACTTGAGCTTCAGCTCACTGATTTTCAAGATAGTATGGAATGGGGGAACCTATGCCTTGGAGCCCACTGGTAGATATGGGTTATTAAATTTTTATAAAGATTTTCTTGAAATAAAATGTCTCATTTCCTTATTTCAGCAGTTTACTTTTTATTTTGTCTAGAAATGGGAAGCCTGTGTACTTTTTCATCATTAGTTGAATCAGGTCTCATTTGCTGAGTAATAATAATGTAAGCTAACATTTATTGACCTCTTACTCTGTGCCAGACTCTTGTGTGAGAACATTCCATGTATTAACTCATGTGCTTTTCCCAGCTCTGGGAATGGGCGCTGCCATTCCTATCTTAAACATAAAGAAATCCAAGTGGCAGCAAAAGTCACCCTAGCCAACAAGTAGCAGAGCCAGGATTCCTATGAAGCCCACCTGGCTGCAGGGCCCCCACTCTTAACCACTGCCTCTCTAGGGGCAAGATGGAGGATACCCAACTCCATGCCAGGTCGTCATTCCCACAGATTAATATGGTTCATGCTTGGCTGTATGGAGCCGCCCCAAGCTGCTCAGAAGAGGAGCTGCCCATGTTTATGAGCTGACACTGAAGTAGGAGAGCCAAACTTGGCCACTGGCTGCACTAGTAGGACAGAAGCCATAAAGGCTATGAACTACTAATTTCAGAATAAAAGAACTAACCTCTTAATGATCTCATGAATCAGGGCATCCCAGAACCCTGTTAAAGTTCCATTTTGGACTGAACTACTGAGCTGCTCTCTTTGCCCTCAGAGCAGATTACAGAATCTACAAAGTGAAGGTATGGAGCCACTTTTGAAGGAAAGGATTAGATCTTGAATTTGCAGTGATCAGAATTATGTGGGAGCTGTCAGTTTTATTGCTCTGGTGTCAGTCACTTAGAAGACCCTCTTTCTGTGGGTATTCTCTCTTCTCATCAGTCCCAGGCCCATAATTTTTCCTACAGCAGTGGCCTTGTTTACATATTTATTTTAACCGAGCTCATTATCTCAGTTAAAAATAAAATCTTTTTGCCAAGGTAAAGGGAATAAGGAAGTGATGTCAATCTCTCCACAAATAGTGTAGATGCAGTGTTATCTTCTGGCGTGTTTCAGTTCTGTGGAGTTTCGTTTTGTTTTTGAGATATAATTGACATATAACATATTTCCGGTGTACAACATAATGATTAGTATTTGTATATATTGCAAACTGATCATCACAAAAAAGTCTAGTTAACACCCATCACCACACATCATGACAATATTTTTTCTTGTGATGAGAACTTTTAAGATCTACTCCCTTAGCAACTTTGAAATATACAATACAGTATTATTAACTATAATCACCATGCTGTACTTTACATCCCCAGGACTTATTTTATTTTATAACTGAAAGTTTGTACCTTTTGACCCCCTTCACCCATTTTGCCCACACCCCACCTCTGTGGGGTTTTTGAGTGAGAAGGACCCAGGGGTGAAGGGAATGTTCTCTCAATGTAAGGAAGTAGTTGGGGATGACCGGAAGAGTGGTTGCTTCCTGTGTGTGTGTGCGTTTGTTTTTAATGTCTCTGTGGTTCTTGTCAACAGTATTAATGTCATATTTTTAGCTCCTCTATTTATGATTTTGGCAGAGAGAATACGGTAGATTATGTGAGAAGAATTTCTAAATTCCATCAGAGCCCTGGCCATGAAGGATAAGTCAAGTACAATGCTTTATTTGCTTCACCATTCTGAATTCATTGGGCCTCATATGCCCGGAATGTTGTAGCATTTTCCATAAACATTAAGCAAGCTACTAATTATTGACATTAGACACGGCGATGCTCTGGCTTCAGTAAGGCAATGAATCAGGCCACTCTTCGTTTTTTACAACTATGGTTAAAATGTCTTAGAATCATATTTATACCCCAAATCCTAAAGGCATTAATTAAGATACAACTGCTCAAAGACTGGCATTGTAAATCATGTCCATATCCAATGGGTAAAGTCAGAGAATTACAGGGACTTGTCCAGAATTTATGTCTATTTTCCTCTGCTTCTGAAACTCCTTTTTCTTTTGAAAGGGAAAATTAGGGAGGGAGAGAAGAGCTTGAGGGAAAAATGATTCTTATAAAACAGGGCTACCACTAATTATGTTTTCAGGACATCGTCAAATGCAGCTTGAAAAAAAATTGAAATGTTTGATAGCTGCAAGAAAAAAAAACCTATATCTGTATTAGAGCCAAAGTAGCTGCACTCTCTTTAAAAGCCATTGTGTAAATGTTTTTCACATAAGCAGCAGAAAGGCCTGGGAAGGCAGAGAAGTGAAATCATCGGTGGACCAGGCGGCATTCTAGGAAGCAGGAAGGCAGCTCTCGAGGACCGCAGTATCTAAAGCCAGGATTGGATGCTATCAAGGACATTAGGGGGTCACTTCACAAAATTGCCATACAAATGGCAGCTTACACAGAGGTATTATATCAATGTTAAATTTACTGACATTGATAACTACGATTTTCTGATAATGTCCTTATTATAGTGGCCCAGGTAAGTGGGAAAAGACTCTCTCGAGCCCCCAGAAGCACTTTAGAAGACAGTAAGATTTTTAAAGCAAATAAAGAAAAACTTAGTTCTTAACTGTCTAAAGAGGGTGATATACTTTAAAATATTGTCTACTATTATTATTCTAAAAAGTAAACCATGAAATCATTAAAGATAATCAACAAATGGTTTTGTTTTCATTTTTATAAATTTTAGTATTTAGTATTTCTTAGTGTATGTTAATCGTGTGATAGCTGTGAAGAGGAAATTACTTCCATATCAAATTACAGCCTGTGATGATTTAAAGAGCTCACTTGACATTCTTTTGAAAATGAGCTTTTTAGTTTAACCCTTAATTGTGTGGTTTTTTTAAACTCTAAACCCCTAAATATACTAAGATCTTCCCCATGTCTTTCCTGTTCTTTCATTTCTTGGCATTTATTCATTAGAAGGTATAAATGTACAGGTAACTAGTCCTGATCTCTCATACCCTCGTTCATCAGATGTTGATTGCCCTCTATTATCAGTTTCTTTCCAAACAACTTTAGAATTTCAAAACCCCTCTAATTTTAAATTCCAAATACTAATTACTTAGAGGATCTTTTATTAAATTTTTCAAATTTGTTTTCTGTTCCTTTCTCTGTCCAGGCTGCCCCACACCTGTAGTTAGTGACTGTCAAGGGAGGGCGGGGAGCAGAAGCTTGTCTTTCACCCCTCGTGTAGCGTTATAGGTGGTGGGGCGTGGACCAAGCCCCCTCTTCTCCACCATCCCTGCCCTGCCCGGCAGCAGAGGACGCCAAGTCTGATTTTTATTGCCTTTACCTTTCTCATCTCGAGGAGACCCACAAGCTGCACGCATGTGTGCCAGGGTGAAAGACCTGGGCCTCTGCGCCCCAGCTGACCTTGACAGGATCCGTGAAGCACAGATGTGGTTTTAAGGCAGAGACTCTGAACCACAGTCTGGCCATTCAGACCCCCACAAGCATATTTAAGTTGGGCTCTGTCGATAGCAAGGGATGTGTTTCTTCAAGAAAAAACGGGGTTTCCCTGTGAGGCTACGTGTGGCTGGAACCGGGACAGCAGTAACTGCGGCAGCTCAGGCCTCTCTGCTGTGAGCCACAAGGTGTCTCCTCCGTGGCCGTCTGCCAGCTTCCTCCGCTTATTCATCGTCTCTCTTCCCTGGTAACTTGGCCTTGCACGGGGCTTTGGCTTCCCATGACCCCCTCTACTTTTACTTCATAGCAAATATTTCATGTTTTTTTCAGGCTGCATTTGATGATGTCCTGAAAATATAATGCATGGTAGCCCTGTTTTACAAGTAATCAGCTTCTATTCCTTCCATGTTTTTCTTTTAAAATTCACATGCGACTGGATAAGGCAGAGTATAAGAACATGAGTGTGTCTGATGAAGCCAGCTCAGTTATTACAGCCAGCCAGATCATAGGTGCTGACCTGCCTAGAGAGGACTGCCCGGGTGGGCGGTGGGTCGCGTGCTCTCTAGGGAAGCCACTTCTGCAGCGCTCTTTCCTTCAGAAGAGGCAGTGAACCTGGCAGAGACTCTGACAGCCTGGCACAAACCACTTTGCTCCTTCCTACTCAGAGTTAACCATTTACTGACTGAATTTACCCACTTGAACTATTGTCCCGATTCCTAAGTAATAATGCAAGGGGATCTTGAAAGGAAACCAAGTAAGAGATCTCTTTCTGGGAGGCTGTTGATTTTTGTTTGGTTTCCTTTGTGTATTGCTGGCTCTTCCTGTCAGCGACTTTGATGTTGGCATCAGCTCCTTGAGCTTTCTCTGATATTTCTACCGTGGATAGATGCCTCTCCTAGGGGTTGTTTAATGAATTATAGAAACTTTTATTGAGTGTCTCCTCTGGGTCAGGCACTGTGAGGCCATAGGAACATAGAGCATAAGCAAAACAGATGCAGCTCCTACCTTGTGGAGTTTATCTAATAGGAGAAGTAGGCATTAGATAAATAACTACACCATTACAGTTGATAGGCGCTAGGCAGAAAGTGTTCCGGGTGCTGTGGCCTCTCAAAGCAGCGACATCTACGCTGATGACATGAGAGATGGTAGACTTAGTCACGCAGAGGAGGGGAGGAGGAGGGTTTCAGGCAGAGGGAATACAGCCCGAATCGCACTCTATGGTCATGTAGTCTAGAACACTGCTTTGTTCCTGAGAATGCTGAGCGTGGCCATGTCTCGGCATTCTTAGACAGATGACTGTGACTCGCACAAGACCATGAGCTCCTGGAAAGCAGGGATCTCCAGTCCGTGGCTCATAGTAGGCACTTAGTAAACATGTATTTAGTAAATAAGATGTGTTGATCACAGTCTTTGAGCTGCTTTCTGTTAGATTTTCTTTATATTAAAATATGATGTATTGTTTATAAAAAGATCTGAAGTAACTTGATTTTTCAAAAGCTGCTTCCCTAGCTAGGCTGGCTGGTGGCTGCCCTCAGAGAAGCCTCTTTGCCAGGTCAGCATGTCCTCCCCTGGCTCCCCTGCTGTTCTCCACATTGTTTTCTTTACCCCGTTTGTTCGGCCTTCAGTTAGAGAGCCTGGCCAATGGGACACGGAAGTAGTGTTCCAGCAGTGTTTTATATGGCCTTCTACAGAGATAAAGGATCCTTGCAAATGTATAAGAATCACAAATACAGCTCTCTAGAATCCTTGGGACATTCTTCTGCATAGGTGAGGTTTCCAGTCACTGAAGATTTACCCTTCGAAAACGCAGACTATTTTAAGTCATTCCCAATTAACTCGTTCTCATTTTAAAATATATCAGGCATTTCCCTGTATTTTTAGAAGAAAATTCCGTTTTTTTCTTTATACCAGAGAGGCATGTATTTTAAAGGGTATGATACTGTCTGTGCTTCCTGAGGGTATGTATGACTTTGCACCTGTCACTACTGACTCTAGGCACCTGAAGTTGTCCTGTTTGCTACTTTGTAATTAGGAGATTGGTTGAAACTTGTAACTGCTTTCAGAACACTTGCCTTTATAACTGCTGCCTCTTTCTAATCTGTTGGTACTGATAAATTGTAAAGTTGGAAATGAACTGTACAATTTGAAAACATATAACCAAATTTTATTTACTTATTCATGTATTTATTTAAACATTTGTTCCTTCACCAAATATATGTTCAGCCAAGCATTGTGCTAAGCACTGGAATTACAAAGCTGAATAAAACATGTCCCTTGCCCACCAAGAGCCTTCTAGAAGCGTAGAGTATGAGGGATGGTGGTGGAGAATTGGGCCCATGGGACCACACAGGAGGACCGCCTATACCAGACTGAGCTGCCACCTGGCGGGACTGTGTTCAGAGTAAAAGGGAGTGGGTGGGCCCCCAGTAATGCCTCTGATTTTCTTAATCCATGAAGTGTGTAAACTTCATTGCATATACCTTGTGGCTTCTGTTTCGGCTGCAGAGGCCATTCCCTAGGTGTGTGGCATGTTCTAGAGACTAACAGTCTATCGTGAGCTGAGCTCTAGGTAGGTGAGATCTTACCTGAAATCAGGGGTCTGTTTTTGGTTTGTTCTTTTTTATTTCTATTATTATTTGTGATGCTCTTGAATCACTTGGTTAAGGTGCTGATCCCCAAACCTCCCCACTGTAAAGGCCTATCTTTTTCCCTTTATAATAAGTAATTTATAGGGCAGTACCTTGACATGTCTGAATGTCTTGTTCCTCCAAAACTTCTCAGTGTTTTAGAGGCAGTCAGTGAGCCTTGCCTGAATCAGTTATGGGTGTTAACAAAATTGTGGTTTTTCTAGTTCTAACATTTCTTCTACATTTACTAGCTTTCAGTGTTCTATAGAGAAGAGTTTTACATCCTCCCTCCTTCCCTTGCCCTCCCAGTATGGACTAGTTTCTTATTTATTCAGTGCACTGCAATACATTACAGCCATTATTCTTTTGGTATGCAAACTATCCCAAGTGTGACTAGTTTGGAGCCCCTTCAAGCTGGCCCCTGTACCCTTTGACATTAATCCTTGAGCTCATCTTTGCTTTCTGACATAACAGTGTCCTAGGTTCACCTTGTACTTTCACCTCTCATACTTTTTAGTAAACTCCTTTTATATCATATGTTTGCTATATATCTGAAAAGCATTTTTACTGTTGCCAATATTTATAATTTATTCTGGTTACTTTCAGGTGCGGCTAAATCAAGTCCAGCATCTAAACCAGGATCCACACCTTCTCGTCCCTCATCAGCCAAAAGGGCTTCGTCCAGCAGCTCAGCATCCAAATCTGATAAAGATTTAGAAACACAGGTCATACAGCTTAATGAACAGGTAACTCATCATCCCTGGCCGTGTCTCTGGGAGCAGTGACAGGCGTAAGGGGGGAGAGAGCAAACCCTTATAGGCCTGGGATAAGAGAGGGAAGGCGAGGCAGAGTCAGTGGTTTCGAGCAAGTAAGAATAAAAGGAATTGTTCGGGCAGATAAAAACAGTGGTCCATGTTAGTCACAAATCTCAAAGCTATACACTAAGACAGAAGGACACATGACTCAGCCCCAGGTAAATGCAGGCTTGCAGGCAAACCTCCCCCTGCCTCACACCTCAGTGCCTGTCACCAGCTCTGGACTAGACTGTGGCCTATCTGCCCACTTCTGGCCAGTCTAGATAGTGTTAACAACTTTTGGGTTAGTCTCCCTCACTCCCTTCCTCCTCCCCTCCTTTCCTCCTTCCTTTTCCTTCAGCAACTATTTGTTAAGCCTGTTCTATGTGACAGACACTGTGCTTGATGCTGATAATGTAAAGGGAGCAAGACAGATCCCTTCCCTTCCCCATAGAACTTACAGACAGCAATTGCACACAGTAGGCTATTACACAGGCGAAAGCAGAAAACCTAACACTTCCCACAACAGCAGAAGTTTGGTGCCACAGGAGCACTGAACCCAGTATTGGAGGGATCAGAAAGGCCACAGTTGTGTTTTAAGTAGAAGAACTTTCCTTTCTATCTAATATTCCTCATGATTACAGTAAAGCTAGTTCTGCTGTCTTTGACATTTTCAATATAAAGGTTTAGGTGTGCTTTCTAACTAACCATAGCTAATTTTGCCTAAGATTAAACATGGTTTAAAAGTAATAAACCAGTTGGCAATGTAGGGCCCACTGCAGATCACCCTCCCTCGCCTTGAGTTGGGAGAGTCTTTAATCCTGGCTGCTCCCACCACTGGGAGAGGAGCCTTTATTCAAGGTCCTCAGGCTGTTCCCAGCCACTCACTGGGCCAATCCCAGTGATTAATCTGATTCTTGATGAGTCAGCAAGAGTCTGGAAACAGTTTTTGAGATAATTGTATATTTGCAATCAAGAACCTAGTTTAAAAGCAGGCAGTTGCTTAACGAGGGTGTTTCTTTACAGTTCTGATCACTTTAATGAAAAAGGTGAAACCTGAAGCATCCAGTAGGTAGGACTTTGATTTAGAAACTATGAAATGTTCTAATTACCTGCTGATTCTCAGTTTGAGCCCATATAGAATTTCCAGTAGTGAGTTCTTCTCAGAGAAAAGGCAGTTAGGACAGCCATAACGAGCCTTGGGCCACATGCCTAAGGCTCCGAGCTAATGGAGAGGACCTGAAGAGAATCAGGCGTGGGTCTCTAATACTTTAGATTTATAACTCTTTTCACCTTAGGGACCCAAATTCTTTTGAAATCTCTATTATCTCATGTTTCTTCATGATTTCTCTCCTCCCTGTCGTCCCCCTCAACCACACCCAGGTTCTCAACCCTGCAACCCAAAGTGTAATCATATGGAAACCTCGAGATCCTTCCTGCCCTCTCCCTTACAGCTTTAGCCAGCCAGCCCCACTTCCTCACCTTGGGGCTGGCTCTAGGCTCCCATTAGCTCTCAGTCAAAGAGCCCCACATCCCCAGGGGACCCAGACATCGTCCTACCATCCAAAATGCCACTTTCGAGAGGACAGAGTCAAAAAAGAGAGAGGAACTTTCCAATGGTCTTCCTTCTGCTTATTGTAATTCCTTCATTACTTCCAAAGGGATTCACAACCTCGCCTGCCCCTGATGCATTTACATCAACGAGGAGTGTGCCTGCTCCCCGCCACCCGCCTTCCCTCAGAGGGAAGGCCATACACATCCTAAATTGTGAGCCTTCGTTCAACAACTATTTGCTGAGCACTTACTCCAGATCCATTTCCATGGTTATCTGTTATTGCTCCCTCTATTTTCTGTCTTTAAGCCTATAGAGTGGCCCCCTGAAGCTGGTGGGTAGCCAGAGAGGCATCGCTGTGTTAGAACTGAGGACACCAGGACAAGGAAGGGCTGAGGGAAAGTGCCTAGGCTGATGAGTTAATTACGGTAGTAATGGAGAAAGTGACAAGTGCCATAAACTTGAAGAATCTCATTTACTTGGCCTCTTGCCTTTACTCAGGCAGTCTCCCATGACATACTATAAAAGTACCACTGTGCTAGACAATTCCAATGATAGAAATGAATCAGAAGACATAGGGGAGAAAAAGACATGACTAAAATCATTAGGGACTGTTCCTGGAGAGTGGGTTAGCCAACAGGCAGTGGGGCGGAGTCACTGCTGTGCTCAGGGACCCCTGGGGGCTGGAGAGTGGGTGTTGGTTAGCCCAGGCAGACACTGTGGCTCGGGCTGCAAGGCTGAGAGGACCGGCAGCGTGTGGACACTGAGCGGGTGGGAAGAATTGGGAGAAGAGAGCTTCCCCTTCTCGTCCCTTCCTCTTGACTTTCCTCAAGGGTCCATCCCCAGCATCCCCTCCACCGCTTACGCTTCTGCTGTGACATGTGAAGGAGCAGGGAGGGATCGGGCTTTGTGAGTGGACTGTGAAAATGGAATTTCATTTGCCAATTCATCTTTCGTCATATAATTTAGCTCCTGTTGGTTTTTACTAGGGAATGTTTATAGCTGCACATCTATTACCTAATGCGTCTGGAATACTGCCAAAGGCCGGCCTGGGCTGGGTATTTCTACAGAAGCCTCAGCTCTTTGCTCACCGTGCAGACCAAAGGACCCTCGAGAGGCAAACAAACCTAGTGTTCGCGTGTCAAATGTGTCCAGAGACCCTTCTTGTCTCGTACTGGGGAGCTGGCAGACACAGACACCTAAACTGCCACGGATCCGTCTACTGGCACAAATGCAGGCTTCGGAGGGATTCTGCGGCCAAGCCCAGGGAGGGGGCTCGTTTGTTTTAAAGCAAGAAACCATTTCTAGAATAAAGGGAATTTTCTTTTTCCTGGAATTCAGGCTGCTGGTTGCCTTCAGTTTTTACAAATGTCCAAGCCATAGTATTATCAGAAATTAGAGTTGAAAGTTAGCAAACTGATGTTCTGCTGCTTTGTAACCAGCTATGTGAGGGCATCTGAGGTGAACTCTGAGGGACCGTGTCCCTGAGTCTTACAGAATCGATACGAATTTGCCAGGTGTGCAGGAAGAGGATAGACATTGCATTTGCTCAGTATATGCCTGAATGAATCAATCATTCCAGACAGATAAACAGCATGTTCAAAAGCCCAGAGTTACTAGAAAGAGAGAGAAAAAAATTGTCCATTTGAAATGTAATTTTTGGAAATTCTGTTCAGGATGATTTTTAATATACTGAAAGATTTCACCTGGGGAGAATCATGAAAGACTTCATTTACCTCCTAACGAATATTCTCTGCATAAATATCAAAGCACAAAGAGTTTAAAAAAAGTGAGGAGGGGCCAGCCTGGTGGTGTAGCGTTTAAGTTCGCATGCTCCACTTTGGTGGCCTGGGGTTCACAGGTTCAGATCCCAGGCACAGACTTATGCACTGCTCATCAAGCCATGCTGTGGCAGGCATCCCACATACAAAGTAGAGGAAGATAGGCACAGATGTCAGCTCAGGACCAATCTTCCTCAGCAAAAAGAGGAGGATTGGCAACAGATGTTAGCTCAGGGCTAATCTTCCTCACCAAAAAACAAAAAAAGTGAGGGATTCTCAGGGACCAGGAAGGGGATGATGGTTTGGGCCTGTGTGTAGCTGCTGTGCCCATAGGAGTGTGGCAGCTGGGCTTTGAGACCAGATCTATCTACACGCACCCCCTTCAGTGTTTCTTTAGCCCAGGTGACAACTTTCTTGGGCTCTGCGTCACCCACTGCCTCCTTCCCCTCACCAGCACTGTCTCTGTAATCACTGTGAGAGGTGCACAGCCCTGGAAGGTCCTTGAACCAGCATCAAGGGAGACAAAACAGAGTGAGGGTTATTTCACTGAGGGAATGGAGCTTCCATATCTTCCCACCTTTCCTGTGATGTACCCAAAGCCAGAACTAGAGAAATTAAGACAGATGCACTCAGGCAGGCTTTTAGTCTTGCCCAGTTTTCCTTGTGTAGCCAACACCCAGTTTCTCAGTAGAGAGCATTTGTCGAGCTTGGCTCAGGATCGTTTATGAAGGGGTCCAAAACTAAGGGCGGCTCTTAATGCAAGTGATGTGAAGACAGGAGGGCCCTCACAATACATCTAAAGGAACCACAGTGACAACCTCTCTCCTTTACCTCTCCTCCCTCCTCCCATTCTCTCATCTCCCCTCCCTGCAGAGGATGAACAAGTTAGGAGAAAAGAGTGCTCTAGCCCGTGGTAGCAGGAGAGGAAAGCTTATGGAGACTGGATGGAACTGTATCAAACAGAACAATCCCTTGGACACGGGTTAATAAACACTCAGTTGACAGAGGGAATGACGAGTGTGCTGTGGAAGTTGGAGAGTTTGGCCCAGGCTCAAGCTCCAAACAGCAGTCCCTTGTTTCTCCCTCAGACTTGCACGTCGGTTTTTGCATGTCGTCTTTTCATGTTTCAGGTCTTTATACGCAGGCATGGTTGGGCCCTTACTTTTTATACTGTATTTCAGGGTTTTTCTTCTCTACCCTCACTCCCTTACAGGTACATTCATTAAAACTCGCCCTTGAAGGTGTGGAAAAGGAAAGGGATTTCTACTTCGGAAAGTTGAGAGAGATCGAGCTTCTCTGCCAGGAACATGGGCAGGAAAACGATGACCTCGTGCAGCGACTAATGGAAGTCCTCTATGCTTCGGAAGAACACGTAAGTGTGAGGGGAGCCCTTGACCCTTGTGCTCTAAAGTGACACTCGTGGTCAAGGTGCAGTGAGCAATGTGCCTTCAGATACTATGTGCCCTGGGACCTCAGGGAGAATTACAGCTCAGCCAGTGCATTTGATGTTCCCAGAGGAATAAACATTATCATCATGATCCATTGACCCATGCTCAAGGGACATGCATCCATAAATTAATCTGGGAAGAGATGAGTGGATGGGAGGGGAGTAAGGGAACTTTGATTGAGATAAATAGACTTATGCAGCCAAATCTCAAGTGGTTTTCAGCTCTCTGAGCAAATGAACAGTAGGAATGCGTGTAAGGATTCCTCTTTCTTCATGACAGATCAGAGTGTGGTTAAAGGAGAAGTTAATCTAGATGCTTTTCCCATCACCATAAGCCCCACAACTGCTTTTATTTCATAGCTGGTTGTCTTGGTTACTTATTGCCACTATAGACCAGCAATTTGGGACAACTATTTGTTGAAAAATACTTCTCGAAGGCCTCCTCTGGTTGGGAGGACCTGCCCACCAGGGTTGCTACTCACCAGTGACTATGCCGAAGGGAGACCCAGAATGTGGCTTTTTCCATTGACGGAAAGCAGATGTGAGGAGCAGCGGAGGAATAAGACTCTCAAGAAGCAAGGAGGGGAAGGGGGGATAAATGGCAGAGACCGAGGCAGATCACCCAAAGTCTGCCCATACAGAGAGGGAGAGGCCCCTGGAGCTGGCAGCAGGCGTGGGAGCCTGACAGAGCTTCTCCTTCCACAGGGCCACACTGTGAAAGGCAAGAGAGGATGGGCTGGGGTTTCGAACTTCTCCTTCTGCCAGGTAGAAGCTGGTGGAAGTGTTTGGGTCTGTTTGACCAGGAGGCCCGTGGACACTTTGAGGGCTCTGTGGTTGAGTTACATGTGTGTGAGTAATTTCACAGAATCTAACAAGCCACCAGCAAGTTTACTTTGTGTCTTATTCCAGCTGAATAACAGGCAAATGTTTACTCCATGTAAGATTAAAATCCTAGCTATGAAATTTTCCTAAACTGTAAGAAACTGTCTGGGTTTTGGGGACTCTCCACCACTTTTTTCATTTCCCCCAGATACTTTTTTTAAACTTCTTTCTTGGTTAGCTCACATTGTAGATCTTGAAGCCCTGGGAATCAGCCTGGGTAGGTCCTAGAGATAGTGATGGCTTCACAAAATACGGTTCTCAATATTTTCATATCTGATAGAGGAAACCAAAGGTTGATTTGTAGTGTGTCTGCACCACCAAGAGTGGCATTTATATAATGTTCTGTTTGTAGAGAGTGCTTTGTAGTCTGTCCAATACTAGATGAATTATGGTTCTTCTCTTCACAAGCTTGTTTGAGGCTAAATCCCATGAAGTCTATGCAGCACTGTGAGCCCGAGTGAATCCCACCTATGGGAGTGAGGCAGTGTGCAGGATGGAATCGTCCCTGTGCTTCCAGTGGGAGGAAAAGCCTTCTGATTGTAACCTCGAGCCAGATCTTGTCCCAAGAGGGAGTCCTTGTGTAGGAACACCATCAGGTGAACTCCAAATTAAAAGTTGACGTGGGCCACTGAGTTCCGGGCTAATGGCAGCCAGGGCCAGCCTTAGGCAAGAGCTCTTGCCTCTGGGTGTGACTTCAGAGGAGTCTGCCTAGATGACTATAGTCAGCTTCTCTTCTACCATTCATATCATACCACCCCCCACACACACCAACTTGCTGTGGTCTGGATTCAGAAAGCCATTCTTGCATCGTATGGGCAATTAATGCAGAGCCCCCCTCCAAGAAGAAGTAATACTTTAGAGCATTATCAGTCATTAAAACTGAGTAATGGTTTTAGCAGGTCCTTTCCTCAAACACTTGGGGTGAGACTTGAGGGGGAGGGGCCAAGGGCTTTACATTTGTCAGCTCCTTTAAGTCTCTTGGGAATCCTATCAGATAGATATGGTTGTCATCCCATTTTACAGATGAGAGAAACTCAGGCAGAGAGAGGTTAAATTACTTTCCCAAGTTCTGAGTGAGTAAGCAGCATAATTTGCGTTTGAACTCTTGACTCTTGAGTTCATGGTCTCCCTTCTCCAAGGCTCAGGCTGTTAAATAGGGAATATGATAGTGGAAATAGCTAATAACATTTATTGAGCATTTAGCATGTGCTAGATATTATATTCATGTTCTATATACATTTCTCACCCTAACCACATGCCTCTGAGGTGTGAGTACTATTACTTATCTCCATTTTACAGATAAAATTACTTGCCCAACAACCCACCCTTAATAAGTCCTACCACTAAGGTTCAAACCCAGGTTTCTCTAACTCGGAGCCCCAGATCTTAAGGACTGTGTTCCTTGCTTCTCAGTATACTGGGTGCTACGGGGAAGGGAGAAAATAAAGGTGGTACCACTGGGGAAAACTGCAAGACAGACTTTGTCTAACTGACAATATTGAGTTGAACACGCTCTATGTGTAGAGAAGGAAGTAGTCAAATTCCCACGTGGGTTTTCTCCAAATAACTCCCCTCATCTCATTTTGTTGTTTTACACTTTCAAAAAAGTTGTCTTGGCCTCTTTGTCTGGGCATTCATCTGTTTAATTCAGCATCCACTAAGAACCTCCATTTTCTTCTGGCTGGTAGCTTCTCTGACCCACCTTTGTTCTCTCTGGCACTGTGCTGCTCTCATCAAATAGAGAGAAACATGGTAGGGAGAGGAGAGAGAGAGAGAGAAAGACAGTGGCGTCACCATTTAGTGTATGCTAAGGAGTATCCAAAGTCCAAGACGAGACTTAGAGACAGTAACCAGGCAATTGGAATCTGGAAAATAGACTTAATACAAACTACGTGTGTGGGTTACCCAAGCAAAATCTTCCAGTGCAGTTGCTGCCTTAATTTTTCCTGTTCCAGGATAACTTCTAATGCAACTCCGTGTCTGGACAACTCCAAAAGAAACACATCAGGTTATACTGAGTTTTCTATAGAGAATAAGCTATTTGATCTGGAATATGCCAAGTGTCCTTGTTTAGAATGTGACAAGACCCATTTTTTAAAACCTTGGTTTCTGTATAGAAAGAAAGGGAGGACCATCTGCCATGTTGCTGGACACTGCTGGGTATTTTCCATACACTGTCTCTGTGTGTGCACACACACGGCACTGCTTACAGAGGAGGACACAGAGTGGCTCAGGAGCAGCTAGCCTATTTTCCTTTCTGCTTCTCCCCCTAGAGGTTCAAGGAATCATCCTAGGCACCTTAAAGCCTTCAAGCATTTGCCTTTTCTCCCCGAGCATAATGAGTCCTGTTTCTATGGCAGCCTCCCAGAAGCTTATCTAGGTTCTATCATTGAGGGAGTGAGCCTTTAAAAAAGCTTCTACCCTTGCCCAGGAAAGGCATCTCTGGAAAAAATGTGCTCAGAGGTTGCTATGCCACTGCACCCACCCCGCCCCCCCCAAGCTCTTAGAAGCTTCCTTTTGCCCCGCCGTGCCCTACCTTGACATTGTGTCCTGTTTTCAGGCCATTCACATGCTTTGGTGCTGGGTGGACATGCAGGTATGATGTGCATAGTGTCTAGGAAGAAATGCCAATACTTTGTGATGCCATTGGTATGACTATGTCTGCATATCTGAGAGGTGGAAATTTCTGGTTGTCTCTCTCCTGGAGACAAGAGAAGTGCTAAAGAATCGAAAGCTGGATTGAGAGCTTGCTCTTCAGTTAAACATAGATGAACTCTGCATTGACTTTTCAGGTGGAGGTATTTGCTGGAGAGGCCTCCTCCCTAAGTCTTTATTTGGTGATGGCTGCTCTTTGATTCTTATAGTCAAACAATCTTATAGTCAAACAATCCCAAACATGTTTGGGAGGTGTAGAAATCCAGATGGGAGTTTTGAGTATGCAAATAAACATAGGCAGTTCAATTTGCAGTTGTAGAAACCTAATGGAAGTTTCCAGAGCAGATCGCCAGTCAGCTGTCCAGTGCGTTTCTTAATCATTCTGTTATCTTTTCTCTTAATACTGAACTTGGGGCGTCTGGACTTAGTTGTTGGTTAGCTACTGCCTTGTGCATCTGTCAGCTGAGGTGTACCTGCTCATAGACAGGCACTTGTTTCCTGAGGTACTGTCACAGAAGCCACTGTTAAATGACCTAACGATACTTCCCCCCTCAACCAACACCTTTTGGATACAGCCTGTGTTTCTGTCGTTGGATGAAGCATTGGGTATATAGAAAGAGGACATGGTCCCTGCCTCAGAAGAGATCACAGCCCCAGGGAGAGACAGGGACACCATTAACTGGATATGTCGGATTATGATAAATGCGATAATAGACACATAAATAAACTTGTGTGGGTGGCACATAAAGACAGCCTGGAGAGGGACAAGCAGAGACTTCACAGAGAAGATGACATTTGTGTTGGATGTTGAAGGATGACTAGGAATCTCAACAGTTATAGAGCTAAAACCGGGAGAGTATTTTTCAGGCAGAGGAAACACAATGAACAAAGCAGAGAGGAAAGAACAGCTGGATGTGGCTGGCATGAGTGGTGGCAGATGAGCCTACTGAGTGTCACCTCGGATGTTTAGGAAGTAGGGAGCCATCTAGGAAGCAGGAAGCCATCAGAGGTTCTTGATGACCCCTCCTCCCTCCTTTGCCCCATTTTCCTCCCACAGTAGCCAAGAGCCTTCTTCAACACTGGCTTCCAACTTGCTTCTCTTTCTAGTGATTATCATAAGAATAAGGAACTCTAATGCAGTCATTCCCAGCTAAACATTTAGAAAGATGTGATGGATTGATATGCAAATATTAGAATTAAGTAAGTAGGTGGCACTCAAGTGCACAGTCACATATTTGGCATAGGTTTTGCCTAGCCTCCTCCTTACATGTGCGTTTAAACTCTCCATTCTTGTGTGGGGCATAAGAAAAAGATCATTTATTTTTCTGTGAGTCTACACAGCATTGTGTGGCTGGGAGCTCTCTGTTGTGATACGTAACATAACTGCCTCAGAATTACAGTTGCATTCTGCCAGACTTTCAGACTGCCTTAATTTGCACCCCAAGCATTAAGCAATCCATTGGTAACCTGGGACGTTTGCCCTATATACTGGTATTACCCAAGAAGGGTGGTCTGGGGTCTGCAGTTCCTGTAGATCAGTGATATCACAGTGGTGCCCTGTGAATGAGGAAGCTGCCCTTGGCCAGCTGGAGACCACAGAACTGTAGACAAGGGCACCGCACCCACCCCCTCTTGCTCGACAAGTATGAAAAGGAGGCCTGGGGAGGAGCCTAATCTAGTGGATTCCTGGTCCTGCAGCTTGTTACAGGCCCACAATTACTTGAACCTAAGTCTTTTGGCTTTCAGTCCTGGGTTGACTCCATTATCCCACAGTTAATTCCCAACTGTGATGTGAGCAAACAAGATTTTTTGTAAAATGTCAAACAGAGATCTGAGATCTTCCCATCAAGCAGCCTAACATGCACAAAACAGTTATGTAAGAAAAGCACAATTCAGACCAGCTGAAGTCTGAGAGGTTTGATAATGGAAGGCACCACACTGGCATTAAAGAGTTAGGATGATGAATAAATCAACATCCCTGACCCTCAGGCTCAGAGCCTGGCTGGAGAGGTAGCCGTGTAGCCAGCCAGTAGGAATACATACAGACACACACACACACACACACACACGGAGAATCCCCCCCTCCTCCTCGCCCTTTCCCTTAAGGTTCACACACACACACACACACACACACACACACACACACGGAGAATCCCCCCCTCCTCCTCGCCCTTTCCCTTAAGGTTCTTATGGCTGGTCAAATAACTAAAAAAGCAAGTTAGCAGAAGAAAATAAAACAAAGTTTAATGACATGTATAGATGGAAGAAACTCAGGAAAAACTGAGCAACAACTCGCCAAAATGGCAAGGTTTCTTATCTTAAATACTATTTTCATCTAAAGACAAAGGAGGATGTTGGAGGTGGGGGGAGTCAGCTATAGGAGATAAACAGAAAAGCGCAGTAGACAAGAGTAAGGTTACCATGCAGATTTAAGTCCTCGCCTTCTACATTGATAAGAGTTTCTATACATAAGATCATCCCCCTTCTTCCTCATACAGAGAGGGAGATACCTTTACAAATGGAGATTTTCCTTGCAAATGTAACTGTCTCTTACAAAGGATAACTTCTGCTTTTACTTGGTTTTCAGAGCTTTGATAAGAATGGGCTTAGCAAGGACCCTCCCAGTCTATCCATATCCAGAGTTATCTATGGTGATGGACTGTCCTGGGGACAGGCCTTCTATCTTAAATTCTTTTAGGCAGTTAGTGGGGGAGGAGGTCAAAGTTTCTTTCAGAGTCTTTTGTTCTTGAAAATAATCAAGGTAAAGGGACATATTTTGAGGTGGCCAATTCTGATCCCCCACAACACACACCCAGACACACAAACACACACTCACGGCTACAGTGTGAGACCTGATGGAAGCACGAACCAAGGATGTAAAGCTTAGAAGGGCGATTCATTCCAGGGCAAAGGCAGTGAGTGAAAGAGGCTTCAGGAAGAGACACCTGGGAGTTCCCAGTCCACCATTCCTGGTAAACTCCCATGAGCATTAGTTGCCTTCTTTGCCCCTAGACAAGAGGAGAGCACTCATCGAGGGTGGCCAGTGACTCTTCCTATTTTGCACTATTCTAGCAAGACATGCTCTCCTCCTCCCCAGGAGAGTGCCACCGTCAGTTGAGGCACTCACTTTCTGAGCTGAGAGGACCACCTTCTCGTGTGCCAAGCAGTGGGCACAGTGGTTTGCCGAGGACGCTACACTGATGATCCAGGGGCCTGGGGATGAGCTGGCAGAGCCAGAGTAAAGGGGGGCCCAGGGCTCTGAGGTCAAAGAACATCTGCAGTTAAGGAATTAAGGAGTGAGGAGGCCGGAAGGATAGCGTGACGTGGGCGGAGAGAATAGGATATTGGGCCTTCACATTTGCAGAGGTGGAGCAGTTCTGGGTGGTGAGAATAGGGTGTGGGCATGGGCCTTGGGAGAGCTAACATTTATTAAATACCATGTCTCTTGGCACTGAGCCAGTAAGGGACAGCGCTAGGTTTGAACCCAAGTCTTCAATAAGAGGTCATCACAGAAAAGACTACTTTCTTAAAACATATTTTCGCTTCTAGAATATATTCCAGAGTTCTCCCACCAAGAAGTAATAATCACAGCTCACACTTAAAATATTTTATTATGTGTCAAAACACTATTCTAGGCACTTTACCTACTTTAACTCATTGAGTTCTCTGTTGAGTTCAGTGACTCCATTGATTCATCAATCAATGAAACTCACTGAAAATTCTGTTAAATGGGTACTCTTGTTATATCCTCCATTTTACAGATGAGAAAACTTGAGGCACAGCACAGTTAAGTTATATGCCCAAAGTCACCCAGCTTGTAAATAGCGAAGCCAGGATAGGAATTACAGAGTCCATGCTTATAACCTTGACATTATACTGCCTCCCAGAAGATAAGTGTCGTGTGACCTTGGCTGATGGTCTCGGTCGTCCATTCTTGCATCCTCTGTGATTTCTTCCTCTTGACACAACATGCATTGAGTTCACAGTAAGTGAGGTATGACACAGAAGGATGAGGCTTGATCCCTGATTTCAGTAGCCTCAGGATCCAGTGGATGAGGCCACAAGGTTCGAGACAAACAAGATTACAAGTCAGAGTTTTATAGCCAAGGAAGAGACAGAGTGCTTTAGGAGAAGGGAAAGAAATAGTTCTGGCTCAGGGATCCGGGGAGATGATCCTACCATATTAGAGTTGGATCTTGACAGGCATGTCCTAGCTAAAGGGAATAGGGGCCAGAGAGGAAGAGGGTGGCTCAGGGCAAGAATGGAGTGAGTATGCAAAGTACAAGAGGACACAAGCACTTCTGTAGGTCCCCAGCGTGCACTCCCGACTGCATCACAGAAGCAGTGCGTGTTCTCGAGGGAGCGGTTGGCCCCATTGATTAGCCATGCTCCCTCTGCTTGGGTAGTCAAGAGCTAATTATTCTTTGTGAGGTCACAAAAGTAAAGAATTTGCAGATAAGGCTGACCAGGGCTGATGTTCCCTGGTTGGTGTTCATGATGTGCTTCACTGGGTTAGGAAAATGAACAAATAGGTCATTTGGAGCCAAGTAGAGGAATACCTCAACCACCTGGGTCACAGTCAATAAACAGAAAATAAGCAAAAAAGGCCTCACACACCCAAAATAGATGTCCCAAAGTCTTTGAGCTAAAGCTCCTGAGCTCCCCTGATGGAGCGGCCTCCTTGTCCGGGGCAGCCCGCAAACCGTGGTTATTATCCTTTCCTTACCACACCTCTCTGACAAGTTGCTTCTCTGCATCAAATGAGTAACAGGTTATAACAAAGGGTCTACTTCAAGCAGACATGGGACCAGGTGAGAAGAATGACAGCAGGAGAGGAAACAGATCAGAAGCTCTGCATCACGGGCATGAGTGTCAGGGTAACCATCTGACACACCACAGGGGCTTGGGGCTCTGCTGCGTCACAGCAGGTTCACTCGTGGCTAACGTGATGCTCTTGAGTCATTGTGTTTGGTTTACTCTTTTATAGAGGGTAGGAAAATATGTAACATGTTCTGTGAAGATTTCCTTCCAAGACAGTTAGAAGGAAGTTTGGTGTGTAAAGCCTGATGACTGTGCTCTAGAATGATCCGTTCTTTGATAGAACAGGGAAGCAAAGGCATCCCTGCATGTGCATTGGCTCCTAAAAGCAAGAGGGCGTTTGCATGGCGAGCTGTGCCTGAGCCCGTGCTCTCTGCGGCTTGCGTAGTGATCATGGGGCTGGGACACTGCGTGGCCTCAGACACAGTAAATTGTTTCAGCTGAAACTTCTCCCCCTGCCCCGCAGGAGGGCCACCCTGAAGAGCCGGAAGCAGAGGAACAAGTCCACGAACAGCAACCCCAGCAGCAGGAAGAGTACTGAACCGTCATGGCAGCTCTCGACACTTCCGTTTTGCATGGGAACTTTTCTTCTGGAGAATTGGAACATATGTGGCCTCAAGCTCAACAGAAACCAGTTGTTCCCAACCTGCTGTTAACATCAACGCACTGTTGCATACACCAGCCACTGCGCTCAGTTCCCATTTCCTTTGCCAAGACGCATTAGCAGCCGGCTGTTCGGCGGCCTACCTGAGAGATCATGGGGTCACATAACTTCAACTTCACCACTTGGCTGCTTGAGATTGGTTCTGCTCTTTTCATTTCTTTCCAGAACAACTCTCCCCACCCCACCACCACCACCAACACCCCCTTTTTATCCTGGTGTGAAACAATGGTAATTTGATATATGGTATTTATATTGGCATTTCTCAACCCAGTGTCACTAGATGTCACACACATTTGTGGTGCTTTGATGTTTGCGAGTCTAACCTCTGAACGTAAATTTGGTCAAGTAATAAATTGGAACAAAGGGAAAGAGATACTTGATATGAAAGCCATAATGACAGTGACTTGTTTCATGGGGAAAAACACAGTTAGTTTCTCCCTCTACTCACAACACTAAAGGGAAAAAAAATGGAATCAAAACTAGGACTTCAGGGCCTAGCAGTGTTCTATGTCAGCATGTTAGACAACCACACAGTATGTTGTTAAGTTTTGAAAGACATTCACTCAAGGAAAACACCATCTCCACTTGGCCCTCTAACCACTTGCCCCTGCCGTCCCCCACCCAGGTTCTCATGCTATTTTTCTTTCTCAGGGTCCTCTTTGGTGGGCAGCCACTCTCCCCAAGAAGCTGTCATCAGTTATCTGCAGTCCAGAGAGGGTCTGCATAGGTACAGGTCCTCCTGCCTCAGTCCCTCCCTCCTTGTGTGGGTTTCAGCCCAAATCCCGTCATCCACACTAGGGGACTCCTACTAAAGGATGACTTCAGGGTGTGCAGCCCCGAGTTTCAGGGTTCTGCACATCATGCTGCACACTTGCTGGAAGGCTGGAAGTGAAGACCTTATTAATAGGAGCATAATGCCAAGGGAGAATCATGGTTCTGAAGTCTGGTGTTGACACTGGAATGACAGCACAGAAAAGTCTATGATTCCCAATACCTTCTGGACTAAGGAATTTCCCCTCTGTAATACAAGGACCCTCCTTGTCATTGACCTTTGCTAAACCACGGCAATTCATAAATAGAGGAAACATTAATGAATTAAAAGCATTCCTTATTTTTTTAACTAATATTTGCACATTTTCTTAGTATCTTTCCAAATCTTGGCCTTTTTTTTTTTTTTCCTTTGACAGATGGTATCCCTTCCTGGATCATTCATTTCACTTGGTTTCTAACTTTAGATTTACTTTCACTTGTTATTTGACTTAGCAGGTGCAACAAAAACAAGAAACAAGTGTGCCCACCCCACTTTCCTCTTAACTGAAACGCTTAAAATAAATTTCTGAATTATGTATCATAAAGCTTTGACATTGCTTTATTAATTGATGAACTACTAATTCTAAAGTCGAGCATTGAAGCTTCCCACCAAAAGAAGTCTTCTCAAAATAAATCTTTTGCGGCAAAGTGGTATTTATTGAGTTATATGTGAAAAAGTTTGCTTGTATTTTTGAGGTTGTTACAACACACTGTGCAGAATTGGACACATGTTCTGTGGTGTTTGGTTTCCCTTTCTTCTCTCTCCTGCTTGCTCTGCACTACAGCGGCAGCTCATTTCTCTCAGGCTGGAAAGCCTGGCTCTCAGCAGTGACATCCTCCTACACCTGGTTACAGGTAGTGGTTGTGCTATATGCAGCATCATGCTTAACGGTGTGTCCCCCCCAAAGCCTGTTGCACCCACTGATTTTCCTTTTTTTAAAATAGCTCTTGTAAAGAGACACAATAAATAATTCCATGCAGAACATATTTCAGTGGTTCCTAGGCAGTTCTTTACCTACTCTGGACATCTCAGTAACACCCAGTGCCAGGTGGATCATGACCCAAACTCCTGTCATGTGGGTGCACATGAATGGAGAGCAGGGTGTTGTCTTCTCCAGAAACCACTGGATACTGTGTAACTTGCTTAAGTGTCACTAGTGACACTCAGCCACCTCCGTTCCTCCCCAAATCCCCAACCTTCTCAGCTATAAACACACTGGTCAGATAGCCTGCAAAGAGAACTTTCCCCAGTCATCCTACTTCATTCTCCTTCCCGAAGTCTTGGGACAGACCATTTATTTAGAGAAGAGCTACAAATTCCTCTTTCTGTCCCCATCTGAAACATCTTCCATTGTGCTGCATCGCATGTGACATCACTGATGCTTTGGGGAATCTTTAACAGCTAAGTTTCTGAGTCCTCTTTGGCTGCACCCCAGCTTCTGTGCAGACCACCTCTTGTTTCCCAGGGCTGCTTCCTTCCTGATGGCAGCACCCCATCGTTCTCTCATCTTGGCATCCAGGACGCGCTTTCCTCCGTGGCCCCCTGTCACTGTGCTGGGCCGAGAAGTATCGCTTGGGGTGTGCTCTGCTCCTCCCTCTCGGAAGCCGGACTGCATTCTTAGTCCCCCACCTACCCACCCACCGTGGCTGGTTTTAGCACTTCCACTGCCCGTGTCAGATAGGAAGTGATTGAAGCAGGGGCCAAAGAGAGAGCCCGTCTTCTTTCTAAGCAGAAAAGCAGAAAAAGAAAAGACAAAGACAAACACCCTGTTGACCTGAGAGAAGTAAACTCCAGAAGGGAACCAAGAGCTCCTCCCTTCCCTGGTGAGTATTTCCATTATTCCGTTAAGGTTTAATATGCATTCAAATTACTTTTACTAAGTAGTACACCATAAAGCTTTTGTTATATATTAAATGTAAACTGAAAGGAATGTAAACATATGTATTGTTAATTATAAATATAGATAAGTAATGACATTAATAGATGAAAAAGTCTTATTCAGATGTATCACATTCATTTTACATTACCCACCTATTGTCGCATGATTAGAATAGTTTTTTGTCTCTGAATATGTGAATAACTTGACTTGCGTTTATCTTTTTACATATTTAATAAAAAAAAAAAGTATATGTTAAAATCGGCCTCAATCTTATAGACTCTTAAACTTTTATGCTAAAGGTTTCCTTTGGAGTGAGCATGTGTGTATGAATAGGCTATTTGTGTGGATTCACACTTCTACCCATGTTTTATGATGATTTACATGGGGGGGGTCTTTGTTTTTATTGAT
This sequence comes from Ceratotherium simum simum, assembly GCF_057802395.1. Taxonomy (NCBI): domain Eukaryota; kingdom Metazoa; phylum Chordata; class Mammalia; order Perissodactyla; family Rhinocerotidae; genus Ceratotherium; species Ceratotherium simum. Next base: position 25,666,022 of record NC_141913.1, read on the forward strand.
GGTATATATTTTTTTTTTTTTTAATAATTTTATTTATTTATTTTTCCCCCAAAGCCCCAGTAGATAGTTGTATGTCATAGTTGCACATCCTTCTAGTTGCTGCATGTGGGACGCGGCCTCAGCATGGCTGGAGAAGCAGTGCGTCGGTGCGCGCCCGGGATCCGAACCCAGGCTGCCAGCAGCAAAGCGCGCGCACTTAACCGCTAAGCCACGGGGCCGGCCCTGATGGTATATGTTTTAACAGGAATTACAGATTGGAATTTAATATCAAATGTAGCAGCTGTGACACCTTTTTAAAAAAACTTTACCAAAAATAAAGATAAACCATTGCCTTAGGAAACATTTTACTTGCAAGCAAACAAAATCCTAGCTTCTGCAGGTCCAGCCTGCTCCATCTGGACGAGACAGAGCTGGGCCAATTAGGAAACTGGGGCAGAAGCAGGCAGATGTTTCTATGTGAAACTTTGTGGCAAAACGACCTATGATTGGCAAAAGCTCTTTAAGTGTATTTCCCCCCTCCGGTTTGTTGACTGTAAACAATGATGATTTATAGATATAAGATATAAATGGAATACAAAACTTTCAGGCACAGGAAGAGGTGAAAAAAGAAATGTATTAAAACCGGTCCAGTGAGCTACCTGTGGAGACTGTAGAACAGGTGGCGACAGTCTGTTGAAGACTTTGCCCAGGAGCCTGCAGGTTACTGAGGTTTACCCTGAAGGATGCCAGCCTTCCCTAAACTGCTTTCAGGCACCACCTAGAGGCCAGTTTTGTTTCTATACTATCCTTTGGCAGCTAGTTTCCATTCACTTGCCTTTAGGCACTTTTCTTTTAAGAGCAAAGAAGTGGGAAGACACAGAAGACAAAGATACTACCAACTCTTCTCCATCTACACTCCTTTCTCCACAGGGTGTGTGACAGAAGTCTGAGCTGTCACCTGGGTTGCAAAATCTCATGCTCAAACCATACGTTTCCATTTAATTCACCAACCCTGGAGTTTTAAACCCTAGATCTTACACTTGAGCTGTTTGTGCACAAATAGTCAAGAATACATGTGATTCACCTTTCTTACAAGCACATGGGTGGACTCGACTAAACACATCACTCATGGTTCAAAGGTGGTGAAATAATATGTTTGCTCCATTTTATTAAATCTGAGATTATCTCTAAAAATTTAATGTGTTCCTACTGGTATTGTGCTTAGGCTCATGAGTCCAGAGGGGAAAAAAGTTAATGTAATTCCACTAAATTTGAGCTATAAAGAGCCAGTTCTCTAAAACGAAACACACACACAACTTCGTTTCTGACCTTTCTTATTCTTCCTCTCAACTGCCAGAACACAGCGTCTATGATCCTTATGGCTGCTATCATTAGTAAACATTCACGGACCCACCTTCTCAGCACTAACAGTGCTGCCAAACAAGCACAGGCGTGAGAGCAGAGCGTCTCCCTGGCTGTCTAACAACTCGAGTTTTGCTGAACTGGGAGCTCATAAGAGAGATTCTCCATTCATTGGATGAGTTCTGGCTTTATTGCCTAAAGGAAGGCAAAGCTTAAAATCCACTGAACCCAGGATGACTCTCAGGTGGCACCAGGACTTCAGATCACAAAACTGCCCAAGGACAGACCACCCCCACCCAGCTCTGACCTGGACCCCACATCTTGTACAGGCAGGGCTCCACACAAGGTGCATTTGCTAAGGCCAGGCTGCCTTCTCTGTTGGGTTTAAGACTGTAAGAAAAATGGAAGGCCCAGCTGAAGTTAATTTGTTGAATGCCTTTTTCTCTTTCCACTGAAAAAAAATGTTGAACCTTTTTAGCTTGCCAAGTTTTAATTTCTTAAACAGGCTTCTTGTGGTATTTTGTAACTATCTTATCAAGACTGGGTGTAAATTAAGTGTTTCTAAAGGGTAATAACATATTAATGTACCTTTGAATTTATGATATTCAGTAGAAACTAGCTCAGTACCTAAATGTATTCTTTTTCAGAGAATAAAAAAACTAAGTACACATTTCCTTCTGTGTAGCAAACGTCCCTCATATTTTTACACTATGGTATTTCTTTAGGTCTGAAGGTTATCTGTATAATATAACTTAAAAATTTTTTTAAAGATACATTTATCTTCTTCACTAAAATGTTTTGGTCAAATATGACAGCTTAAATGAAACTTTAGAAATTAGAGAAGTAATGAAAAGTTCTCATAAACGTATTCAGAATTTTAATCTGATCCAAATTCACAGCTTAATACTAGGACAGTCTCTTTCAATCTGATATATTTATTATATGGATGAAATGTGACCTTCTACTAATGGAACAATTTTTTACCAGTTTGAAACTTTTTTCAGAGAAAGACCACAGAAAATCTGTTAAATGTTAGTCTCTTACAGGCTAAGCTGTCTCAAAGATAGGTTCATGGACCCTCCTGTTCTGGACACACACACACTATCCAGTCATCTGAGCTTAAAAAAAAGAAGCAGAGAAGGAAAATTTGAATTTTACCCCAGAACATTTTCAGTTATTCTTAAGAGAATGGTTTTGAATTGAATATCACAAGATGCTGACCAGTCATAGCTAAGACATCATCACCACGACATCCAAGGTGGTCTAGTTTTCCTTTCTTTTTTAAATTTTGACACCATTTACTTAGGGATGAAAAATATATTCCTTTTAAACAAAATATTTAATAGGCACAGAGTGAATGGTTGTATTTGTCATACCTACAGTAGATGTAAAAGGGCTCAAATGTAATAATTTTTCTCTTCTGAGAATATAATGTTGAAAATTGCCAGACATGTGGTTGTGTCTCCACCATTTTTACTAAGCAAAGACTTTACAGTGTAGGTAAAGTCTTTTACCTACTAACTTACCTACCTACTAACTAGGGATTACCTACAGTGTAGGTAATCCCTAGTTAGAACACACTATTTTGTTAGCCACTGAGTATTTAAAAGAGGCCTCAAACATATTTGATTTGAAAACACTCATAATAGACAGTTTACATAGAACTTAAAAATGGTACCTTGGACCACACAGCTATACACTCAACAGATAACATTATGAAATGACCTCATTTAACTCCTTAACATCCTAACTGATGAGAATGATTGTCATGATCTAGCATACTTCACTATGATGTTATTATCCAAACTGGTTTCCAGGCTGCTGTAAAATGCCTCTCCCATTTTCTAATGTGACTATGCTGCATTTCACAAAGAAAAAAAAGGGGGGTGAATCACTGTGTAGAAGTGCCCCCAAACCCAACATGGGTGTGCTTGTGGGCTAAAATTATTGTAGGCTTTTGAAAGCCTAGACAGAGGGCTCCTCAACAACTGTACCTGTCAAAGCTGTGTCTACAAGGACTTCGAGCTCTCTCATAACTCGGCTAGTTCTTCCACGTCAGTGGGAGTCCTGTTATATAATCTTCCTTCTATAGGAAGGAGAGGGGAAAACAGGAAAAGGGGACGTTATGAGAGGTGATCCCTCTTGCCTTCTAAGATATTTTTAAAATAATCCTGTATCCTTCAAGTCACTTGTTCCTGTTTCAAAAATAGCATGGTGGGGAACTTGATCATGTCATCAATCCAGATGTGGCCCAACAAGAACAGATTAGCTTGTGGAAGGAACCCAAGTGCTCATTGACTGATGAGTGGATAAAGGAGATGTGGTATATATATACAATGGAATACTACTCTGCCATAAAAAAAGACAAAATTGTCCCATTTGCAACAACATGGATGGACCTTGAGGGTGTTATCTTAAGCAAAATAAGCCAGACAGAGAAAGACATACACCATATGATTTCACTCATGTGGAAGATAAATGAGTACATGGACAAAGAGAACAGATTAGTGGTTACCAGACGGGAAGGGGGTTGGGGGGTGGGCATAAGGGGTTAAGGGGCACATATTTATGGTGACTGACAATAATGTACAACTGAAATTTCACAATATTACAAATTATTATGACCTAAATAAAATAAAATTTTTAAAAAGAACAGGTTAGTTTGAGGCAGGGGCTGTCTGCTCACTTCATAGGAGAACCCAGTGAGAATCCAGGCCCTCGGAAACCGGGGGGAAACTGAAAGCCAAAGAGGCAGGCATGAGGGAGAGGGCCACTAAGAGGATTCCACCAAGGAAGAGAAGCCCATGTCTCCAAGTATCTTGACCCTGGAAGGTCTTGGTCATTTGGCCCATTAACGTTGCTCCTCTGGAGAAACTGTGCCCTAGAAACCAGAGAAGGAACTGGCTGCTGCTTCACAGAGAGGCTGTTGATTGCTGGTAACATTTCTTTACTGAAAATATGTGTATGTTCAAGAGTTAACTCAACTCTCTCTCCAAGAAGAAACAGGGGGAAATGACCAAATGCAGTCTCTCTTTAAATTTAAAACATATATCCAAGAAAGCTGCTAATACTACCTCAGAAAGACCAAAAAGAAATTTTTAAGCTAAAAAAAGGCAAGGAGGAGGAGAGACTGTTTTTGTTTTCAAAAGCTGAGCACCAACCATGGGCAAAACACAACAGTCAATAGTGACTTTTTACTCCTAAAATATCATGTCACTATCCATTAGTTACTCTAATGGAACTCAAGAGAAAGAGGCCTTCTGAATCTACACCTGCCTTAGTCCATAAAAAGTAAACTGAAGCCATTACATCTTTTTTAAAGCAGAATATTACATTTAAGTGAGGAAATCAGAGCCAAGGGAAAGGAAGGAAGGAAGGAAAAGATGAAGCCAGAAGTAGGGTCAGTAGCCTCACACATGCCCTAAGTTCTTCTAAACTTGACTACGACCGAGAGGAAACAATTACCTCTGAGCTTCCTAGTTGCCAACACAGGGAAGTAACCATTACTCAATTTAAAGTGTCCATAAGCTGAAAACAAATAAGTTGCTTAGGAGTACAGATACTTAGGCTTGAAAGAAATTTTTCCTTGGCTCCTCCGGGGAAGAAGTTAAATGATGCAGGGAGCCTGACCTTCACAGCATCTCACAGCAAATACAGCAAGAGTCTAACAGGTCTGTCCCTATTAGTCATCAGGACTGTCCCTGACGACATAACGCCAAGACGCAGTTCAGTAAAAACCAATCTACCAGGGACCAAAACTGTGTGTGGACATAGCTCCCGGAATTTCAGGCTTCCTCCCAGGATAAAACATCGAGTACCTAGAGGAATGGGGGGAGGGCCACCAGAGGCACCACTCCTTGCAGCAGAGGTTTAGGTAAACAATGAAGGGCAAACAGCGTGACCTTCTACTCCCTGATGGTACTAGAGGGCAGATACTGAACGCTGCTGATCAAGACCCAGTTCCTTTCCTAACAGCAACCTAGGGTGTGGGCTGCTCATGCTGAAGGCTGAGGAGCCTGGCCAGGACACATACCGGAAGAGGAGGCCACCCCACCCCTCGTGGAGATGGGAGGAGACCCATGGGCAGGGTCACAGTTTTCCCCAGAGTCATTATAAGGGTCTGACTTGTGAGCTTTTGTTTTTTCAGTTATCCTTGGCAATTTACTGATAGGGCAATTTGCGGTGTAGATTATGAATATGAAACTATGGGCTGTTACATACCCCCATAACCATCAAAACTATCCTAGAGATAGTCCACTGACACATGCTATGTTTCCTAAGTCCAAACATAAGAACTGTAGGGAAAAAAGAGATAATGTTTTAATAGAAATCTGACTATATCTATAAAACCCTTTACAGGTTGCAAAATGGTTTCACAAATAATCACATAGAGGAAAAAGAGAATAGGCTTTGAAAATGCTCTGACCTGGAGTCAAATCCCAGCCACCCCACTTGTAGCTGTGTGATTGTAAATAAATTGCACATCATTTCTTAGCCTCCATTTCCTCATCTGAATATGTGGATTAAACCTACCTCAGAAAGTTGTTTTGAAGAATAAATGATATAATGTGTATAAAGTACCTTGCACATAGTATTTAATAAAAATGGTAACTATTATTACTAATTTTGGTTTTGATAGTCCCGTGAAGGAGATATAGGTACTATATAATATAGGTATATATAGTACCTATATTATATAGTACCTATATATATAGGTACTATATTTAGGTACTATAATAATAATAGTACCCTGGTACTAGACATTTCAGTACTGCCCACTGCTCCCATCGCCCCTGCAGGAGGAACAGCCTTTGGCAGTCATGTGTTATACCACATAATCCTGCCCCCTCCCAGCCACAGCTGATGGTCCATAGTTGACATCTAACCCAGGGGTAGTCAGTCTAGGGTTGCCAGTGACCACATGGCCTGACTCTATGAGCTAGGCCAATCAGACATCCCCCTCCTCTCCCCTCTCACTTGTACTAAGGATTGACGACCTTAGCAGTGGGAGCTAGAGTTTGAAAGGATGCAGAGTAAAGGGAGCCATGACGAAAGATCACGCCAAGCTGATGTTATACATAAGCAGTTGCTCTGAAATAGACGATGGAAGGAACAAAAGGAGAAGAGAGCAGAAACTCAGGAAAAAACCAATGAACATTTTAGCTAAGATCCACAAATATCTGCTGCTTCCTTAAATCCAGAACCACCCAACAGTTGTTTTCTGAAATCTAGTTGATCAGTTTTAGTGAGATCACAAATATGTGTAATCTTCAAAGAAGATGGAGATAACTTGAATAAATTTCTTCCTTGCAACCTAAGACAGTCTCATGAGGTGAGACTTGCCCAAGTTTATAGAACAGAAGAGACTTTCAAGATAATCTGATCCCAAGCCCATCTCAGCTCCCAGCCAACAGCCAGCGTCACCTGGCAGCTGTGTGCGTGAAGAAGCCATCCTGGACGTCCAGTCCCCTTGAGCCTTCAGATGCATCCGAGCATCCGTGCATCTGACAGCAACCACAGGAGAGACCCCAAGCAAGAACTGCCCAGCTAACCCATGGAACCATAGAAATAACAACGTCACTATGTGTAGGGTGGCTTGTTACATAGCAACAGACAACTGGAGCAATGTTGATGATAGTGAAAGACAATCTTATTTTGTAACCTTGTGCAGGCATCATGCAAAGAGAATGTGATTTCAGTCCCATTTCCACTGGAACAGCTGTAAAATAATTTGGTATATCCCTTTACTTTGTTGAGCTTCATAAAATGAAAATGTAAAATGAGAGAATTAAACTACAATGATCTTTGAGATCCCTTCTGGTTCTTAAAAATTCTGATTCCCAACAAATAACACAGTCAAAAGAACATGGCCCCAGAGGGATAGTTCCCTCAGCTACCTTAGAAGCAGTGAGGAGGGAAAGAAAAGTCAAATGTGAAATAAAACTATGCTTTTAGAGGCCGTTTCCCAACACGCAGTCGGTGTTCAAAATATGTTGTTTGAATTGAAATGTCACTTTCATGGGTATTTTGATTTAACTTAATTTGTTTTTTCTTACTTGATTCAAGGTCACTTGCTAAGCAAATGAAATAAGGACGAGGAAGAGTAAACACAGACAGGTCCAAAGTGAATTTTCAACATGAGTTAGTTGAATAATGATCTCCATTTTGTTCCTTAACTCTCCTCTATACACAAAGTTTTCCAGCCAATGGGCACGTCTACCCAACCTGCCGCTGCTTAGGTTATCCCTCCCAGAGCAGGTGGGCAGGTGGAAGCCACAGGCAAGTCAGCCGTTACATACAACACTCAACTTTCATATAACCCCCCTCAACTATAAGGACATGGCCTCACCCACCTCCACCTCATTTCTGGCACTTTTTTTTTACTCCTGAAAAGAAACAAGAGATCATATATTTACACACCTTCTGCAGTGGCCATGACAAAGTTTTTGACACAGTAAACAGGACAAGTGTCAATTCCTCCAGCCTTTCCAGAAGCCCTGTAACTGCAGAGAGGACCACGGGGCCAGGAGAAGCAGAGCCAGTGAAAGTTCTCAGCCAGTTCTCAGTCATTAGCCATTGATCACCCTGCACTGTTGAAATAACAAGCAAGCACTCGTGGAGGTAACAGGAGGCAGCGTTGGCTAAAGAAAGCACATTAAAAGTCACCCATATCTACAAAAATTCTCTCTTCTTGCTGCCCTGCTCTCTCCCCAAAACTTCCTTCTCCTGAAACTGCCTTTGTTATATTGAGGACTAGAAAACCTGGGCTATTTCCAAAGAGAAGTTTATGGGAAATGCTTCCTTTGGATAGATTTCTTCATTCGTTGTGATTTTAAAAAACAGCTCAGGGCCGGCTCCGTGGCTTGGCGGTTAAGTGCGCGCGCTCTGATGCTGGCGGCCCGGGTTCGGATCCCGGGCGCGCCCCGAGGCACCGCTTCTCTGTCCAGCGCGAGGCCGAGTCCCACGTACGGCAACTAGAGGGATGTGAACCTATGGCATACAGCTATCTGCTGGGGCTTTGGGGGGAAAAAAATGAATAAATAAAATCTTTAAAAAAAAAAAAAACAAAACAGCTCAGGGATCATTTAAAATATATTTTATTGGACATGCCCTTCACTTTCAACATAGAAATCACATTATCAACCTTTCTTTGTATTGCCAACTTCTGAATATCCAAGGCGAAACCTAGCCATTGCCACAATCATCAGGATAATAGCACCAATTGCCTGGTGAGACCCAACAGCACATTTTGCTTTAGCCACCTCTGATGAACACAACCACGGCAAAGAGAGTGACCCAGCAGATGGTCCATTCTCTGACACTTCCACATGCACTCAGTGACTCATCTACAAGCATAATGGATAAGGACCCATCTTTGAAGTTTGGCAAGTTATTAGGCTATTTCCTGAAACGTACTCAGTTTGCTTATCTGAAACACAGGGTAATAACAACAGCCCTGTTGTATGCCCACAGCCTACCACATCATAGGTGCTCAATGGCTCTTATCCGAGATTACATGATGTATGATATCACAGTAGACAGAAGCAGATTTAATAGTCCAACTCTCTTCTATTAAGCCAGACCTTAAAAAATTTACAAAAATGTAAAATAATATCACTTTTCTCACTGTTTTTGTTTTGAAAAAGTTATTTTCTATGTTCATATGTAATGGGTTTATTGTTGCTTTTTTAAAAGAACATTTTTAATTTCTCAGTTTTAGTTTCTAATATGGTAAATAGCAATAACTATAACCCATATAAACAAAAGTTCTTTGTAGTCTTCAATATTTTTTAAGAGTCAAAATAGAGTCTGAGACCATTAAATGTGAGAACCACTGCTCTAGGCCTGTGGTTTTTAACCAGGGATTTGCATTCAAATCAGCAAATCAGGTCCTAGCTTTTCTTTGCCCTAAAGAGGGCAAAGCAGCACTCTAAGCCCCATTGCCTCACCTGTAAAATTAGAGGGTCACAGTAAACATAGAGTGCTGCGATTAGAAAAGTATTGTGAAGTAATTAGCAGCGAGCATTCATGTGAAACTGGATATAGGAAATGAAAAAGAAGTATGAGTCAAAGATGCAAAGATTTTTAGGCTTGGGAACTGGCAGAAGAGTAGTGCTTCTGGTAGTTGAGAATAGCCAGGTTTGAACCGGGACAGAAGGTATGAACCCAGTGTTAGATGGCAAGTCCTGAAAGTGGAGATGTCCTGCACTGTCTTGATATCTATTTGGAGACAGCAAACTGCAATGGAGGTAAGCAGTCAGAACGGATTTGAGGGTTAGCCCTTTCTAATGACAGGTGGCATCCCGAGAGTGAAGAAGCCCACCAAGGAAGTGAATGTGGAACATGGAGCTGTTCAAGGCAGAACCTGGGCGAGGGGCTACATTTTAGAGTAGGAGTTAAGGAAGAGCCTAGGACATGTTGGGAAAGGCCCACTCAGAGACCAGAACAATGCAGGGCCCTGAATGGTATCTTGGCATGACATAGCCAATGGATGGATGGGAAGATGGAAGGAAGGACAAAAAAGAGAAAGAAGAAAACCAGAGGGGGCAGCTTCAAGGAGGACTGACTGGTCAAGAAAATCAAAGCCCAGAAAAGACACAAATGATAAATGCTGAGAAGCTAATGGATTTGACAAGAATCAGGTCATTGTCAGCTTCAAATGAAAATTTTCAGTAGAGTAGTGGGATCAAAGCAATACATGGAAACTGCATGGAAAAAATCTAAAAGCAGAAGGAAGGAAATAAGAAGGATGGGAGAAAGAAAAAGGAATAAAATCCAGCAAAGACTTTTGGTATTTAAGACAGGACCACCTGTGTACAACCATGATGGAAATACCCAATGGCCTCAGAGCCACTGAAGGTGCTAAAGGCAAAGGGAAGAATGGTGGGTACCAGGACTCACAGAGTTTCACCTTTTTCAAACCTGTTCATGGGACTATTTCCTGGTGCATCAACATAGAATCCTAAGAAATTCTATAATTCAGAGTGATCTTGACTTGCTATGACGTAAAATAATAACAATCCAAGTATTACAGTTTCATGTAGAAAAAGGAATTGCTATGACAACCACAACTCAGCCTCCACAGAAAATATAAATAGGAACCAGAATGAGAAAATTATAAAGAAATGTGACTTTTTCTGATTTGGAAACCATTTCAACTACTATTCTTTAATGTTTTGCTCATTTGGCTCTGATATGAGAACATGAAAATATCCCTCCACTTCAATAGCTTCTTTGTATTACAAATTAAAATGAGCAGACCATCATTTAATGAAATGAAACTGGAAACTAAGGCCACCTAATGACTTTACTCCACTAAGATGCCCCTGTCCTCTTCACTGTTAACTTCTAACCTTTAGAGGACCACACCAAAATTAAAGAGTAGACATGCGTTAAATGCATTATATTGCAGGCCAAATAGTAAAAGCAGATAACAGGGAATGTGGAATCAATACATCTTCAGCTGCCAGATTGTAAAGCTTCAAACCGGTTGTAAAGGACCAAAGTTTCCTACCTCTTCTCCAGCATCCTAATTTAAATTCAAGTTTTTGGCATCCAGGAACTTTAGTTTTGAGAATCTTCTACACACCAACCCATATAAACTCCAAGTCTTTATATAGGATCATCAAAGCTGGGAAGGGCATCCTGAAATCTTACTTTTGCCATCCCCAGCACCTGACGACCTGAGGTTCTCCTTTCAAAAGATAGAAGATTATTATTAAATGTGCAATGTATATACTAGCTGGACTTGTCAAAGCAAGCTTGGTTCAAGGACTCACACCTCCACTTTGGAAGAGCCTTCACCAGGGAAACAACCCTAGTGAGGCCTCGAGATCCTTACAGTCACATTGGAGAAGGCAACACCAGATGTACCTGTAAACAGCTGAGTTGCCTGGTCAATATGTCACATGGAGTAAGGCCACCCATAGAGTAAGGAGGAAAAACAAGAAGGCGGGAGACACCAAAGGGAGCAAAGCTTCATAAAAACTATCTTTCTTCAGGGTTTTCTTCAGATATGCCCTATAAAGAAAAACATAAAATACTTATTGGAAGACTTTCTAGTCATCACACTAACTCTCAGAAATCTAATATGCTTTCATCTTGGCCACACAGAAGCACTGGAGCTAAACACTGTCTTTCAAGAACATCAAGATCCTCATTGCTCAGCATACCCTGGTTTCACTGACTCGCTGCTCCTTCCCTTCCACCTTTGATCTCCTACCAACCACTGAAAAAGGTACAAGCCAATAATGTAGATGAGAAAAGGACATGAGAAGTTCTGACGTTGTCTTTCATCTACTTCACAGCTCCTTGTTCCCACTATTGCCCCAAGCCCAGCTGGGAACAATGGTCCTTCTTATGAAAGATGTCTCTCTCTGGACACAGACCTGGGTCAAGCAGAACTTCATGAAGCCCAGGGTTTTCTTCTGCAGAATCTAAGAAGTTGGAAACTATGCGACACAGCTAGTGAGTTTCACAGCTGAATTTCGAATCCAGGCCAATCTGAACCAACAGCTCCTTAATCTTTCCTCTAGTGCCTTCTAGTTTACCTTTTTAGGTTTAAACTGACATGTAAATGTTATGCAACGTCTGCGGAAAAGCAAAGAACAGGATGGCAGGATGGGGAGGCGGTAACAAACATTTATAAATGAAGCTTTCTTTTAATTCCACAATGATAAAGTGTACCATAGTGAAAACAATAGGAATATTTTACTGTCTTATTAGAAAATAACATAGTTCTTGACCAGATACACTAAATTGCTGCCTACATCAGTACTGGTATCACTAACATAATAACTGATGTTGTTAGTATAGTCTTATATATAGGTTATTCTAGAAGAATCAGCTATCACAGGTTGTTTGGGTGTTTTAAACCAGATGCCCAGCATTCCTAATGAGCACATGATAGAAAATTTAAATTTCAAAGAAAATGTCAATGCCAAAACAATAAATGATTTTAAATGTTCCTCCCACAGAATGCTGATTCTACATACCATGGCCAAGTGTTCACGTGTAAGTATTAGCAGGTTCACTGGCACACAACGCACCAGATGTGAACATGACTCCAAGCTGCTCATTTAATAACCAAGCTCTCCAGACACTGTCAGTCCTGAAAGCACTGAATCAAATGGACTAATCAAAGCATCTAGGAGTAAGAAGGGGCCGTGGAAATCATCTAGACCAACAGCTCATTCAATGCATGAGGCTCTTTATAAGATCCCCGCCATGCGGGGCTGCATGCTAGAGTGATGCCTGTCACCTGGCTATACTGACTGCGAGCTCACTACATCCCAGGGGAGGCTACCATTCCATCTTTGGACAGCTCTGACTGTTTCATGATTAGCTGTAACTATCAGAGTAAACAAATCAGTGATTGGTCTGAGGACATGGATATGTGTTTATTTTCCTCTGTAATACAAGTCAACAAGAAAGTTTGTAATTGAGTGAATCAAAAGAGGATAAAAACATAACTGTGACACATATGTTTAGACTACTTGAAGCAGATCAGGTCACTGGGCCAGTGAAAAAAACGATACCTAAATCATGAATAAGCTCGCATTACACATCCACATCATGCAGTAATTTTTTTCTCTTAAATAAATTTGCCACCGACCTGAAAAAAAAATCAGATGGTTGGTTCAGTACTGATAGGAAAATGCAGAATTTTGGCCATAGGAGCCAGGTTTCATTGTTTGTATCACAGAGTCACTGGACACACTGGGTCCTTCTCTGACCAGCTGACCTAGACGGGGTATATGCAGCATGGAGCTGAAACGGGGCAATCTCAAAGTTGCTGAAGTATTCAGACGGTTTGTGCAATTCTCTGAAATAGTGCGATTGAGGAGAACTGGCTTTCTAGATAGAAAATATACATGTTGTAAACTTGGAATGTAGAGTGTTAAAAAGTGACATCTCGCCTATATTACAGGCTACCCAGGTCGTTCTAGTTTAAAAATGAGCATTTCAGGGGGCTACTTTTTCAGTTCTTAAAGTAATACTTTTTTAATCTTTAATATTTTTTGCTAGTTTTTCAGTGTCTTTTTCTTATATGGAAGGTTTTTTCCTCAAATAGTGAAACAGTTTAAGGATTTGTAATCTAAGTAAATTGCCTAAATATATCTCTCTCCATGTACATTCTCAAGATTACAATTTGGATTCTCTGAGTTTAATGAGGACTAGAGTTAGACTGTTTCCCATTAAAAAGAGAAAGGAGTAAGGCAGAAATTCAATAAGTGTTCAAGTAAAATACAGCCATCCTAACATCTGTATTATATTAGAGGAGACACAAGACAAAACATTGACTCTTGAGGTTAAATCTAAATTTCCTGCTGCAGTTCTGAAAGAGTTTGAGAGTTTAGATCAAAAAAGCAACAAAGAAAATGGGACCAAAAATTATCTTAAAGCAAGTTTCAAAGGCTATTAGATGCCAACACTTACTTATTTCTTTGAAGCATCAATTTAGTCAGCAATTACCTAATAGCCACAAACAAAAACCAGTGAAAATTCTGCACCATACTCAAGTCTTTTTTAGAAGTTAGGGATGACACACCTGGGATCTGTGTGTCACAGGAGGTGCCAAACCACCACCTCTGATTCTCCATCTCTCTTGTGGAATGTTGTTGAATTTCCACGTCTTCCTCTCTAGTATATTCTTACATCACACTTGAATTTCCAAAGATATTATTTCAGTCTTCTTTGGAATCTACTGGTCTTTAATTTCATAACCCATACTACAGAAAGAAAACCCAAGCTGCCAAGTCAAAGGTCAACTAACAAGAAATGATCTCAGCAAAAACTAAAGACTATGAGGCCAGAATTTAGGAAACTCTATGCTCACATCTGGCTTTCATGCCTGCAACCTCTCCCTTATCAAGCTTGTGAGTAAAACTAAGTTTTTTGTTTTTTGTGTGTGTGAGGAAGATCAGCCCTGAGCTAACATCCATGCCAATCCTCCTTTTTTTGCTGAGGAAGACTGGCCCTGAGCTAACATCTATTGCCAATCCTCCTCCTTGTTTTTTTTTCCCTTTTTCTCCCCAAAGCCCCAGTAGATACTTGTATGTCATAGTTGCACATCCTTCTAGTTGCTGTGGGACGCCGCCTCAGCATGGCCCAACAAGCGGTGCGTGGGTGCGCGCCCAGGATCCGAACCCAGGCCGCCAGTAGCAGAGCGTGCGCACTTAACCGCTAAGCCGCGGGGCTGGCCCCAGACTAAGTTTTAAGAAAGTAATGATGACCTACTAGCTGTGGTGGCTCTGTGGAAGCTTCTCTAAAATGCTATTGATCAGAAGTACACACATACACACACACACACACACACACAGATGAAGAGTTTGTTATTCTGAACAATCAGAACGAAACGGCCTCTCATACCAAATTCTATGATAGAGTGAGGTGCATATCTCTAAACCTTGCACTTTTTTTTTCAACCACAAAGATTCTGACTGAATCAAGGAACTGGGATTAGAAGGAGAGATTTACCATGAAGTCATTTTAGACAAGTCTTATATCAATTTATACCTCAGTTTCAACATCTAAGAAATCTAGATTCTACGCTTGGTCTTCAAGATCTTTTACTAATTTACCCCTTGTCCTATATCAAGAGATTATTACCCTCCACTGCAGCCAAACAAATCCTATTGCTGTTCCTTCCACCTCACTGGTTACTCCTCGGTCTCTTTTTCTGATTTCTCCCCTGAATGTTGGAAGGTCCCAGGGCTCAGTCCTTGGTTCTCTTTTCTATCATCACTCACACCCTTGAAGAGCTCTTTATATGCCAGTGACTCCCCAATTTATATTTTCAGCTCAAACCTCTCTGCTGAACTCCAGATTTATATGCATAACTGCTTATTTAATATCTCCATTTGGATGTCCAATAGACATCTCAAACTTACATGTCCCAAATTGAACTCCTGATTTCTCCTTACCCCATCCCACAAACATACTGCCCCTACAAGGCTTCCTGTTCTCAGCCGATGACAATCCATCTTTCCAGTTGCTCAACCACATTCAATCTATCAGAAAATTCTATTTACTACCAGAAAGACGTCAAGAAAACAGTATATCCAGGATCCAGTCCAGTCCCTCATCTCATAGCTACTACCCTGCTCCAGGCTCCATTATTTCTTACCTGGGTTACCCCAGTGACCTCCTAAATGCTCTCTCTGCTTCTATCCTTGCCCCCTAGAAAGCCAAGGAGATCCTCTTTAAATATCAGTCATATCATATCGTTCCTCTGCTGCAGCTCTACAACGACTACCCGCTTCACTCAGATACAAACAAAAGTCTTCACAATGGACTTGGTTCCTGCTTCTCCCCCTTGCTCAACCTGCCCCAATCACAATGGCCACCTGGATGTGCCTTAAACATCTCAGGCACATTCCTCCCTTAGGTCCTTTGCACTGGTGCTTCCTTCTTTCTAGAATGCTCTTCCCTCAGATAGCCACACAGTTCCCTCACCTTCCTCAAGTCTTTGCTCAACTGTTCGCTTCTTAGTGAGCCCTGCTCTGAACACCCGTTTAAAATTGCAACCACCCTCCCTCCGGTATTCTAATCTTCTTTCCCCTCCCATGTTTTTTTCTTTCTCTAAAGTACTCATCACCTTCAACTATACTATGCCATTTACTTATTTGTTTATTTTCTGTTTCCTCCCACCACACACAAACACACACACCAACACCAAGAATGTAAACCCTATGAGAGCAGTGACTTCCATGTTTTGTTCACTGAGATATTCCAAGTGCCTAGAATCTAGGCACACAGTACTTATAAATATTTGTTGACTAAAGTCCACCACCCCATCAATTTGCCCATTCTACTCTGAAGTTTTATTTGTGTCATGTTTCCCAGTTTAGATTGACTTTCCCCAACCTCCCTAGCCATAGAAAACCTCCTCTGAAATCTTTTCTACATTAGCTCTGCTCTGTTGACCATGGATTTTTATGCACTCAGTCAACAAAAAAATTTGCATTAGTGTCTTTGTTTGCTGACTCTGTAAATCTTGTCATGCATGCATAAAACTAAACTCTCAGTTCTTTATCTTACAATAAGTTTTGTTTTTTAATTAATGATCTTGATGCCTTTAAAAATATTACCTTATCATTTAAATAATGAACATCATATAAATGTTCAGTTACTTCTCTATATAGATTATAAACAAACAAAATAAATACAAAACGTCAAGGATGTTCTCAGACTAGGAAGAACTATAGGTACTGGAATTTGTGAATGTTTTGTGCCTTTAAGAGATGCATCTGATGAAGAGAAAGAGAGATTATTACAGAGTTCCTTGGTCATAGGGTAAATAATGAAAAGTTAATGAGGCTTCATTGATGAGAAACCCAAACCCATTGTTATGGGTTTAATTGTGTCCCCCCAGTACCTCAGAATGTAACCTTTTTTAGAAATAGAGTCTTTCCAGGGGTAATCAAGTTAAAACAAGGTCATTAAGGTGGTCCTAATTCAATGTGAATGGTGTCCTTATAAAGGGAAATTTTGACACAGAAACAGACACACACAGAGGGAAGATGTTGTGAAGACACACAAGGAAAACACCATGTGAAGACAGAGGATTGGAATGATGGATCTATGAGCCAAGGAATGCCTGAGGCTGCCGGAAGCTAAGAGAGAGGCCTGGAGCAAATCCTTCCCCAGTGCCTTCAGAGGGAGCATGATCCTGCTGACACTTTGATTTCAAACTTCTGGGCTCCAAAACTGTGAGACAATAAATTACTGTTGTTTTAACCCACCCAGTCTGTGGTACATTGTTATGTCAACCTTAGGAAACTAATACACCCATTACTTGCATGCAACAGATTGAGCTGAGACCTAGTTAGATAATCACATTTTCAGATTATTCAGTTTGCAACACATGCCCTGAAACTGAAATTTTTTTAACCGATTGTCTTGATTCTAGAGTGACTTTATGATTTTTACTTTACAATCATTTCACTGATAAAATACTTAATTGGGGATAAGGGAATTGTCTTTCTGCTCTAGTATCAAAAAGATCCTCTCTTGTGAGCAGAGGTAAGGATCACTCAATGCCCTCATCATTTCTACAGGCAAGCTGGCCCACAAGGCTGCAAGTCAGAAAACATCCCGCACTATTCATTGACAAATCTACGTCTGAATTGGATCTACACAGAAGAAGAAAGAGTTTCAAAAATCATTCAAATTATATAATTAAATCCAATCTCATTGGCTCAGATTTTAGAAAAATGTCTGATTTGAGTTACCCAGACCAACTGTCTACAGTGCCTTGCTGTCTGGCTCAATGTACAATTAACCGTTCAGCTTTGGCAGCGGGTTCCAAACCATATTCTAAAAGAGAAAAAGTAAGAGCCACTGTTTTAAAGTTTATACTTCAGATATAAACTCAGCTCAGTTCCCTTGCAGGCTGAGAGACAGAGGTTATTACACCTTTCCTAGGTGCAAGGGCAAGAACTGAGCCCACCATCACGTGTGAGCCTGAAGAACTTTGAATTGTTTTCCCCTACTGTGCCTTCGGATCAGATGACATATGGCCAGCCTCATTTCTTCCTTGAGCTAAATGTCAAGAACTCATTTTTTCCATTGCTGCATATGTTCACAGGTCTAGAAAGAGAATAATTAAAGTTTAAACATTCCTATTAGTTATTGGATATTTTCCAGTAAATGAAGAATCACAATTAGCAAATAAGACACACAAATGATTTCCTAATACTACAAATTACAGTAATAATCCTAACACTTATTGAGCAGTTTTACTCAAGTGCCAGATGTTTTCTATATGTTATCTCTAATTGTCACAAAAACTATGCAAGGAAGATATTATCTTCCATTTTACTAAGGGGAAATGAAGTTCAAAGGGCTAAGTAGCAGAATTAGAGTTTAAGCCCAGATCCACCTGGCTGCAAACTCAGCCACTGAACAAGCAGTGTTACAGAGAGCCGGTTCCCACTACATTCCAGAACTTTACTTGTTTATCTTTAATTTTCAGAATAACCCTCACAGACGGGTACTGCTGTAATCCCCATGTCACACCTGAGAGGACTGGCCCTCAAAAAGGTTAAGAGACTTGCACCCTAGCCCATAGCTAGTGGGCTGTGGAACTGGATTCAAATTCCAAAGCCTTTCCTCCCAAGAATAAAAAATAACTTCCCTGTAGTGAGCACTGCCCTAAGCTATTTATAACCACTATAAACCACTCTAAAAGGCAGAGGGATATTATCCTCATTTTCCATATGAGGAAGGTGAGGTTCAAAAAGGTGATTTCACTTTTCATGTCACAAAGCTATCAAGTGACAGAGCTGGGACTGAAAACCTGGCCTGAGGACTCCAAGCCTGTGCTCCTGCCACTGCACCAGGCTGCTTTTTCCAGGTCCTTTTAGTAATTAAGCCAGTGTCACTGAAACTCTAAGCTAGCTTGCAAGAGCCTACTGCAGCAAGGGAAAGCCCTTGGGATAGCATGGAGGATTAAAGTAAGACAACTTGACGACACAGTAACAGGAAGAAAAAATATGATCCAGGGTTGCAAAAGCCAAGTGCACATTGTCAACGCACAGAGCAGCAAGCATTCTATGATTTCCAAATAATTACACTCCGAATTTGATTTACATAAATGGAAATAAATAAATTTACATAAATGGAAACCCCAGCAGGAGGAGGGAAGTGTGCATTGCCAGGAATGAGCAAAGTATCAAATGAGAAAGGCCAAAATAAGGAATTTCTGTGTTTTATTCATTTTACTTCATTTCCAGAGGCTCATCCCTGCCTATATTCTCCCTACTGCTTTCAGGGACAGTATTCCCCTGCGTCTAACCGAAATGTTGGTTTAGCAGGAAATAAGGAGGAGGTTCCTTTTGAATTCAGGCTATTACCCTATGATTAACTCTTCTCCCTTGGATCAGCACCTGGGGTCCCTTTGCCAAAAAGGCAAAGAAAAGAATAAGTTTACAAAATAATATCA
The DNA here is from genome assembly GCF_057802395.1 of Ceratotherium simum simum. NCBI lineage: Eukaryota > Metazoa > Chordata > Mammalia > Perissodactyla > Rhinocerotidae > Ceratotherium > Ceratotherium simum. The sequence continues at coordinate 25,685,310 of NC_141913.1, forward strand.
TTTCTATGACACGTTACAGTGTTACAAAATGCTTCCATGTACATTCTCTTATTTGATCTTCATTTCGGCCCTAGGAGGTAGACAAAGTCTATATCATAATCCTCATTTTACTGACAATAAAACTAAAATCCGATTAAGTGACTTGTTCAAGATCATACAGCCAGTAACACCCAGGCTGGAAGCCAGGTATTCTGTTACTAAATCTCAGGTTCTTTCCACAACAGCATCATGCTCTAAATTACTTGAGAAATATCTATTTTACTGTACAATGCTGAACATCTCTACAGCTGCTACTGCAATTACCACATTATCATAATTTCTTTTTGATGGACTTTATTTCTTAAAGCAGTTCTAAAACTGGGTTTAGGGTTAGGGTTAGGGTTAGGGTTCACAGAAAAATTGAGCAGAAAGTACAGATATTTCCCATATACTCCTTCCCCTGACACATGCACAGCCTCCCCTATTATCAACATCCCCCAATAGAGTAATAATTTGTTACAATTCATTATCATTTTTAAACTATAGGGCTGGCCCTGTGGCTTAGTGGTTAAGTGCACGCGCTCCGCTGCTGGCGGCCCGGGTTCGGATCCCGGGAGTGCACCAACGCACCGCTTCTCCGGCCATGCTGAGGCCGAGTCCCACATACAGCAACTAGAAGGATGTGCAACTATGACATACAACTATCTACTGGGGCTTTGGGGGGAAAAAAAAAAAATTTAGAAAGAATATTCAATTGATAATTCTATTAGAATGTTCTTATTAGATAAAAGCTAAGAGGATATACAGATAATGTAGCTATTCTTTATGGTGTGCATGCTATGCACTGGGGAATGTACTAGGTGTCTGCATATTTTTTGACATTTAACTCACACAACTCTAAGGAAGCTATTGTTTTTATTTTTATATCTCATGAAACTGAGGCTCAGAGAGGCTAAATGACTCATCCCCACTTACAATTGGGGAGCCAGGATTCAAAATACTCCAAAGTCTATGATATTTCGGAGGCACTGGGCATCAGAGGAAAGACTTTGTAAACCATCTTACTCTCCAATTAAGGCAGGATCACTCCTAGAACAATCCCAGGTCTACTGGCTTCCTTAAAAACCTACCCCAATGTTTAAAAACCCCAAGTCAGTCAGTTGTTCATTACCTAAACACAGGAAAGAAGAGCAAAAAGAGGTGCTGCTGAACCCAAGAATGATCGGAAGTAACTGAAAGGCCATGTTAGCATTAATACGAGGAAGCAGTTTGAGTCTCACCTTCCACAGTGCAGGCAATAATGCACTCTTAACATCTCGTAGAATCAAATAACCTTTGTTGGCTTCCACCAAAGAAGGAGAAGGATAAGAGGAAAGGGAAGGGGGAGGTGGAGGATAACGATGAGGAGGAGGGGAAAAGCAGTTCCCACTATGTGGGGAACCAATGCTACCTAGGGCTCCATCCACCACCACCATGTGCACTTACCTCTCCATCTCATCCCCCAGTGAACACATGAAAGACCTCAAAGGTGGGCCTCCCGGTCCCTTTATTTCTATCTAAACCCTCCCTAAAACAGCCCCCATAGTTTCAAGTAGGCCTGAGTCATCAGGGAAACTGAGGAACATTTCTAACAGGCCTTTAACTTTTACAGCTTCACAATACTTACTACCACTATACTACTGCAACATTACACTAATAATAATACTGATACAATTAATAACAATGCTAATAATAATGTATTGAGTTCCTATTATATGTCAACTGCTTTACATATTTAATCTTCTCCAAAACCTAATGATAAAGGTCCACAATCCCGGGCCCACCCGGTGGCATAGCGGTTAAGTGCACGCGCTCCGCTTCAGTGGCCCGGGGTTTGCAGCTTTGCAGGTTCGGATCCCGGGCGCGCACCGACGCACCGCTTGTCAAGCCATGCTGTAATGGCGTCGCATATAAAGTAGAGGAGGATGGGCACAGATGTTAGCCCAGGGCCAATCTTCCTCAGCAAAAAAAGAGGAGGATTGGCGTCGGATGTTAGCTCAGGGCTAATCTTCCTCACACACACACAAAAAAAGGTCCACCATCCTTATCCATAATTCCAAAATACAAAAAGCTCTGAAAACCCAAATGTTTCTTCTTAAGTACACAGCAAATTCTTTTGGTGGCAAAACCTAATCTGAACCAACACTAGGTTTTTTATAGTCTTTATTTATCCACTTAGTGTGAACATTCATACATTTTGCTGCAAAATGGGTTAATGTGTTTGATTCAGGGGCACTGCCCCAGGCTCTACTGGAATGTTTAACATACTATGTAATATAGAATATATGCACCTTTTTCTTTCTAAAATCCAAAAATATCTGAATTCCAAAACTACCCAGCTACAAGGATTTCAGATATCCCACTTTTCTGATGAGAAACTGAGATTCACAAAGAATACAATTTTATTATGTATTTCCTCTAGGTCATCAGAGCCCTTTTACTAATTTAATAGTCAATGCTCAATTTTTTTTTAATTCAGAAAAGTATAGCTATTATGTCTGCATATAATCTAATAGTTGTATTTAAGTGGATCACTTCAATGTACACCCCCATCCAAACTGTTTTAAATCTATTGGCTTGTGGCTGATCTGAAAGAGCTGAGCTTTTGCATTTATCATCTCTTGTTACCATGCCCAGTCTCTAGTGAGGAAAATTCAGCAAAATCTCTAAGAATAATGATTTACTATGTACTAGGCACTGTTCTGAGTGCTTTATAAAGCACATTTAATCCTCACAACAACACACTGAGATGGGCATTATTATTCTCACTTTACAAATGATGAATAGAGAGAGGTTAACTATATTGTCTAGCTAGCAAAAGTGGCAGAGCTAGGATCTGAATCTCAGCAGAAACCAGACAAAAATCATTTTCTTCACAGTGCTTGTGGGGAGGAGGAGGGACAGAAGGTAGATAAATAAAATAAATAACCAAATTATGTAGTGTATCAAATTATGTAGTGTATCAGAAGGTTGATCAGTCCTATGAAGAGAAATAAAATCTGAGCTCTTTACTACTACACTATACTATCTGTCAGTAAAAGGAATGCCAGCTCTGGTGTTTGAACTGTGAAACAGAAGAGAAATTTCAGGATAAACAAGCTCAATAGTGAACTCTATAATCAAAATGATGCCTGTACATGAATATATATTTCTTAAGAATACATAAGAACTTTCACTTCCAAGCATCATGGAGTAACAAGGACTGGATTTACACTTCTGCCTGAAAAGGCCAAAAACAAAAAGTAGACAAAATGTATGAAACAATGGTTTTCAAGACTGGATATCAGACAACGGAGGACAGTGATTCCTGAGAAACAGGAAACAAGCCAGGTGAGCCCTATGACTTCAGAGAAATTCCAGGTCATCGTGCAGGGAGGGGTGACTGAAGTGGAACTCATTCGTGGGATGCCTCTAAATCAATACTTAAAGGGAAATGTATAGCTCCAAATGTCTATAATAGAAAAGGAGAAAGGTCTCAAACCAACGACCTCAGCTTCTACCTCAAAAAACTAAAAAAGAAAGAGCAAATTAACCCCAAAGTAAGCTCAATAAAGGAAGTAATAAAGATCAGAGCTGAAATCAATGAAATATAAAATGGAACAATAACAAAGAAAAATCAATGAAACTAAAACCCAGTTCTCTGAGAAGATCAACAAAATTGATAAATCTCTAGTCAAGCTAATGAGGGAAAAAAAGAGAGAAGAACCAAATTACCAAGATCAGGAATGAGAGAGGGGACATCACTACAGAGGCTACCTATACTTACAGGATAATAAGAGAATACTATGAACAACTTTGTGCCAATAAATTCAACAACTTAGATGAAATAGACATACTGCTTGAAAAATACAAACTACCAAATCTCACTCAAAAAAAGATAACCTGAATAGCCCTATAACTACTAAAGAAATTGAATTTGTAGTTTCAAAACCATTGGGGAAAAAAAAATTCCAAGCCCAGATGGCTTCACTGATGAATTCTATTAAACACTGAAGGGAGAAATAATATGCAATTCTATGCAAACTCTTCCAGGAAACTGAAGAGAAAGAATACTTTCCAAATCAATATGTGAGGCCACCATTATCCTGATACAAAAACCAGATGAAGACAAGAGAAGAAAGGAAAAATACAGAATGAATATCCCTCATGAACAGAGATGCCAAAATTTCTTTTTAAGAATTTTAGCAAATCAAATCCAACAATATAGTAAAAGGGTAATACATCATGATCTAGTGGGGACTCTCCCAGAAAGCTAGGTTGGTTTTAACATTAAAAAATCAATCAATGTAATTCACCATATTAGTAAACTAAAAAAGAAAAATCATATGATCATCTCAATCAACATAGAAAAAGCATTTAACAAAATCTAACTTTCTTTTCTGATTAAAAAAACTATCAGCAAACCAAAAGTAGAAGGGAACTTTCTCATCGTAATAAAGGGGATCTACAAAAAATCTACAGCTAACCTTATACTTAACGGTAAAAGACTGAATGCCTTCTCCCTAAAATCAAGAACAAGACAAGGATTTCTGCTCTCACCATTTCTATTCAATGTCGTACAGAAGATTCTGGCAAGAAGTTCAGTAAGGCAAGAAAAGGAATAAAAAGCATCTGACTTAGAAAGCAAAAAGTAAAACTGTCCTCATTTGCATATGACATAATTGTCCATGTAGAAAATCCTAAGGAAGGGCCGGCCCCGTGGCTTAGCGGTTAAGTGCGTGCGCTCCGATGCAGGCTGCCCGGGTTCGGATCCCGGGTGCGCACAGACGCACTGCTTCTCCAGCCATGCTGAGGCCACGTCCCACATACAGCAACTAGAAGAATGTGCAACTATGACTTACAACTATCGCCTGGGGCTTTAGGGGAAAAATAAATAAATAAATAAATAAAAAAAAGAAAATCCTAAGGAATATTTTTAAAAGCTACTAGAACTAGTAAATGAACTTAACAAGATTGCAAGATAAACCAATATACAAAAATCAACTGTATTTCTATATATCTACATATTAGTGATGAATAATTGGAAATTGAAATAAAATATCATTTGCAATAGCATCAAAAAATATGATAAATCTGACCAAAGATGTACAAGATATGTATACCAAAACTATAAAACATCGCTGAAAAAATTTAAAGAACACTTAAATGGAGATCTACACATTGTTTATGGATCAAAGGACTCAATATTATTAAGATGACAGTTCACCCCAAATTGATCTATAGATTCAGCATAATTCCTATCAAAATCTCAGCTGGTTTTTTTGTACGGGAGGACAAGCTGATTCTAAAATTCCGATGGAACTGCAAAGGACCTAGAATAACAAAAGAAAAAAAAATTTTTTAAGAAGAACAAAGTTAAAGGACTAACACTACCTGGCTTCAAGATGTGTTACAAAGCTACAGTAATCAAGAGGTGTGGTATTGTCATGAAGCAAGACAAATGCATCAGTGGAATTGACTAAAGAGTTTTTTTTTTGAGAGGAAGATCAGCCCTGAGCTAACATCCATGCTGATCCTCCTCTTTTTGCTGAGGAAGACTGGCCCTGAGCTAACATCCGTGTCGATTTTCCTCCACTTTATATGGGATACCGCCACAGCATGGCCTGACAAGCGGTGCTTCCGTGTGCGCCCGGGATCCGAACCCGGGCCGCCAGCAGTGGAGCGCGCACACTTAACCGCTATGCCATGGGGCCAGCCCCTAAAGAGTTATAAATAGACCCACACATATCTGGACAACTGATTTTCAACAAGGATGCAATGGCAATTCAGTGGAGAAAAGATAATCCTTTCAACAAACGGTGCTGGAATATGCAAAAAAAGTGAACTTAGATCAATACTTCATACAATATACAAAAATTAATTTAAAATGTATCATAGACCTAAATATAAAACCTAAAACTTTTAGAACAAAACATAGATAAAATCTTTAGGCCCTTGGGTGAGGCAAAGATTTCTTAGATACAACACCAAAAGCATGATCCATAAAAGAACAAATTGACAAACTGTCATATAGCCATACATTGGAATATTCTTGAATAAAAAGGAATGAGGTAATGATGAATTACTTCAACAAGGATGAATCTTAAAATAATTATGCTGAATGAAAAAAAGACAAAAAAGAATACATACTGTATGATTCCATTTATATGAAACCCTAGAAAATGCAAATGAATCTATAGTGACAGAAAGCAGATCAATGTGGTTCCCTGTGGAGGGTCAGGAGGGAGAGATTACAAAGGGTCACAAGGAAACTTTTGGGGGTGATGGATATGTTCATTATCTTGATTGTGGTGATGGTTTCACCAGTTTGTATATAGATCAAAATGTATCAATACTATCTGCACATAGTCTAAATACGTGCAGTTTATTGTATGTCAATTATACCTCAATAAAGCTGTTTTTTAAAAAAACAATAATATATAAGAAACTAGAAACTGACCTCCTTCTGCTCAAATTTACTGACAATATATTGCCTTTACAGATAGGCATAATTAACTGCAAATAAACAAGTCAGTCCTGTACAAAAGCTGAGAAGGATTTAGTTCCTCAAAAGAATGTTGTTAATGGGTCTGATTCAGAGACAACCAATTCTAGTCCAAGAACAAAGAGTTTTGCTATCTTTCTTTGCCTTCCTTAGGCAAAATCAAGGTTTCAAATATCTTACAAACAGCTTTTAACACAATCAGTAATTTTGTTTATTATGTGTTCTGGTGATCTATTGCTACATCAAAAACCACTCCAAAAGTTAGTGTCTTAAATTCGGTTTGCGCAGAACTCAGCAGGAACAGCTCAACTCTGAGCCCTTTTGCATGGCACAAAGGCTGTGAGAGCTGCTAGCATCTGAAGGCTCATTGACTCACAAGTCTGTGGTTGAAGTTGGCTGTAGGCTGGGAACTTAGCTGGGCTAGAGCCACAACACCAAGCCTCTCCTTGTGGCCTGTGCTTCCTCACAACATGATGGCTGGGTCTCACATGCTAACATCCCCAGAGAGAGCCAGCCAGAAGCTGTGCCACCTCTTCTAACCTAGCCTTTTAAGTCATACAGTGTCATTCCACCACATTCTATTCTCTAAAAATCAAATAACAAAGGGCAGTCCATATTCAAATAGGGGGTATTGGATTCTACCTTTTGATGGGAGGAATGTCAAAGAATTTGCAGATGTCTTTTAAAACCACCATACTGTGCTTATCGAAAATGCAGATTATTCACCATTCCTTTCAAATACGTGGCCAGGAGCTTTAATGGAAGGAGCACTGCAGTGGGACTCCAGGAAACTGGATTCAAATTCTGATACAGATTTGGGACTTCTATATGGGTGCTAATTTTTCATGTCAAGAACAGGGACAAGGAATCTATAGTACAGATAAGGTCAAAGCAGGACAGGAGAGGACAGAGAGGGGAGGGAGGCAGGCTTCACAGTTGGATTATTTAGCAGAGGAAGACAATGGAGGCACCAGGCAAAACACAGTATCTAGCCTCCAAAAAGAATGCTTAAAGCTACTGATGGGTCAGTCCCATGAAAGCAGAGTGGAGAAGAATGGTGGGCAGACCAGCAGCCACCAACAGGGAAATCTTAGAGCAGGTAGCAGGTGGCTTTGACACCAGGATTGGGTTTTGGTACCCCTGTTCCTGGGCAGAACTGTACTTCCTCTGGACAGTAAACATTCTGCTATTATTGCATCAAATCATACAGAACCATCATTGCATGCTTATATGACCAGCTCTCTTACTAAACTAATATGCTCCATAAGGGCAAGGTAACATGTTTAATTCATTTTTGAATCTCAGCATCTGGCATGGTGCCTTTGGTGCGTGGCACTCAGCAAGTGCTCATGAATAAATGGGATTGAACTATTAAGGTCAGAGCAGGGAACCAGTCTTAAGGGAGTAAGAATTTAGGGCAGGATATCTGGACAGGATTTATAACCTAGGAAAATAAAGGCCCAGTTATTAAATTGTGTGGTGGTCTGGGTCCTAGGCAGATGATCAGTGAAGTTCTGAGTATGATGGGCAACAAGGCTGACCTGCCTGAGCTCTTAAACAAGGGCTCCTTAATTTCCCCCAAAGATTAATCCTAAAGCCTGGGGTATAGTAGACCCACAGGAAGGGAATAAGTGCCAGGGACAGAAAGATCTGTGGCTGTCCCATGTAAAAGAGAGCACCAGATAGTCTGTGAGCCTCCTCTCTGCCTTCTGCTTCTCAGTCATCCTGCTCACAGAAGGGAGATGCCTATGAGCATGATGCATTCTGGACAACACGCCCAGGAATCCCACTACACCATGTGGCTTTTCCAGGCCAGACCTCTCTGCTGTGAGCTCATCTATGCCACTGCCCCAGATTCCCACAGGCATCAAACAGAGCTCATCAGCATGCCCAAACCACCAGGCTTCTCCTCCATTCCCTGACTCTGTGTAATAGAACCACCGCCGCCCAGCTGGCCATGCAGGAATCAGGCCTTGTCCTAGACACCTCGCCTCAGTCATCCCCAGCTTGCGGTCATGTCCTGTCAATTCCAACTCTTTATTATCATTCAACACTGTATCCTCTTCCAAGAAACCCTTCCCTGACCCTGGAGAGTTGAAATGCCCCTCTCCCATCCTCCCATGGCACACCTCGATCAGACCCTGCCAAACTCATGCTGCTCCACTAGACCCTAAGTAACTTCAAATCCTGGACCACGTCTTACTACACTGCCCAGATAATGTGGTTGCTCAACACATCTTGCTGAATAAATGAATGAACAAACAAATTTAAAAACCTATAGCCATTGTACAAACCATGGCCCCACCCAGCACTTCTTAACTCCTTCCCCTCCCTTTTTTTCCTCCATAGCTCTTATTGCCTCTAACATGCTATAAATTTACTTATTTCTTTTATTTATATTTATTTCCTCTTCTTCAACACCCCCGAAATGTAAGCTCCGTGACAAAAGGGATTTTTGACTGTTGGGTTACTCCTATATACCAAGTGCATGGAATAGCACCTGGCATTCAGTAGGCACTTAATAAATACAAATGAATGACAAGCTCTGTTGCTTAGCTTGGTCCGGATGGCCTTGGAATTTCCTAGGCAGTGATCCTCCTAGGTTCCCTGGCAATCACGCCTCCCTGATGTGCCATCCTATACCCACACTTTCCTCATTTGCCTGGACAACAGCTTATTTTAGGGCAGCTGCCGCTGCAGCAGAACTAGCTACCACAGGAAACACTTCCCATCGCAACATCTGGAAAACTCACTTAGAAAGCATTTCAACCCTCATGTGCCAGGAAAAGGAACTTGTTCACTTTTTACAAAGTAGCCAAGTGACTATAAAATATTCTTTTCAAAATGCATTTAATGAGGAACTAGTTGGTGCTTAAAAATTCAAATGCTCATGGGGCCGGCCTGGTGGCGTAGTGGTTAAGTTCACACACTCTGCTTCAGCGGCCCAGGGTTCATGGGCCCAGATCCCTGGCGTGGACCTACGCACCACTCACCAAGCCATTCTGTGGCAGGTGTCCCACATAAAATAGAGGAAGATGGGCATAGATGTTAGCCCAGGGCCAATCTTCCTCAACGAAAAGAGGATTGGCAATGGATCTTAGCTCAGCTAGTATTCCTCACCAAAAAAAAAAAAAAAAAAAATTCAAATACTCATGAAAATTTAACATTTAAAAAAGTTTCAGCAAATACTAAATTTGGGGTTATTTTTCTAAGTCAGTGGTAGAGAAAATCATCTTTATTTTTATAATAACAAAATCAAGGTTAAGGGCTACCTATAGTCAGCAAAATTATGTTATCTTTTTTACAAATTCATATGGGGTTGTTAAAAGTCCACTGAAGTGATTTATTCATGATCATCTACATAAGAACGCTAATGTTTTTAAGCGCTTACCATTTGGCAGACACTTTAGATATGTCATGCTCTTTAACTCTCATGACTCTGGGATATAGATACGATTACATCCATTTCAGAGTAGAAGAAACTCCAAATCAGAGCAATTAAGCAATCACTGTAACATTTTATTTCTTAACAAAGAGATCTGAAATTAATATGGCAAAATGATAAGATCTGACAAAGTTAAATGGTGTAAACAGATGTTATTGTATATACTTCTTTGTGAGCTTGAGATATTTCATAATTAAAAAATATATAACTGGTGGCAATAATTTGCCCATATTACAGTGCTAATTAGAAGAGCCCAGATTCAAATTCACATCTGTTTGACTCAAAAGTCCATGTTTTTTCCCACAATATTGTGCTGCCTCTCCAAAATGGAAACTATTACATTTGCTTGAAGTAGTATAACCAAGTTGAAAGACTTGCAAGGTAGGTGTAACTCGTCAGTAAATAGAGTTATTATTAGCAGGAATAGTAATACAAATGTGGCAAATATTTTGGGTTTATATACTACCTTTTTTTCAAATGTCTTTGAGGTGGTTCAATAACCCTAGACCAGGAGATTGTGAAAATTATCCCCTATTCCCAAATAGCATCTTAGGATACAGTCCACAAGCTTACAACCAGCCTCTCTTTCTTACAGTCCAAGACATAATTAAAAATAAGGAGCATTAAACTCAGGAAACATTATGGATAAAGAAAGAAAAATGAGTAAACTAAAGAGAGTAGGTGGGTAGGAGGAAACTGCAAGCGAGTTCTGGAAGAGGAATGGGAGAAAATCCTGAGACTCAAAGAATCAGAAGAGGAGTGGGAGAGAAATGACTATATAAAGAAAGGAGGAGGCATAAAAAGGGGCGGGAGATGAGATGAAACCTGAAGATGGAGAAAGATAAGAGTTAGAGAAAGTAAAAGGAGTACAGAACAAGAAAAAAATTAAAAATTAGAGAAAAGAGAGGGATGAAGAAATAGTGGGGTAAAATGAATGGCATAAAGGAGGAGGCAGATGCAGGCTTCCAGTCGTTTCATAATTTAGTTCCATGTCCTGCCATGTGGGTTTTTCCCTCCCTTTCCTGACATTAACAGGATCAGCAACTTGGAGTGATACATTTTGCAATAGCAGGGTAATAAATTGAAAGCATCAGTGAGCAAACAGACCTCTCACAATGAACATTAAGCACGGAGGAATGCAAATTAAATTCCAACATGACATAATCCTTGGAAATGTGGCGCGTGGCACTGAACCATGATGTTGTTCTGGAACCATTTTCAATTCTGCAGTGAGCCTCCAGACCGCAGACTGCTGTTACAGATTTTATTTCTTCCCCTTTTAGTCCACCAAGCTGTAGACCGGAATCTGACTCCATCTTTACTACTGAACAAGCAGGAGGAATCTTCATGAACATACCCCTAAACCCACACCCATGCCTGCCAACACCTTTAACCAGCACAACAGTGGGCTGAGTGTCAAGCCGCAGTGACAGACGTCAGGAAAAGGTGCACTCCTCCAAATGTTTTTTTTCTCTCTTTCAGGGAATTTAAAAAATCACATTCACAATGAGCAAACAACGTCAGAGCCTTTTTAAACCTACAGCTGTAATCAATTTGTCCTCCAGATTCAGCAGATTCCTTTTTGTAGGTAAACATTTCTTTCTAAAAAGGCAGAAGTTAAAATCCATAAAGCTGTAGAGGGAGATTAAAAGTATTAGTTTATATTGCCCAATTAAGCACTTCTTCTTCACATGGAGATGAGGTTTTTAAAAAAAGGTATTTTGTAGCCATTTCATCTGTTTACAGAAAAGTTTTAGGTTAATTTCAGTTAGGTTAATTCAATAAGGACTTAAAGGTTAAATCTTTAATGAGTGCCTGCTTACATCAAGGCGCTATGGCCTAATCCACACAACATTATAATTAAAACAGCAACCATATGCCAGATATCTTTAAAGTAAATGTCACTTTTACATATGGGCAGTTCCTGAGGGAAAATGACCTGAACGTATCAACAGCAGGTACAACTCAGCCACTCTGCCATTAGTTCAACCTCCCACCACTGAGGACACCAAGCGCCAACCTCCCACCACGGCGCTGGCTACTAGCCTAAGCTGTACTATCACCAGAGTCCCGATCTCTCCCCCATCCCCTTTCCTCATCTCTGCAGCCCCATCAGCACTGCAGTCTCCCCCCACAGGCCCCACCCATCTCCAGGACTGACCCAGCCTCCCACCTGCACAGCCTCAGCCCACCGTTCCCTGTTCCCTGCACAGGACACTCTGGCGTGCAAGCCCTAAGGGCTGCATTCCTGCTACAACGTCAGTGGAGGAGCCAACAGTGGCCTCAGACTCAGAAGAGCTGGGTTTAGATCCCAAGTCCTCCACTGACTAATTGTGTAGCTGTGGACAATTTATTTAACTTCTTGGAGCTTCCACATCTGTACCCTTAAAATGGGGACAGGATCTGCTCTACCATCTTCATAGGATTTTTGGGAAGATTTTGTGAGCCTAATATAGGGGAAAGCATTTTCTAAGTGCTATAGTGATATACACTTATTCAGAAGTAACCTTTTTAGATGGTAAATGTTCCAATTTTATAAGTTATAGTACAATGGAAAAGGCATGGCCTGAAAGTCAGGAGATGTGGATCCAATCCTGGCTTTGCTGGATAACCCTAAACAAGTCACTTAACTTTTCTGATCCTTTGTATGATTTAATGTTTTTACTGAACTTGATCTCTGAAGACCCTTCAGGTACTAATAACCTGCAAGTCTAGAGCTGCATTGTTCAATTGCACAGGTGTTAAATAAGCTTTTGGGAACCAGCCTGGGAACGGAACTATCATCATAACATTGCTTATATGGAAAAATGAGTTCAGAGTGATGACAACTGCTTATAAGTGAACTTTTGGAACAAAATCAGTCCACAATTTGGAGACTGAATCACTACGATGGATTTCCATTACAAAAAAAACTTTGGTGAAGTTAGGAAATATCTCCCATGCTCTTCTGGAGTTGATTTTCCACATTTGTGCTTTGACACTGGATGAGATCTGGGGTGTACTCGGGTTTTTAGTTAACCAAACCATCACCATTTTTAAGGACAATAGCTGATTTCTTCTTTGGCACGTGTGTGTGTGTGTGTGTGTGTGTGTGTTTGAGGGGTGAGGGGAGGGGACTGACATGGATTTTACTTAAATTTGATATTATGTGAAATAATAAGTTACGAAAAGTGTTTTGAATTCTTAGAAAAAGAAATCTGCAATACTGACACAGACTTCCATTTTTAACCTTTAGGTTCTTCCTTACATCATTCTGACATTAACTGTTTAAAGTGAAAAAGCAAAGTGGGCAGTGTATCCCTTAAGCAATCCTAATAAAGGCAATGTGGTAACTAGTATTCTCTGAAATTAAAAAACAAAATAAAATGAAAAGACTTCCCGCTCAATTGCTCTCCCCAAAGCAGGGAAGTCGTGGACACATATTAACCCTAAGGTCGTGAGTGCGGCATGTTATAGTAACCTTTTGATGATATGAGGGAGTATGGAGAGATCATGGGATATCGTTGCCATAGAAGTTTGGGGTTATATAAGAACTTTACTTGCCAACCTCTGAATAGAGGGCAGCTCAGATGGAGGCAGAGCCAACAGTCCCAGAGACCTGACTTTAAAACCCCACATAGTGTGTTCACTGGCTCATCTCACATGCTCCAAGATTGAGGTTTTGATATACAGTTGTTATAAAAATAACCACAATTCAAGAAATCATAATTATGAAGACATATTACTCTATGAAATTCTCTCACACATCCTCTTTCTATGATGAATTAAGCTGTATACACTGTCAAGAAGGTAATGCTTTCCCGTTCAACGAAAGTTTATGTTCTACTCACTTTGTCTTTTATTATGAGACGTGCAGATGCTTTTTCCAAACACATTTTTAACACACCACACTTCTAAACAAATAAAATGAATTGCCCACAGTTAGGCTCCAGAGAAAGTTCACACAGTTTTTCAGAAACAATTCCAAGGATCCTGGCAGTTAATGTATTAAAGAGATTGCCCTTTTCCCAACTATGGTGGCATTCTGTGTCTCATGAACTTTCCAGAGTTATGACCAGACAGTAGACACTAACATTTTTATTCTCTGACAAGATAATGTATTTGTGTAAAATTAAAAATTAAAAACAAAAAGGTGAGAGATATCATTTTGTGATAGGATAGTTATGATTGTCAGACCTCTGAAAGGAATCAAACTGGGGGTTCCAAGATCTAATTGACTGGGACAAATGTTAGGCCAAATGACAGCACGAGATGCTGCTTCCCCTCTGCAGGGGATCAAAACAGCCCCTAAGGGATCCTTGTCTTAGTCAATAGATCCTTGTAAGATCAAGCCCAGAGCAGGCATGCATTAAAAACATAATCTTAGGAGGAGGAGGAGATGACAATGATGACAAAGAAATAGCTAGCATTTATTGTTCATTTCTACAGGTGAAGCATTATACCAAGAACTTTCTATAAATTAGCTCATATAATTCTTGCAACAACTCTGGGATAGTATTATCAACTCCATTTTAAATATGAAGAAATAAGCTACGATGACTGAATAACTTGCCCAAAGTTGCATGGCTGAGAAATAGCAAGGCTGTGACTCAAATTCAGATGGGTCTGTGTGCTGGACCTCTTCATTTGCCCCTCCAGATCTGCTTTCCACCCTAATTTCTGCACCAAAGTTATAAATTGTGCCAGTTTTATAACCAGGTATAAACTGCATCAATGGGCTTCCTTGCCTTCTGGATTGCAGTTGTTTCAGCTGATGGGAGCCGAGGGGAGGTCAGAGGAAGGAAAGAGACTAAGACTGAGGGTGCTTATTTCCTGGGCTTCCTCCCTGTGGAGTCACCTCAAGCTTCTGTCCCTCAAGTGAAGATCACTGCTCTTCTCAAGATGGTACTCTGTACACGACTGTCTCCCTCAGGGTTCCAGGAACCCTGGATGAAGCCCCACCCCTTCATCCCTTCACACCAGAGGCGGTAACAGCTACATTGTTCCTAGCTTCAAGGTACTCACTATCTGATGTAATTTCTCTCTATCCTTGTAAATAGTCCCTGTATTAAATCCTCCATAAATTAACCTAATTTAAATGTATCATTTGATTCCTATTGGGACCTTAAACTATTACAGTCTGACTCTCCAAAAATCATTCTTTCAACCACCATGTTCAACTACCTCCTAACTTATTTGCGAGTCTCAGGTTTTCCCTCTCTAGGATAAATGTAACTGGACTCCAGTTATTACCTTAGAATAGCTCTGAACCCTGTAAGGCTTCCTGGAATCCATCTCTGTTAGTTTTCTTATGCCTTCCCTTTATTATTTTATTCCCTTCTATATCATATTACATTTTAAATTATGGTATGGAATTATCAGTTTAAATATTAATAAAAACTTATGAAATTAATTATTTCCGATGAAATTTGATCTCTCAAAAAGGGGTGCGTGCTTTTTTTTTCCAGGTCTCAACTGTCTAGGACTTAAGTTTTTCTTTTATGAGAATCTAAGCAGTAAAATAAACACTGCTATGAATATTTCTGTTCAAGTTCTTTAAAATATTGAAAGGGGCCAGTCCGGTGGCATAGTGATTAAGTTCACATGTCCTGCTTTGGCGACCCAGGGTTCGCAGGTTCAGATCCCAGGCACGGACCTACACACCACTCATCAAGCCATGCTGTGGTGGGCATCCTACATATAAAATAGAGGAGAACGGGCACAGATGTTAGCTCAGGGCCAATCTTCCTCAGCAAAAAGAGGAAGATTGGCAACAGATGTTACCTCAGGGCTACTCTTCCTCACAATAAATAAATGAATGAATGAATGAATGAATGAATAAATAAATAAATAAATAAATAAATATTGAAAGGCAAAAATAGTGTAGAAAAAAAGAAAGACCACCTTTATTTCTGCAGTCACTATACCTAGGGTACCATGTCCCAACCAATACTTTGGAATGCTCTGATACATCATAATGATGGTTCTGAGATTTCAGGAGACCCAAGAGCCAATGTTTGACTAGACATATTAGTGCGCAGGTCATTATATTCTGCTGGAGAAAGAGAGAGTAGAGAAGAGCCTGCACTTATGTCTGTGTGTGTCTGTGCATATGTGTTTGTGTGTGCACACACAGGTGTATGTGTGTATTTACATACACAAGCAGTCTTGAAAGAGGCCCTGGTCCCTGTGTCTCTGTAAGAAGTACTGTCACAACTACACTAGAGGGACTGTAATGTGATTCCAACACTGCAGGCTGGAATGCAACTCTTCTTGAAAATAATCTTACAGAACCACAGTATTACAGCTAGAAAAGACCTTAGAGAAAAAACATGAAGATGTCCATCCAACCCCTTCATTTTTCAGATGAATCAAAGCATCAGGGCAAGCACTGTCAGAGTCCTGCCTCCTGTGTCCAGTACCTACTATTCCTTTAGTCCCAGAACCACTGAGAGATTGACAGATGACACAATGGCTCAAAGCAAACTCTTATTAAGCCTAATACATTATAAGCAGTTTCACATATTATTAAGTATTTTATAAGATTTTTAATGACTGCATAACCTTTTGGCTTTTGGATGTACTGTAATTTAATTCACCAATCCCCTGTTTTATTCACCTCCTCTTCACCCCATTGGTAAGGGAGGGATTCCTGCCCGAGGGTTATGGGGATGGCCAGACACATGATACCTGACACTGGACAGATGAGATGGACAGTGGTTTATTAGTCACATGTACTCACAGTCCCCGGGAGTCAGTGCACGCCACATAGGGCCACATGCAGTTTATACCCAGGAACTGAGTGAACAAACAGGGTCTTTAGGAGGCAGGATTTGTAGAAACAAGAGGGTGAGGTGACCCCTGGTTCCTGCAGGAGGATGTGAATGGCTTGACTGAATAATTCCACAGGCTGGCAGGGAACTGAAGCCCGCTACTCAGGGATAAGCAGCACGTGCCTGGTCCCCTGATAACGAGGGTTTTTTGGCTAGGGTATCTTCTCTGGGGGAGCAGAATAGGGAGGGGAACTTGCAGTTAGGCCATTCAAGCCCCCATACACCCAGTTTCAGATGTCAAGGCACCACATAATATTCAACCTTAATTCTGAGTCTTACACCACACCTTGTTGTTTAAATTCCCAATATTTCAGTCTCATAAACAAAGCTGCAATAAGCACTTCTGAAAATCTATCATTTTACCCATCTCTGATCATTTCCTTAGGATAAATCGCTCAATGCTGAACTTAAATGGGAAAAAGCAACAATAAAACAAATACTATTCTATAAGGAGATACATTGGCAGGGGCTGTATTCCATCCTATACCTGTCAAAAATATTTGTAGTCTAGGCAGAATATTATTTTGCTTTTATTTATTTTAACTAGATGCTTTATTATTATAAAACCTATAAATTGTTATAAAAACATTTAAACAATACAAAATGGTATATAATGAAAAATAAAATTCTCCCTCACCTACTCCCAAGCCCCACTAACAGAACTCTCCCCAAAACCAACCACAAAATGTTTATGGATACACAAGCATACCAAAAGATATCTTTTTTTTTAATCCAATAAATGGGAGACTACTATACCTTATGCTGAAACTGCATAGTAATTTATTAGATAGATGCTGTATTAGTTTGCTAGGGCTGCCATAACAAAATACTACAGACTGGGGGGCTTAAACAACAGAAATTTATTTTCTCACAGAAGTCCAAGATCAAGGTGTCAACAGGGTTGGTTTCTCCTGAGGCCTTTCTCCTTGGCTTGCAGATGGCTGCCTTCTCACTGTGTCCTCACATGGACTTTTTTTTTGGGTGCATGCCCCCTGGTGTCTCTTTCTCTTCTTATAAGGACACCAGTGACATTGGATTAAGGTCACCCTTATGACCTCATTTAAACTTAGTCACCTCTTATATCTCCAAATATAGTCACGCTCTAAGATACTGGAGGTTAGGGCTTCAACATATGAATTTGGTTGGGGGGGGGGGACAAAATTCAGTCCATAATAGAAGCATTACAGATTTTGTTGTTTCCAGCTTTTTACTATTATAACAATGCTGTAGTGAACATCAGTGTCCATATATCTTTGTGATGTATGTGAGTATATCTATAGAATAAACTCCTAGAAGTAGAATTGCTGAGTCAAAGGAATAAATTTTCATATGTATTGCCAAATTGCCCTCCAAAAAGGTTTGTCAAATTTAAATTTACACCAATAAAGTATGAGAGAGTAGTCATTTCTCCTCACACCCAACACATGACACATTATCAAACTTTTTTCATCTTTGCCAATCTGTAAATAAAAAAATGGTATCTTATTTTGGTCTTCTTTTAATTATCAGTGAGGTTTTATACAGTATGCATTTTTTATAATAAAATGACTACTGTTCTTTTTTCATACATGCTATTATACTTACAGTGATTAAATGCTTTCATTATATATATTATTTTAGGAATCAAAATGGCTAAAATGTCTTTATTTGAAACTATAGTCAGGTAATTGGAACACTGGTTCCAATACATCTAATCCAACTTAAAGAAGTATAGCCACACATGCTTTTCATAATCTGTTCTAAAAAAGTTCTTGCTGAATGAAACTGATCTCTGATGGCATTTACTATCCATCATCCATGGTGATAAAACCAGCCCCTAACTAGCAGTGCATCGCTGAGTGGTTGTGTATCTCTCAATAACTTTGAATTAATTTGAAGATATCTTCCTCTACCAATTATTTTCCAGTTGACATGTAGCCATGACTTAGCCTGGTTTTTTCAAGTTAGGTTGAAAGAAAAAAGGTTGTTTTTAATTTTAAAGCTACCTTAAAAAGTTTGGTAAATAAATCAAATCTACTGTAATTTTCAACCCAGGACTAGTGCAGATTTACCTTTTCTTGTACACTGCTGTGCTTCTGGAGCCTGTAGAAGACATGGCACCAGGGCAGCCTCAAATAGGACTTCCCACCATAATGAGCAGGCAGTGTAAACAAGGGCAGGTTCAAATGAATAGGCAAGATGCTGGGAAAAGATGAGTATGCTTGCTATGGAACATAAAATTTTAAAAAGAAAATTTGCCTGCAGGACTTTGGTATGAGTGTATTTATTGGGAGGGGACCCCATAGTGAGGGAGGAAATCATTTTCATATTTAATAGAACTATCCAAGTTCCCCAAGTGCCTTCTAATAGCAGCAGGAATATTTATGAACAGATACACTAGCCAATTCTGTTTGCCACATGTAAATCTAACAGTGCACATTAAGTTTGCACTTAAGTTTCAGGATTTCATCATGTTTTTGGCAAGAGTATACACACATAAGGAGAACTTTTGTTAAACCACATAACTCTGATCTTGTTTATGAGCTCTAAAATTAAATTATCTCGCATAAATACTCAGAAGGTAATTTTCATATTAGTCTCAATGGTCCACAGTACCACCACAAAAGATCCAGTCACAATTCATTCTGTGACATGGGCAGCCCGTCGGCTTGGTACAATGTGCTGCTTCGTGGGAGTTTTGTGACCTACAGACTCTCACGCATTTGAAGAGGAAAAGAGTAGCTGGAAGCACTTTTGCTGGATCTGTGGCAAAAGCATTTACTATTGAATAAAAGAAATATACC
The DNA here is from genome assembly GCF_057802395.1 of Ceratotherium simum simum. Lineage (NCBI taxonomy): Eukaryota > Metazoa > Chordata > Mammalia > Perissodactyla > Rhinocerotidae > Ceratotherium > Ceratotherium simum. Next base: position 25,704,852 of record NC_141913.1, read on the forward strand.
CATGCAAAAGAATGAAGACTATAGTTCAGAGCCTGCAAACTTTCTCTGTAAAGTGCCAAATAGTAAATATTTTAGGTTTTGTAGGCCATTAGGTGTCTGTCACAACTACTAAACTTCACTGTTATATCATGAAAACAGCCACAGACAATACATAAATGAATAGGTGTGGCAGTGTTCCAGTAAAACTTTATTTACAAAAAACAGGTGGCAGGTTAGATTTGGCCTATGGGCCATAATTTACGAACCCCGCTCTAGACTGTATCGATCTTCCCCTTCTCTGGTATTTTTTTTTTTTTTTTTTTTTTGTGAGGAGATCAGCCCTGAGCTAACATCCGCCAATCCTCCTCTTTTTTTGCTGAGGAAGACGGCCCTGGGCTAACATCTGTGCCCATCTTCCTCCACTTTATATGGGACGCCGCCACAGCATGGCTTGCCAAGCAGTGCGTCGGTGCGCGCCCGGGATCCAAACCAGCGAACCCGGGGCCGCCGCAGCAGAGCACACGCACCTAACCGCTTGCGCCACCGGGGCGGCCCCTGGTATTTTCTTTTTTAAACATACATAGTTACTATGTGCTAGGCCCTATTCAGCTTTTAAAAAATTTATTTATTTAATCCTCAAAACAACTGTACTATTATTATCTTCCCATTTTATATATGAGAAAACTAAGGCACAGAGAGTTGAATAACTTTCCCAGGGTTGTACAAACAGTAAGTGGCAGAACTAGAACTTGAACCCAGGCAATCTGACCATAGAGACAGCTTGCCACCCATTCCTGTGAAGTTTTAAACTGTGCTAAGAGCTCTCAAAAATTCATCTGCACTTCCACGGACTCCTGAAGCTCTCCAAAATCCAGGTTAATTCTAGCTCCACGTTAGACTTCTAGCAAAGGAAACACAGGGAGATCCTGAGGGTCCCAAATCCACCCAGGCATTTGGAGGTTCTCAAATGCCTTACTAAGGTTTCTACAGCTTTATCCAACATCTTTTCCCAATTTGCTATAAGCCCAGAAGTTACTCTGTCCCCTAAGGAATAATCTGGGACAATATTGTGCTACCAAAATATGCTATTTAAAAAACAAGACACAACACTAGAAAATTACCATATTTCATGTAAAATTAATGACTATAGAAATAAAAATTTAGCCCAAAGTTCTCCTATAACACAAAATTATGGGTTATCTGGAAGAAGAGAGATGATGTTTGTCACTGTAAGTAATGGGATACTGTATGAGGTTTGGAATTTCTCTCTTTAAGTCTGAATAAGGTAAACAAATCCCGACCATTGGTGTTCTCATAGTACTAAGGACAGGAGTTCAATTCTAAGTTGCTGCTTGCCAAACATTCTTCAAGATTTGGTCTTCCCTTACCATCCCATCACACTATCTAGATTTTTCTTTCAATCACAACTTACCTCTTTTGATAGGGTTAAAACCACTATCCCGTCTAATTAAAGAAGAAAGTAAAGTGAACATTCTCTTTTGGAATATGGAAACTCCCTATGGTTGCCAAAAAGAACTTGAAATTCTATGAGATTGAGATTATACATTCGGTCAAATCAGCAATTATAAATTCATAGCTTTGTGCAAGGATTTAGAATGTAAGTAGAACGAGAAAAGACATTATTCTCTGAAACAGCCTCTGGGAAATGGAAGTGGGTGTTTTCATGTTCCATTCATAAAAGCCAAGGACAAGTCCATAAACTTTTCTATGGCTTTTACTGCAGAGAAAAGAAAATCCACTGTTTCTATTAGTTAAAAGGCTTCCGCTTTCATATCCTGGGAGAACAGAGAATGTTTGACTGTGAAGGGGCACACAAATCTTATGTAGGATATATTCATAAGTTTAAAAAAGATATTTTATCATGTAAATGTGTCTTGTCATTCATTAGAAAACACCACTGTAGTATTGTGACAGGGCTCTGAGGTTTTCATTGAACAGAAAAGATACCAAAGGGCAGCGGAGGAAAAAAACATGTGAAGCCTACTATGTGCTGAGCTCCGTGCTAGGAAATTTAATATAAATTGTACATAAAGGAAATAGCTAATTTAAAATGGTAGTTTCTGTCTTCAAGTTTTGAAGATTGCTGATTATCATTGAAAATATTTTCTCCTATTTCAACTGCTGTTTGGAAATTTTTAATTTTATTGTGAAAGCACTTCTTTCTTTTACACTAACACCTTCTTTTAAAGCAGGTGGAGGAAGCCTGACCTGTGAAGTAGTTCTTTCTCCTGCCTGAGGTGAAGGATGGTGCCTGCCCATCTTATAACTGTTGTGAAAGCAATGGAACCTCCGGGGCATTTTTAGTTATCAAGCCCTTCCTTTCCATCTCCTTCATACTAAACTAATATTATAAACTAGTATATTTTTCAATATGAGGACTCATGTGCGTTCACAGCTATAATAAATGAGGCATGGCTTTGCAAGAAGCTGGAATATCCCCTTGAGAAGTCATTTACATAATTAAACACTGCAGCATCTGAACATGTAACCCACTCTTGCATCTGAGGTAACTTCAAAGCAGCATCATATACTTCCTACAACTGCTCCATCAGATCACTCCTAGATCCTCACTCTACCAGCAACCCTTCCCACAGTAGCCTGGAGAGCTGCTCCAGACACAACAAACTAGCTGCCTTCCCTCATGCTTCCTGCCTCAATTTTGTTGAAAACTCACTTTCCTTAACTTAAATTTAGTCTTTTTGGTATGTTTCCTGTGTGTCCTGGATATTGGTGAATTAGCTTAGCTGTTTTAAGTTTTAAAATAAAGGCTATGGGGCTCTGACTATAAATCATTTACTGAGTACCTATGAACCCCAGTGTCATACTGTTTGCTCTATTTAGATAATTTATATTTTCTTTGCACAGATGATTCAAATTTCCATAATCTCCATAACAACCCAGTGAGGAATATATTATTATCTCCATTTTACAGAAGAGGAAGTTAAGTTAGAAATAGATAGGACAGTGATAATGAATCAGACCCAATTACTGACTTCTGAAACCTACTGCTCTTAACCATTAGGCAATACTGCCCATAGAGTTCTCTTTATCTGAAGCAGTTAACATAAAACCATACACAATTACATCCTCAAAAATTATCTTTAACTATATCTTTTAAACTATATGTTTTTTAAAATCACTTTTGTAAAGCTAAATTTAGATGAGCTGGTTCTTACATTATTTTGGTTGTGGATGCCATAGAGAATTTGACAATGCTGACAATGCTGACCCTCCATCCAGAAAAAAAGCCCACACTACATATACAACAGTCTAGACAGCTGCCAATTTTAAGAGTGTCTCCACTGACAGATTAGAATCCTTCTCAGTCACAGGCCAGTGTTGCCAGGTCACCTCTCTGCAGATATTACCAGCAAGCCCTCTCATTCTCTTTTTTTTTTTTGGTGAGGAAGATCAGCCCTGAGCTAACATCCATGCTAATCCTCCTCTTTTTGCTGAGGAAGACTGGCCCTGACCTAACATCTATTGCCAATCCTCCTCTTTTTTTTTCCCCAAAGCCTCAGTAGATAGCTGTATGTCATAGTTGCACATCCTTCTAGTTGCTGTATGTGGGATGTGGCCTCAGCACGGCCAGAGAAGCAGTGCGGTCGGTGCGCACCCGGGATCCAAACCTGGTGTGGGAGATCAAGATTTGGCCACCCTGAAATCTATCTCTTTACCTTGGTTGTTTTCTCTAGGGACATTTGACCTCCCCCACTAACTGCCTAAAGAATTTGACATGGTGGCTCCTTCCTGGAACAGATCTATCATGATGGCTATAAAGATAATGTAGGATGGAGATTACAATAGGAAAGGCACCAACAAGCCCCTCTTATCAGAAGTTCTGTCTCTCTGGCCACATTCTCTGGATGACCCTGCGAAGAAGAGTTGCCAGACAATCATTTACATTTATAAGGGAAATCTCCATGTGTAAAGGTATCTCCCTCTCTGTTTTGAGAAGAGAGGGGGATGGCCTCATTTCTAGAGGCTTATCAATGTGGAAGTTGAGGCCTTAAAGCTACGTAATAACCTTACTCTTGTTTACTGTGCTTTAGTGGTAATCTCCTGTAACTGACTCCCCCCACCCCCAAAATCCTCCTTTGTCATTGGCTGAACATGGTATTTAAGACGAGAATTTCTGCTATTGTGGTGAGAAACGCAGTGTCCCTGCTTTCTCCCATGTATACATGTTATTAAACTTGGTATTATTTTCTCCTGCTAACCTTTCTTGTTAATTATTTGGCCAGCCATAAGAACCTTAAGGAAAAGGGCAGAGGGAGATTCTCCCTCTTCCCCCGACACCAGGCTGCCAGTAGCAGAGCGCAAGCACTTAACCGCTAAGCCGCTAAGCCACTAAGCCACGGGGCCAGCCCACCCTCTCATTCTTTGCTTTTATTTTCTACTGAAGTGAAATGTACCATTTCCATTACTACATTCTGGCCCTGATGTAGGGAAATTACTCACAATGGACTTTTCACACTGCTAAATCCCCATGTCTTCAACAATGATGTTAAAGATGGTGTGACCTTTCTACCCCATCAACCTTAGAGATGTGGTGTTGTTTTGCTACTGCCAGTACATTTTCCCTCCTGTTGAAATAGTCTTGACTTGTATATCAGAGCACATATAATAATAAGGCACAATTCATTTTCCAAACATAGAACCATTCAGAAAGAAAAGGTTTGACCACAGGGTGTAAGAAAAACATTTAGGAGAAGCTACATATAAAAGGCAGTCCAGAATTCCATGATGGTTAAGAGCCCCTTACTCTGGAGTAAGGCAGCTAAGTAAGACAGCTATAGATTCAAGTCTGGGTTCTACCACTTCCTATGTGACCTCGAGCAATTTACTTTACTTCTCTGAGTTTCTTAATCTGTGAAATGGGGATAATAATACACACCCTGCATGGTTTGAGTTAATGTTAAATGAAACTAGATGAGAAACACAGAGAGATTGGCACATAATAAGCACTGAATAATGGGTGCTATTATTAATTATCTGTAATAATTTTTAATGGACTGGTTATCTGGCATAATTATAAAAAATGATATTCTGGTCAATAGACAATTTCCATATGTATTTATCATTGTTAAAAGTAATATGTATGATTAAACTAGGGACTTTTTGCCTATACCCAAAAGAAAACCCAATCAATTGGACTGCTGATTTTGAAGGAATTAGAACATAATAAAAATGCTTAAAGATGAAAGCACATGACTTACCCTGTCTTTAATCATTTGGAATGATCCTCTAGGCTCAGAGTTACACTAATAAATATTAATCATCATTATTAGATAATAGATATGCATAAATACAGAGTAAGACAGGTTTCCAGATGATAAAATATCAATTATTCTTTTATCTTAGTACAATATTCTGTGATGTATTCTTTTATCAAGAAATCATAGGGAAGATTTATTTTTAAAAGATACTGAGAATGTAGTGGGTACTCAATGAATGTGTATTGGATTAAATGCCAAATTGAAAGCCAGACCTTTATCTATTCTCTTATTATGTCTCACAACTCCCTAGCAGGACAAAGACTATATGCCTACTTTATGTTTGAAGGAACTTTGTGTTAGAAAGCTTAATTTGCCAATGTACACATCTAGGAAGTTGTGTAAAGTAACTAGTAATTAGTACACAAGCATTCCAACCTTGGCCTAACTTCAAAACTCATGTTGTTTTTACCATACTCTGCTGCCTGCCAAATTTTACAATGAAAAATATATAATTTTCAAACCAGTCAGGAACTCTTCTTATAAAATGTCTTACTCTCTCCATTATCAATCTGATAACCTCTTGGGGAGAAAAAAGGCAAAGTTTAAAGAATAAATATACAGAATGTACTCTCTTGAATAAATAGAGAGATTTCAAATTCAAAAAACAGAAGGTAAAAAATGCAATAGAACTCTGATCTGAGACAACAATTCAATTCAAAAATAAAACACCCTTTTTCCAGTTAAATATGTGGGTTCATAAGAATGAGCTGCCATCCCAAACTAGTTAGAACACCAGTTGCAAGCGTAACTTGGCAATCTGATTACTTACTAATCTGAATGAAGCACTGCAAAAGGCACATGAAAACTGAATGCATAAATCAAGAGTATTTCTCCAGTTTTAATGAGTCATATCTTTTAGGAGATAAGCCACAGTTAAAAGTTAGTTTATGTGCCAATTAAGAAAGCTATAATCATAAAAAATTTGTCTCTGCCTGGAATAAAATTTAATCAATCTAGGATCATTTCCTTTCATCTGTGCAAAAAAAAAAAAATAGTAGTAACTTATTTATGTAATTGTTACCAAGAATTTTGAAAAAAATAAAGAGCATTGGAATTCAAGGACTAGATTAGAAATTCAGCATCAACTGGCAATCTAACATGGACTCATAATTCAGGCACTTCCATAGGTGCTGCTAATAAGAAATAGACACCAGCTTAGCCCTTGAAATGTCACCTGTATAGCCAAGCATGCCAATGAAAGATAAAGATTTATGAGTTTGCTAAGTCTTACAGAACACAGAGAATGAAGAAACTCAGTGGATTTAATTGATTTTATCACCGCCATACCCCAGGCTTCTCAAAACAGCACCATATCCTTTTGTGGTAGAAGTTATCTGCCTTAATTTTTCTAATAGGACAAAATTCTTATCACAAGTCAGAAGTATAGGTACCAAAGGAAGTACAATGTCTAAGGTAAAATAATACAAGTTAAGTCTTTGTTAGAAAAGCCAAAAAAAACATTCAAGTGCCTTGTTTTATTCACGAGACTGTGCCAGAAATCATTAACAGAAAATATTAACATAAACCAGTTAGGAAATCTCAGCCAAAGCAACGATTTCTCTAGAATTCAGTTTTCTCTGAATTTCTGCATATATCATGCAACCCAATATGAAGTTCAGAAACCACATTTTTCATCATTTTATAATGCACAGACATGCTCAATGTTAAGATGACTATAGTAACAGAAACTGAATCATAGCACTCCACCTCTGAACATGACAGAGGCAATGAAGATCCGTGACATAGACAAGTGTGCTTACATTTAAGTAGCGCCAGAATTGAACAGCATAGGAAGAGGTGATTAGAGCTCAAGAAACCTCCTCTCATGGCTGCTTAGGCATTCATTTTCCCTTAAGCTTCCTTTTTAAGTTACAAAAGTACTGAAGAATGTTTGGAAAATATAGAAAAGTCATCACCCATATCCCTGCCATCTTAGAACTACTATCATTTGTAATATTCCCATCTAGTCTTGTTTCTTCATGCATCCAAAATCTTTTATTTTACACCAGTAGAAATATATTATATGCATCTTGATTTTTTTAACCTGAAATATTTCTTGGAGATGCTTTCATACTGGTATTTAGAGTTATCTTCTTCTTTTTTTGTGTGTGTGAGGAGGACTAGCCCTGAGCTAACATCCGATGCTAATCCTCTGCTTTTTTTTTTCTTGAAGAAGACTGGCCCTGGACTAACATCCGTGCCCATCCTCCTCTACTTTATATGGGACACCGTCACAGCACGGCCTAACAAGCAGTGCATTGGTGCACGCCCAGGATCCGAACCTGCAAACCACGGGCCGCCACAGTGGAGTGCGCGCACCTAACCGCTGCGCCACCGGGCAGCCCCTATCTCGTTCTTTTTTATGGCTGCATGATATTTCAATGCATGGATGTAGCATAACTTATTTAACCAGTCCCTATAAAATACCAAATCACTCGTTTGCGATTTTTTGTTACTAAAAACAATGCCACAACAAGCATTCTGGTACTCACATCTTTATGCATGTAGGCAAGTATATGGGAGGGATAAATTCCTAGAAGTGGACCTTTTTTTTTTTAATTTAATTAATTAATTTATTTTTCCCCCAAAACCCCAGTAGATAGTTGTATGTCATAGTTGCACATCCTTCTACTTGCTGTATGTGAGACGCGGCCTCAGCATGGCCAGAGAAGCGGTGCGTCGGTGCGCACCTGGGATCCGAACCCGGGCCGCCAGCATCGGAGTGCAAGCACTTAACTGCTAAGCCACGGGGCCGGCCCGAAGTGGATCTTCTTTAGTTGATGTTTATGTAGTTAAAGTCACAGTGTCCATTCAATTTTGCAGCCTAGATATTTCACATTGGATGTTATACACTGTAAACATTTTCCACGTTGCTCTATAGCCTCCAAAATTAAAGTTTTTAGTGATTTATAGTTTCTTATTAAGTGGATATACTCAACCTTTCCTCTATTGTTAGGCAGTTCAACATTTCTAATTACTTGCTTCAATAAATAATGCAACGTCTATCTTCATGCACTGTATCACGTCCTGGACTTCTGCTCTGGTCTTCCTCTCACTGAACTCCTCTTCACACACAAAGGCATCTCCATTCTACAACATGCTGCACGTCCCCATGACCCTGGAATTCCTTGCTTAAATGGTATGATATATGCTGCAACATGGATGGACCTTGAAACATTATGCTTAGTGAAATAAACATTCAATTGTTTGGGAATTATAAACAATTTCCCAAACTGGTTATCATCTTCAGAAAGTTTAAACTTTTTTTTTTATAATTTTATAATTTTATTTATTTTTCCCCCAAAGCCCCAGTAGATAGTTGTATGTCATAGTTGCACATCCTTCTAGTTGCTGTATGTGGGACATGGCCTCAGCACGGCCGGAGAAGCAGTGCGTTGGTGCGCGCCCGGTATCCGAACCTGGGCCACCAGCAGCAGAGCGCACGCACTTAACCACTAAGCCACGGGGCCGGCCCAGTTTAAACTTTTAATGTAGTTCAAATCTGACTCTAAGCTTCTGGGTTTTCCATCTTGCTTAAGAAGCTCCCCTCTCTCACTCCCACATTCCACACCACCACATTATACAAATATTCTCCTATAGCTTTATTTGCTACATTTCGATCTTAAGTCCATCCCACACACATGTATTTGTACAAGTAAAGCATAGCAAAAGGACGCATACCAAACTGTTAGCACTGGTTATCTAAATTTTGCCTCTATACTATGTAACTGGATCCCTTAGATCATATATATTACTTAATAAAGAAACATAAAGAATACTATCTAGTTCTAAAAAACAGCAAATGTAAACATTACCATCTTCATTGCCAAACTAAGAAAAGGAATAAAATAAAACAATTCATTTGGGAGTATTCAAATGTACCCAGCAAAAGCCAAATTTCAACCCAGCCCTTGTAAACTTTAGAACAAAAACAAATTTTTTTATTTTCCCTCAAATGTCTTATCCAAATGGGAAAGTAAATACAGCCATATTCCATTCAGGATAAAATGAACCTGTGTTTCACCTAAAGATCAAGCTGAGGCTAATTAGTACAAGGGGCCAGACCAGACAACGATAATCAGCCCAAAGGAAAAAAGAAGCACATGATTACGCAAGCAGATGGCCCCTTGCGATTTAATGAACAGACACTTTCTGATTTGGATTGATGGCCCAACTAGGCAAGGTCTTGAGCTTCAGCTCTTCCCTTGAGAGCCCTAGATGGCTGGACTCCAGTGGTTTCTTCAGGTTAGAGCCCTTCTCCCCCTAGAAGTGGCTTCAATAATTCATAAAAAGCCTAATCTTTATATCGAGCAAGCACAGACCAGGGGTCCGTACTCCTTCTAGGTGGCATGCTAACTAACTCTACTGCTAGCCTCAGACAGGCAGAGTGGAGGAGGAAAAGCACTTATTTTATCTCCCCAAAATCCCATTTAAAAAGCAAAAAAAAGATTGGAAGGAACCATACCTTACTTAAATCGTTTTTTATATATACCTTAAGCCAATGTTAGCAAAAATTTGTTGACACCTATGTGAAGGTAGAATCAGGCCTCAGGACAGGGCCCAAGGATGGAAATGGGTGAATTCAGGAAAGAGAAACATGGGACTGATTTACAAAGGAGCCCAATACATGCTTCCATGTATTTGTCAGTTTTGCTTAGAATGAGTACATCCTGTACCACTCATGATCAGCTTTAAAGAGCCTTCCCTAGTGTGAAAATCAAAAAGTGCCTGTTTATTAAGTTGCAGGTGGCTATTGTATATAACAGAAAGAGATCCCAAATAAAACCATAGATATTTCCGACAATGTATAAGTAGAATACATCTTTAAGTATTTTCCTTTTCATGTAAACATCTATAAAAACAAGGCGAAGAAACAGATATGGACAGAGGGGATTGTGGCTCAGTCCAGCTTTGAGTTTTTCAAGGCGTTGCAGCTCAAAAAAATATTTAAATAAATAAAAACTGGTGAGTTTTAATGTTGGTCTGAGGTTACTGCCATTATCTCCTGGGTTTTGTTCTTGTTTTACGTTTTCTTTTTCTAGCTAAAAAATATATATATATTTCTCTCTATTAATCCCCTTATAAACAAGAGTTTTCCACTTAACTATTTCTCCCAGATTCAGTATCCTTTTCATTAGCAGAAAGTTACTTTGCATTAAATTGAAGATTTACAAATTAAAACTCAAATATTTTTTTTTTCCAAATAACTTCACAAATATGTTAAACAGGAAAAGGAAGTTGGAGTTAGGAATTGGGAGGCTATAAGAATTTTTCGTTTCTAAAGGATTGGATGTGACTGCCAACAATTCCGTGGTTTTAGCTGCTTTCAAAAGAAGGAATGTGATAATAGCTCCTGGGTGGAATAATTTTGGCTGGACTTGATTAAATCTAAGCTTAAAACTTACAGAGAACAGCTTGGAGTGCATTTTTTTTTAAGAAACAGCTATGCATTTCATCTCACTGTGGCCTTGCCAGATTCAGGGCCGTTTGGGAGTCTGGCACTAGATGAGACACTAACAAGTGAGCTGTAATACCCTGGATAATACGAGTTACATAACTCCAATCAACACTAATGAGTGTGTGTCTCACTAAAACCCTGCACGTGTAATTTTGGAAAGCAGTCCTTTTCTTTCACAAAGGGCTATTTCATTAAGCTCCCAGAAAGTAATCAATCCAAAAGAGAATGGGTGACAAACACTGGACACATTCAGCTGGCATTTTTATTTATACCCTAATGTCTTTTTCTTTTGGTAAATCAGTCATTTTACACTCCCCAGAAATGCATCTAGATTTTGCATCCAATATCTTAAGCTTCATTCTTTTTTTATTGAGGTAATATTGGTTTATAACATTATATAAATTTCAGGTGTACATCACTATATTTCAATTTCAGTGTAGACTACATCATGGGTTCACCACCCAAAAACTAATTACCATCCATCACCGTACACATGTGCCCTCTTACTCCTTTCACTCTCCCCGCTCCTCCTTTCCCCTCTGGTGACCACCAATCTAATCTCTATAGCTGTATGTTTGTTTGTTGTTTTTTTATCTTCCACATATGAGTGGAATCATATGGTATTTGACTTTCTCTGTCTGACTTATTTCACTTAGCAAAATACCCATCCATGTTGTCACAAATGGCAAGATTTCATCTTTTTTTACAGCTGAGTAGTATTCCCCTGTGTGTATGTGTGTGTGTGTGTGTGTGAGTGTGTGTATCACATCTTCTTTATCCACACATCCATTGATTGGCACATAGGTTGTTTCCAAGTCTTGGCTATTGTGAATAATGCTGCAATGAACATGAAGGTGCAAATATCTTTTCAAATTAGTGTTTTCATGTTCTTTGGATAAATACCCAGCAGTGGAATAGCTGGATGGTATGGTAGTTCCATCCTTAATGTTTTGAGGAATCTCCATACCGTTTGCCATAGTGGGTGCACCAGTTTGCACTCCTTCCAGCAGTGTGTGAGAGTTCCCTTCTCTCCACATCTTCTCCAACACTTGTTGTTTCTTGTCTTTTTAATAATAGCCATTCTGACAGGTGTGAGGTGATATCTCATTGCGGTTTTGATTTGTATTTCCCTAATAATTAGTGACGTTGAACATCTTTTCATGTGCCTGTTGGCCATTTGTATATCTTCTTTGGAAAAATGTCTGTTCAGATACTTTGCTCTTTTGTAATTGGGTTTTCTTGTTGTTGTTGTTGTTGAGTTGTATGAGTTCTTTATATATTTTGGATATTAATCCCTTATCAGATACATGGTTTGCAAGTATCTTCTCCCAGTTGTTAGGTTGTCTTTTCATTTTGTTGATGGTTTTCTTTGCTGTGCAGAAGCTTTTTAGTTTGATGTAGTCCCATTTGTGTATTTTTTCTTCTGTTTCCCTTGGCTGAGGAGATATGATATTCAGAAAGATACTGCTAAGATCGATGTTGAAGAGCATACTGCCTATGTTTTCTTGTAGAAGTTTCACGGCTTCAGGTCTTACATTCAAGTTTTTAATCCATTTTGAGTTAATTTTTGTGTATGGTGTAAGATAATGGTCTACTTTCATTCTTTTGCATGTGGCTGTTCAGTTTTCCCAGCACCATTTATTGAAGAGACTTTCTTTTCTCCATTGTATGTGCTCGGCTCCTTTGTCAAAAATTAGTTGTCTATAGATGTGTAGGTTTATTTCTGGGCTCTCAATTCTGTTTCATTGATCTGTGTGTCTGTTTTTGTACCAGGACCATGCTGTCTTGATGACTATAGCTTTGTAGTATATTTTGAAGTCAGGGATTATGATGCCTCCAGCTTTTTTCTTGACATCATTTTTTGGTGACATCAGGACATATGATTTTAATACCACTGGTGACAGTTCTAGAATACTTGAAAAAAATCAACTATATGTTAGAGAACTCCTAGAGTCTCCATTTTCCAAATCTGAATACAAATAATATTAAGTATTAAAAATTTTTCCATAGGTTTCTGGTTCCACGACAAAATGGCATAAACGTACTTCTCCCTATTCCTCCTGCTAAGTACAGCCAAAATCCCTGGAACTTATACATAAAACACACATAAGAAGACTCTGAATATTTTTCAAGTACTGAAAGAAAAGAACTCTATATCCAGTGAAAATATCCTTCAAGAATGAAGGAGAGGGCCAGCCTGCTGGTGTAGTGCTTAAGTTCACAGTCTCCACTTTGGCAGCTGAGGGTTCATGGGTTTGGATCCCAGGTGCCAACCTACACACTGCTCATCAAGCCATACTGTGGTGGCATCCCATATACAAAGCAGAGGAAGACTGGCACAGAAGTTAGCTCAGGGACAATCTTCCTCAAGCGAAAGAGGAAGAATGGCAACAGATGTTAGCTCAGGGCCAATCTTCCTCACCAAAAAAAAAAAAAGAAGAAGAAAGGAATGAAGGAGAAATCAGGCATTCTCACGTGAAAGAAAAGTAAGAGAATTTGTTGCCAGCAGACCTACCCTAAAAGAATGGCTAAAAAAATTTCTTGAATCAGAAAAGAAACGATAACAGGAAACCTGGAACATCTAGAAAGAAGAAAGAACAAAAAGAATAAAAATTTAGGTAAACAGGACTGGCTCGGGGGCGTAGGGGTTAAGTTTGGCACACTCCACTTTAGTGGCCCGGGTTCGCGGGTTTGAATCCTGGGGGCAGACATACCCCCCTCATGAAGCCACGCTGTTGTGGTGACCCACATATAAAATAGAGAAAGACTGACACAGATGTTAGCTCAGGGCCAATCTTCCTCAAGCAAAAAAGAGGAAGATTGGGAACAGATGTTAGCTTAGGGCCAATCTTCCTCACCAAAAAAATAAAAATAAATTTAGGTAAATACAATAGATGTTCCTTCAACTCTTGAGTTTTCTAAATTGTCTGATGGTTGAAACAAAAATAATATAACATTATTTGATATGGTTCTTAATGTATGTAGAAGAAATATTTAAGACAATTATATTATAAATGGGGGAGATAAACGGACTTAAAAGGAGGTAAGGATCTACACTTTATTCAAACTGGTAAATAATAACACCACCAGCAGACTGCAATATGTTATGTATATGTAATATAATGCCTAGAGCAACTACTAAGCTATACAAAGACATACATTGAAAACACCATAGATAAATTAAAATGAAACCCTAAAAAATGTTTTAGTAACCCACAGGAAGACAAAATGGCGAAACAGAGAGAAAAAACAAAACAAAAAATAAAATGGAATATTTAAGCTCTAACATATTGATAATTACATTAAAATGAAAATAGTCTAAATTCACCAATTAAACAGAGATTAGCAGAGTGGATAAAAATCATGACCCAACTATATGCTGTCTACAGCAAACTGCACACAACATCTTGGATGGCACTCAAGGGCATGATGCTGGGTGAAAAAAGCCCTTCTCAGAAGGTCACATACTATATTATTCCATTTATATAACATTCTCAAAATGATGAAATTATAAATATGGAGAACAGATTAGTGGTTACCAGGGTTAGGGGTAAGGGTGAGTGTGACTATAAGGGGATAGCATGAGGGAGGTCTTTGTGGTGAAGAAGTAGTTCTGTATCTTAATTGCAGTGGTGGTTACACAAATCTACACACGTTATAGAATGGCATTGAACTATACACACACATGGTACCAATTTTCTAGTTTTGATAATTTATTATGGTTATATAAGATGTAACCCTTTACCTAGTTTCCCCAAAGGTTAGGTTATATCTTATGTAACCATTGGGGGAAACTGGGTAAAGGATACATAGGACCTCTCTGTATAATGTTTGCAGCTTCCTGTGAATCTGTAGTTATCTCAAAAACAAAATGAAACAAACAAAAAACACTGCCAACTTTCAAATTCAGGCTCCACCACCCCTTGTGTGAACTTGGGCTAATTTAACCAATCTGTGCCTTGGTTTTGTCATCCATAAGATGCAACAACAGTATCTACCAAGTTATAGTAAGAAATAACTGAAATAATACATTAAAAGAAAAACCGCTCTGTGAGTACTAAGTGATTACTCTCATATTTCTGACTTTCCTGTGTTGTAGGGCTGGGTAAGATCAAGTCCTCTTTTTATCTTTGATTATTTACATGACCTAACTCATGTCCAAATTGTATAGCTATTATATGAGAGCCTACATGGCTAATAAAATGTTTTAAGCATCTCTCCAACACATCTAAGAAAACGTTGGCCTGCAGGATGAAAACAAAAGAACTTGATGCTGAGCAGATCAAGATGCAGACATGGGCAGGTCTATCGTCTGACTTTATTCACACCTTACCTTGAGAATCAAAATATACCTCCCAAAGCACAGGATAGTTACAACCCCATGTTATTCATTGAACAAAAACAAACAAAAATCATATTAATGTTCACTAAATCAAACGACAGTCAGGAAAACTGACACATGTATAGCCAGACAAACCCAGAGGAACAGACTAAGAAGCCAAGAAATGTCAAATACATGTGGGGATTTAGTATATGAAAATAATATTATCTGAAATTAATCGAGGAAGATAGACTACTCAACAAATTGTGTTGTAATAACTGGATAGCCACCTGGGAGAAAAAATGACCCACGCTCAGGATAAACTCTAAATGGATCAAAGACTTAGATGTGAAAATAAAGCAACAAAAGTACTAGAAGAAAACAGAAACTTCTTTTATAACCTTGAAGTAAGGAAAGCTTTTCTAACCATGATATAAAATGAAGAAGCCACAGAAAAAACAATTCACAAAGTTGACCATATAAAAATCAAAAAGTTCCGCACGGCAAAAACAAAAAAAAACAACTACCCTCCCCCCCCAAAAAATAAAGAATGAATTAGGAAAAAATATTCACAGAAAACAATAAGAAAATATCAATAATCCTATTTTAAAATGTATATAGTTATTCCTTGTAGCATTGTTTACAACAGCAAAAAACTAGACACAGCTTAAATGTCCATTGGGGGAGGCTGACTGATTGAATAAGTTATGGTTGAATAAATTTTACATGATAGAATATTATGCAGTTATAAAAAAAATGAAAAAGCTCTTTAGGTAAATAATATGGAAAGATCTCTCTTATTGAAACTATTGTTAGTTTTTTAAAAAGCCAAGTGAAAACAGAGTATATAGTATGCTACCTTTTGAATAAAAGAGGTGAAATAAGAAAATATATTTGATTAGCTTAAACATGCACAATGAAAATCTGGAATGATATATAACAAACCACTTATACTGGGTATCCAGAGGGTAGGCAGGTAGGTGAGAACTGAGTGGATAAGGAAATTTTTTCATTTTATACCTCTGGCTATTTTTTGAACCATTCAAAAATGTATCTACTCAAAAAACTGGATTAAAAACAACTTTAAAGCAGATTAGGAAAAGATTACTTTATTCATTTTAGCTTCTATTAAAAGGCATCCCAAGCATATTTTTTTTACTAAAAATATTCTGGTAAACACTTTCTAATCAGAGACTAGGAGTCTTAAAATGCAACCAAGGGCCCCTGGGTCAAATGTTGAAAGATGACTTCCTATTTAACAGCCTAAGAAATTAGTTAAAATTTACTTTAAAATAGGAAAAATGATAAAAATCTTTTAGCAAATTTTAAAGGCATTAAGAACTGAACCTTATGAAATTCTGAGATCTAGAAATGCCACACTATTTTAAAGGGATATAAAATATTTTTTAAAAAAGACATCTATAGTTTATTACAGCAGTAACCCAAAGTTTGAGAGAAATATTCCAATAGCTAATTGTGTGTGTATGTGTTTATTTACTTATCTACTTATTCATTTGTTTGTTTATTTATTTATTTTATTCATTCATTTATTCCAGGATTTCAACTTGCCCTTTCATTTTTTTTTTTTTAAAGATTTTATTTATTTATTTTTTTCCCCCCAAAGCCCCAGTAGATAGTTGTATGTCATAGCTGCACATCCTTCTAGTTGCTGTATGTGGGACGTGGCCTCAGCATGGCCGGAGAAGCAGTGCGTGCCGGTATCTGAACCCGGGCCGCTAGCAGCGAAGCGTGTGCACTTAACCGCTAAGCCACAGGGCCAGCCCTGCCCTTTCATTTTAAACAAAATAAATTTAAAAGCTGAAAGGAATTATATTCTCAAAACTTACAGACCTACAGACCTAAAAATCTATTTAAAGAAGTGGTTCTTTACAGAATATTAACCTAAATTATAAAATGAGGGACAGCATGAGTACAATGTTGGTAAGTGATCGTGAAAAGCAAAAGTCATCATTCCTAAAACGCTGAATATTAAACCCAGAGAGATTATAAATATACACGCTTTCATAGCCTGTAGTCATTTCTGTCTAAGCTTTAGTTACTAACTGATTTACATCTTAACTATGGAAAGAGAACACAATTTTTCGAAATTTAAGTATTTTTCCTTGAGAGAAGAAAAAGAAGGAAAATTTACAATGAATAAGATACACTTTAGATAAAAGTGACAATATAAAACTGGAGTTTAAGTTTTCATTAGGGAGACATAAGTTTAATTCTGTATTTTTCTTCTGTAAACTAGTGTGTCTGTTAAAGAATATTTATGTTAATCTGCTTTGTCTTTTATTTTCCATAATCCAAGTTGGGATTTGGAGTTCCTCCTCCATGCTCCCAGAGCACTCTACATATACTGTACCTTATTTTGCTCTGGAATTCTGCTCATGGCTCCATGTCACCTTCCAGATGGGTTTCTGAGAGCAGGACCCTGTGTCTTTTAGTCACTGTAGTAGTTACAGACCTATCAGAGTGCTTGGCTCAGTGGTGCTTAATAAACATTGTTGATTTAATTAAATATCAAAAAAATGTAGGCATCATAGCACACATTTTATATATTAATGACATTTAAAATATCCAACGTTTTCATTGAAGTCAAAGTTATTTAGTTTTCATGTATGCCATCACTTTTAAAAAGCAATGACACGAGTGAAGTCAGCATCATGGGGGAGTGAGCCTCCCCCATTGAACTCTCCCCCACTAAGACACAACAAAAACGACATTCATATTCCAACAGAAGTTATTCACACAACACAAGAGATGTCTGAGGGACCCATGCAGCCATACACCCAAGGGCTGAGGTGCTGGAATCCCCAGAGGAAGTGGAAGGAGGTAAGAGGAGCTCCCTTCCTTCCCCAAGATCTGCAACCCTGAGACTGAGACCACATGGCTCTCAGAGAGAGGGGGGGAGGGGTGGCCCTCCACGGGAAACCCATGGGGAATCCTCCTATGGAGGGAATGGAACTGTTGCCAGGGTACTTTCAACAAGCTAGCACTTCAGGAGAGCAGAGAGTGACAGCAAAGCAAGAAACCTCTGGGATCAGAGAGGTGAAAGTAAGCTCACCACCCCCCATCCGCCCACCCAGCGCTTCAGCACAGTGGCCCTGCAGCCTCAGCTCAGCGGCGCTTCAGTTTGGCCCCAGCCCCAACGCCAGCAGTGGCAGCATGCCCACGCCCCAGTGGCGGTGGCCCCCAGGAGCCCCAGCACCTGTGGCAGCAGCCCGCCTGTGCCCTGGCCACAGCGGCTCAGGCCCAACTGTGCCCAGGCCTCAGCTGCCCCAGCTCGACCACACCACAGCCCCAGCTCCATCCGCTCCACTGTCCCCCACCTCCTGCTGCTTCAGCTTGGCCACACTCAGGCTCCAGCTGACTTGGCACCAGCTACTTCAGCCCACCCGCACTCCAGTTCCAGCTTCTTCGGCCCAGCAGCACTCCAGCTCCAGCTCCTGCTTCTTCGGCCCAGCCACGCTTCAGCTACAGCTACTTCAAGCCAACTACACTCCAGCTCCAGGTGTTCCCATGCTCTAGCTCCAGCTGCTCCCGCTCAGCCCTGTTGAAGCTCAGCTGTGCGCTAGCTCCAGATTCCTCAGCCCACCCGCACCCAAGCCACAGCTGCTTTGGCCTAGCCACACTCCAGTCCCAGCTGTTCCTGTGCTCCAGCTCCAGCTGTTCCCATGCTCCAGCCCCAGCAGCCTCTGCTCAGCCGCACCTCAGCTCAGCTGTGGGCCAACCAGAGCACCGATGGGTCAAGGCGGGCACAGAATCCACAGCTCTTGAGCCCCACTCAGCGGCAGCAAGAGGAAACTGCAACCAGATATTTTCACTATGAGGAAAAATAAGCCAACACTGATAGGCACATGCAAAAATATATTAAATCTTCAGACCGAAAGGAAAATGACAAGCACCCAGAAATCAACTCTGAAAGCACAGAAATGTATAACCTTAATGACAGAGAATTCAAAATAGCTATGATAAAAAAGCTCAACACAATACAAGAAAACACAGATATACAATTCAATGAAATCAGGAATTTCTTCACAAAAGAGATTGAAACTATAAACAAAAACCCATTAGAAATCTTAGACATGAAAAACACAATAGAGGAGATAAAGACAAATCTGGAAGCCTTAAGCATCAGAGCTGACAATATGGAAGAAAGAATTAGCAATATTGAGGACAGCAATGCAGAAATGCTCCAGATGCAGGAGAAAAGAGAACTAAGACTAAAAAGTAATGAAGAAACTCTCCAAAAAGTATCCGACTCTATTAGGAAATCCAACATAAGGATTATAGGTATTCCAGAGGGAGAAGAGAGGAAAAGAGGAGCAGAGAACTTGTTCAAAGAAATAATAGCTAAGAACTTCCCAAATGTCGGGAAGGAGCTAGAAATACCACTGAATGAAATCAATAGCTCTCCTAAATATATCAACACGGAAAGACCCTCTCCAAGGCATATAGTAGTGAAGCTGGCAAAAGTCAACAAAAAAGAAACATTATTAAGGGCAGCTAGACAAAAAAAAAATAACGTACATAGGAATTCCTATCAGGCTCTCAGGCAATTTCTCAACAGAAACCTTACAGGCTAGGAGAGAGTGGAACAACATATTCCAAATTCTGAAAGACAAAAACTTGTAGCCAAGAATACTCTATCCAGTGAAAACATCCTTCAGATATGAAGGAGAAATAATAATCCCTGATAAACAAAAGCTAAGGTAGTTCATTGCCACAAGACCCCCACTACAAGAAGTGCTCAAGAAGGCCCTCATGCCTGAGGAAAAAAAAGAGAAAGGGGATATAAAGTTTTGAACAAGGAAGAAAATAGGTCAAAAAAACCAGAAAAATGGCAGCTCTCTATCAGAATAGATTAGCAAACACTTAAGTATAAAACCAAAGATCAAGGGAAGGAAAACACCAAAAATAAATATAACCTCATCAGTTTAAACACAAACTCACAACACAAGATGGAACAAGTTGTGACACCAATAACTTAGAAGGGGAAGAGGAAAGGATCCAATTGACTTAGTCTAAGGGAATAAGAGCCCATCAAAAAATGGACTATCACACCCATGAGATTTTCTTATACAAACCTCACGGTAACCACTAACCAAATAACCAGAACAGAGTCACACACAATAAATAAAGAGAAAACTAAGAGAACCTCCATACAGAACTACAAAACTGAATTAGTAGTCCAAAACACATGGGATGAGAAACAAAATAAATACAAAAGAACTGGAAAATGAGTGATAAAATAGCAACAATAAGCTCTCATATATCAATAATTACCCTAAATGTAAATGGACTGAACTCTCCAATCAAAAGACACAGAGTGGTGGGATGGATAATAAACAGGACCCAACAATATGCTGCCTCCAGGAAACACATCTCAGCTCTAAAGACAAACACAGGCTCAGAGTGAAAGGATGGAAGACAATACTCCAAGCTAATGGCAAACAAAAGAAAGCAGGTGTTGCCATACTTATATCAGACAAAGTTGACTTCAAGATAAAACAGGTAATGAGAGACAAAGAGGGGCAATATATAATGATAAAAGGGACACTCCACCAAGAAGACATATCACTTATAAATATATATGCACCCAACACAGGAGCACCAAAGTACATAAAGCAACTATTAACAAACATAAAGGAGATATCAACAACAACACAATAATAGTAGGGGATCTTAACACCCTACTTACATCAATGGACAGATCATCCAGACAGAAAGTCAATAAGGAAATAGTGCACTTAAATGAAAAACTTGATGAGATGAGCTTAATAGATATATAGAGAGCATTCCATCCAAACACAGCAGATTACACATTCTTCTCAAGTGCGCATGGAACATTCTCAAGAATAGACCATATGTTGGGAAACAAGGCATGCCTCTATAAATTTAAGAAGATTGAAATCATAACAAGCATCTTTTTGGACCATAATACCATGAAGCTAGAAATCAACTACAAGAAAAAAATAGGAAAGTGACAAAGATGTGGAGACTAAACAACATGCTACTGAACAACCAATGGATCATTGATGAAATTAAAGGAGAAATCAAATCATATCTGGAGACAAATGAAAATGAAAATACACAATACCAACTTATATGGGACGCAGCAAAAGCGGTCCTGAGAGGGAAACTCATAGCAATACAGGCCTACCTTAACAAACAAGAAAAAGCCCAAATAAGCAACCTCAAACTACGCCTAACAGAATTAGAAAAAGAAAAACAAACAAAGCCCAAAGTCAGCAGAAGGAGGGAAATAATAAAAATAAGACCAGAAATAAATGAAATCGAAACAAAAAAAACAGTAGAAAGGATCAATGAAACAAAGAGCTGGTTCTTTGAAAAGATAAACAAAATTGACAAAGCCTTAGCCGGACTCACCAAGAAAAAAAGAGAGAAGTCTCAAATAAATAAAATTAGAAATGAAAAAGGAGAAATTATAAGAGATACCACAGAAATACAAAAGATTATAAAAGAATACTATGAAAAACTATATGCCAACAAATTGGACAATCTAGAAGAAATGGATAAATTCCTAGACGCATACAACCTCCCAAAACTGAATCAAGAAGAAATATAGAACCTGAATAGACCAATCACAAGTAAAGAGATTGAAACAGTAATCGAAAACCTCCCAAAAAATGAAAGTCCAGGACCAGATAGCTTCTCCGGAGAATTTTACCAAACATTCAAAGATTTAATACCTTTCCTTCTCAAACTATTCCAAAAAATAGAGGAAGATGGAATACTTCCCAACACATTCGACGAGGCCAACATCACCCTGATACCAAAGCCAGACAAAAACAATACTAAGAAGGAAAAATACAGACTAATATCTCTGATGAACATAGATGCAAAAATCCTCGACAAAATATTGGCAAACCGAATACAGCAATACATTAAAAAGATCATACAGGGGCCAGCCTGGTGGCACAAGCGGTTAAGTGCACGCGCCCCACTGTGGCAGCCCAGGGTTCGCTGGTTCAGATCCCGGGCACCTACCGATGCACTGCTTGGCAAGCCATGCTGTGGCGGCGTCCCATATAAAGTGGAGAGGGATGGGCATGGATGTTAGCCCAGGGCCAGTCTTCCTCAGCAAAAAAAGAGGACGATTGGCAGATGTTAGCACAGGGCTGATCTCCTCACAAAAAAAAAAAAAAAAGATCATACACTATGATCAAGTGGGATTTATACCAGGGATGCAGGGATGGTTCAACATCCACAAATCAAACAATGTGATACATCACATTAACAGAACGAGGAATAAAAAGCATATGATCATCTCAGTAGATGCAGAGAAGGCATCTGACAAGAAACAAGGTCCATTTATGATAAAAACTCTCAAAAAAATGGGTATAGAAAGTACCTTAGCATAATAAAGGCCATGTATGACAAGCCCACAGCCAACATCATACTCAATGGGGAAAAACTGAAAGCCATTCCTCTGAAAACAGGAACAAGACAAGGGTGGCCACTCTCGCCACTCTTATTCAACATAGTACTGGAGGTTCTGGCCAGAGCAATTAGGCAAGAAAAAGGAATAAAAGGAATACAAATAGGCAATGAAGAAGTGAAACTCTTACTGTTTGCAGATGACATGATCTTATATATAGAAAACCCTAAAGAATCCATTGGAAAACTATTAGAAATAATCAACAACTACAGCAAAGTTGCAGGGTACAAAATCAACCTACAGAAAAGAGTTGTATTTCTATATGCCAACAATGAACTGACAGAAAGAGAACTCAAGAAGACAATCCGATTTACAATTGCAACAAAAAGAATAAAATATCTATGAGTAAATTTAACAAAGGAAGTGAAAGACCTATACAACGCAAACTATAAGACATTCTTGAATGAAGTCAATGATGACATAAAGAAATGGAAAAATATTCTATGCACATGGATTTGAAGAATAAACATAGTTAAAATGTCCATACTACCTAAAGCAATCTACAGATTCAATGCAATCCCAATCAGAATCCCAAGGACAGAGGCTGGCCCAGTGGCATAGCGGTTAAGTGTGTGCGCTCCACTGCTGGCGGCCCAGGTTCGGATCCCGGGTGTGCACTGATGCACCGCTTGTTGGGCCATGCTGTGGCAGCGTCCCACATAAAGTGGAGGAAGATGGGCACAGATGTTAGCCCAGGGCCAGTTTTCCTCAGCAAAAAGAGGAGGATTGACATGGATGCTATTAGCTCAGGGCTGATCTTCCTCACAAACAAAACAAAACAAAACAAAAAGAATCCCAAGGACATTCTTCACTGAAACAGAACAAAGAATTCTAAAATTCATATGGGGCAACAAAAAACCCCAAATAGCTAAAGCAACCCTGAGAAAAAAGAACAAAGCTGGAGGGCCAGCCCCGTGGCTTAGCGGTTAAGTGCGCGTGCTCTGCTACTGGTGGCCCGGGTTCGGATCCCGGACGCGCACCGACACACTGCTTCTCCGGCCATGCAGAGGCCGTGTCCCACATACAGCAACTAGAAGGATGTGCAACTATGACATACAACTATCTACTGGGGGTTTGGGGGAAAAAAAGGAGGAGGGTTGGCAATAGATGTTAGCTCAGAGCTGGTCTTCCTCAGCAAAAAGAGGAGGATTAGCATGGATGTTAGCTCAGGGCTGATCTTCCTCACACACACACAAAAAAACATACTACAAAGTGATAGTAACCAAAACAGCATGGTACTGGTACAAAAACAGACACACAGATCAATGGAACAGAATTGAAAGCCCAAAAATAAAACCTTGCATCTAGGGGCAGCTAATCTTCGACAAAGGAGCTAAGAATATACAATGGAGAAAGAAAAGCCTCTTCAATAAACAGCGCTGGGAAAACTGGACAGCCACTTGCAAAAGAATGAAAATAGACCAATATCTTACACCATACACAAAAATTAACTCAAAATGGATCAAAGACCTGAAGGTGAGACCTGAAACTATAAAACTCCTGGAGGAAAATATATGCAGTGCACCATTCATTATAAGTCATGAAGTGATCTTCTCGAATTCCATGTCTACTCAGACAAGGGAAACAAAAGAAAAAATAAACAAGTGGGACTTCATCAGATTAAAGAGCTTCTACAAGGCAAATGAAACCAGGATCAAAATGAATAGGGAACCGACCAGCTGGGCAAAAATATTTGCAAACCATATATTCCACAAGGGATTAATCTCCATAATATATAAAGAACTCACACAACTGAACAACAAAAAAACAACCAACCTGATCAAAAAATGGGCAGAGGAAATGAACAGACACTTCTCCAAAGAAGATATACAGATGGCCAATAGGCACATGAAAAGATCTTCAACATCACTAATCATCAGGGAAATGCAGATCAAAACCACACTAAGATATCGTCTTACACCCATTAGAATGGCTATAATCACCAAGACAAAAAACAACAAATGCTGGAGAGGCCGTGGAGAAATGGGAACACCAATTCACTGTTGGTGAGAATGCAAACTTGTGCAGCCGTTATGGAAAACAGTACGGGGATTCCTCAAAAAATTAAAAATAGAAGTACTTTATGATCCAGCTATCCCACTACTGGGTATCTACCCAATGAAATCAACAATCCAAAGAGGCTTATGCACCCCTATGTTCATCCCAGCATTATTCACTATAGCCAAGACATGGAAGCAACCCAAGTGTCCCTCAGATGATGAGTGGATAAAGAAGATGTGGTATGTATATATACACACACACATATATATGTGGGTGTATATATACATACTATGGAATACTACTCAGCCATGAAAAAGACAAAATTGTCCCATTTGCAACAACATGGATGGACCTGGAGGGTATTATGTTAAGTGAAATAAGCCAGAAAGAGAAAGACAAATACCACATGATTTCAATCATAACTGAAAGATAAACAAACACACGGACAGAGAGAACTGTTTAGTGGTTACCAGGGGCAAGGGGGGTGGAGGATAGGCACAAAGGGTGAGGGGAGGCATTTATGTTGGTGACTGACAAATGATAGTGTACAACTAACATTTCACAATAAAGAAGAAAAAGAGCAATTATACATAAAAAAAAAAGCAATGACAAATTTCCAAGACTGAATAAGCATAAGAGAAATTGAACATTAAGAGTTCACTATAAAATTCTCCAAGGCTAATTTTCTATTTATACAACTCAAAAGTAGCTGTAACAGAATTTACTCTTTCACAGCATCTTTGTCTTCATGTAAATCTGCGGAAAGTATTCCAGATTATTTGGTTCCTTAGACTGTTATATGATTTATCCTTATAGTTCAAATATTTGATGAATCCTTTAGATGTTGAAAATCCAAATTTTCTATGTTCAGAAAGTATTATATGTTAGTGGGAATGAGAAATTACACTGCAGGCTCTGCCGGGATCCCTGAAGCTGCCCTGCTTCATCAGGCCAAAAGGTGGCAGCATGTTCCAGGGAAACTCGCAAGAATCCTGTGATTGTTTTTCCTTGTGAATATTCAGACCTGCTGGACTGTGGAATACAGGGTAAACAAAAATCTATTTACTCTATTGTTTCCAGCCAATCTGTATTTCCAAAGCAGAAGAGGTCATTGTATGGTTTCAACCGTTTTACAACAAGATCAGCGTAGCCACTGTTGCTAATTATCACCTGCTTGTTAATTCACAACATGTGTAACACAACACAAACTAGCAAGGTTCCTGCCAAGCCAGAGAGGAGAGAGAGAAAGGAAAAAGGGAAACTTGGGAAGATAAATTGAAAAATGCTTGCGTCATCTGCAACATCTCTCATACACACATTTGATAACCTTTCAGTCTAATAAACACGATTAACATGTGATATATTTTTACTGTTTATAATACTAACCCTTTATATATAACTATATTATTAACATAGATACTAACAATTATAATACAATCAAATAACTACAAAAACTAGTGAGGATTTTTAGGTCAATTAATTTACTCATTCTTTGTACAAGTAAACACTTCAGTAAAAACAAAAGAATTGATCCCATGGCATAGTTACTTCTGTTTAGACTGACAGTCAACATCTTCACAAATTTTATTAGACCTGTAGGATGTTACTAGTATGCAATCCTTTTATAGACTAATAAAATTATGGTAAAATGTTGGACAAGTTAGATAAAAAAGATACACAGGGGGGCCGGCCCGGTTGCATAGCGGTTAAGTGCATGCGCTCCACTTCGTCGGCCCCGGGGTTCGAGGGTTCACATCCCAGGCACACACTGATGCACCGCGGGTCAAGCCATGCTGTGGTGGTGTCCCATATAAAGTAGAGGAAGATGGGCACAGATGTTAGCTCAGGGCCAATCTTCTTCAGCAAAAAGAGGAGGATTGGCATCGGATGTTAGCTCAGGGCTAATCTTCCTCACCAAAAAAAGATAAACAATTACTTTGAGTTTATTGAGTTTATTTTGTTTGGTTCAGTTAGATTCAGTCATTAGTGGAATTTCCTAAAATTAGGAAAATGTGTGTTTTCCTAATTTTATTTTATTCTGCTACATCGTCATGCTTACCTACACAAATTGTTAATTAATGCATCCTTGATTTTAAAGCTTTAAGAGATCCTGACATGCTCTCTATTTAAAGGGTTATTTTTTTGAGTCCTTATTTTCCATGCGGTTTCCTAGGAGACTGAGAAATCAGTTGCTATTTAAACACAAAATTGACTAGACTTGTTTAACTGCAAATAATTGACTGGAGACTTGTTTAAAATTACACAGGAGAAAAGCCACTAAGCTTAGAAATATGTCAAGTATGAGTCAGGTTATGACTTGGAATTTCAAATGAGCCCTGGAGACTTTTGTAGCATATCATTTTCCCCTGCACAGTCTCAGCTAGGACTCACTGTTGGCTCTGGCAGCACAGCACTGGAAGAAGTACCATCATTTAACATCATTCCAGGTATGCTATACAGTTCACTGAGCTGGTGAGGGCAAGACCAATTGTTAGATCTTTCCGTACCCCTGTTGTATGCAACCAGTCCAAGAATTTGTTAAATATTTGTCAAAGTGATGATGACAATGATGAGGATATTAGTTTGGTTTGATAAGAAACTGAACAAAGGAAATTTACCAGATTAAAAAACTAAATGGTTAACAAAAACTATGTTTTAAGGATGATTTCTAAAAATAAGTATTTTTAATTTTAAAAACAAATTAATAGAAGCTCAAACTACCCTGCTAGGTCCAAGGAATACTAACAAGAATAAGTCAAGAGGAGCAAATCATAATAGAGCCCTTCCTAGGGGGCTCAGGAAGGTTTCACAGGGAAAATAACATACTGAGGATTTCAACAAAGCAAAAAGGTCATCAAAGACAATAGTCAGAGCAAAGATACGGAAGTTGAACAGAGTAGGATGAGAGAAATAGCGTATCAGCTTTGGTGCGAGTACACAGGGGGATAATAGCTATGGGTCAGAAGGAGGAAGATGCTGAATGGCATGGGAAGGCTGTGCACCTTATATTCTGAGGACATAGCAAGGCAGCAAAGATTTATAAATAGGATGATTACATAATCAGATTCATGTTAAGACTCTGGCAGGAATCCGAAAGATGCATAGGAATAAGAAGGCAGATAGGAAGCAAGAAGATCAATTAAGAAGCTATTACAAGAAAGACAAAAAAAGGCCTGAATTTAAATAGTAGAAAAGAAGACAAATTTGAGCTATTTCAGATGATGATTCAAAAGGATCAGAGTTCAAAAATGACTAGTTTTTCCTCGTCCCTACACTGGCCCTAAAATTTCTGCTTAGTTATGACAGTATGAGGGGACAAAAGGCAAGTTAATAAAGTAAGACAATTATTCCATTATAATAATTCCACAATAATAACAATTCATTATTAGTACCATTATTATTAATAATAAGATTATAAATGGAGGAAAGTAATTGAAGTGGATTTGGCTGTGTAAATGTTGAAGCATTGGTGGACTATCCAGGTTAGATGTTCATAGAAGTTGGAAATTAAGATTTGGGGCTTGGTAGATGTAATATTGTGATATCATAAGAAATATATATTTGGTCTTCATCCTCAGTTCCTGGCACAGACTGAGCCCTTAACTTGTGGGGTCTATGCTACCTCTGGGTAGTTACTGTCAGAATTTAATTAAATGGTAGGACACCCAGTTGGTGTCCACAGAGAACTGCAGAATTGCTTGGTGTGGAAAACCCACACATTTGTGTTACGAGTAGAGAAAGAGTTTTCCTTTAATAGAGAAGTCAGAAACGGAAATACGAATTGGGGGATCATTTATGTATAAGCAGAAGAGTGAAATCACTCAGAGAAGGCGTATATACGCAGAAGAGAAGAGTGTTAAAGATGGGCTCGGCAGAAGCCTATATTAGGAAGTAGGTAGTAAAGAGGAGCTAGCTAGGCAAAGTATGGATGGAATGGTAGAGAAAAAATAGTGCCCTAGAAACTCAAAAAATGGATAGGCTGTCAACAGTGACAAATGCTAGAGTTCAGGAAGGATAAGGATTGAGAAGAAGCCATTGGATTTGGCAATTACAAGGTCACTATCTTTAAAGGTTCAACTTCAATGGAGTGGTAAGAGGAAACTGGATTGCATCAGGTTGAGTAATAAACAAGAAGTAAGTATGTATCCTTATCTCCATACCTCCATAATTTCCAAAAATTATACTTTAGTATAAAGGCAAATTATAGCTTTAAAATTTTTCTATATACTCTCTTTCAAAGGGGATGGTAATGTGCAGCACATTTAGAATGTGTAAAAATGTGAGAACTTTGGGCCAGCCCGGTGGTGTAGTGGTTGGGTTCATGTGCTCCACTTCAGCAGCCCGGGGTTCGCCAGTTCAGATCCTGGGCATGGATCTACACACTGCTCATCAAGCCATGCAGGGGTGGCACCCCACACACAAAATAGAGGAAGATTGGCACAAATGTTAGCTTAGGGCCAATCTTCCTCAGAAAAAAAAAAAAATGTGATAACTTTGGCTCTTGAAGAGGTGAGCACCAGCTGTCTAAAACGTCACTGAAAAGGACACCTCATCTCCCCAACGGCAATGTCCGAAATAGAGTTTTGTTTGTAATGTTTGTTTTTTATACTGTACTTAAAGCATAAACACAAAAAGTAGAGAGAGTAGTAAAGCACCACGCCCAGTGTGAAATAAATCTGGAAACTGCAAATCAAGGATAAAAACAGAGATACTCAAGAGATTCAAAGAAAGCAATATGTTGTCTTTAATATGCATTTTTTTACAAAATGTAATTAAATGGCATTCCTACATTAATCTTAACCCTAGTGTTCTTCGATTCATTTACTAAAAACAAACAAAAAAAATAGAGTTCCACTCCCGCCTTGACCTTAGAAGTAGATGGGACACTGGTTATGTTAAGGTGAACTCCAATTCAAACCCCTGTCAAATACTTTTTGGTATCCCCCAATAAGAGAGCAACAAAACTATTTTCAAAGGCAAATACGTCCTCTTACAAGAAGCCATCAACAAAGTGAAAGTATTCCTGTGTTTGACCCTATCTTCCTGGGGGAAGAGAAAACTAAAATTCAGCTGCCATAATTTCCCTTTTGAAGGGCAGTTTTGAAGGTATTTGTCAAAACAACCTATTAGGCTTGGCAACTAGCCAATCGGACAGTAAATACAGAAACCCAAAACCCAAGGAAACTAAATCTGGCCTTATTTGCTTTTCTGTGGTCAAGTGGCTCAATTTCTATGAGCCTATTTCAATGATGAAGACCATGAAGTACAGCACTGTTGAATGATACAGTAATTTAAGCAGTTGGACTTAACTGAATGAATAGCCTTACTCACCAATAACCAGTTTATGAACCAGGAAGTGACACTGAAGCTGCTGGCACCTTGATCGTGGACTTCCCAGCCTCCAGAACTGTAAGAAATAAATTTCTGTTGTTTATAAGCCACTGAGTCTATGGTATTTTTGTTACAGCAGCCCAAACGGACTAAGATACCACGTAAGTGGAAATTGTTGGCTAAGGTTCTTAAAAGGTAATCAGTTGCTATCCCACTGAGAATTTAAACCAAGTCCTAGAAATTAGCTATAAAACTCCAGTTTACATCTCTTGCAACTAAGTAATTGGTTTATATTTTTAAAATATGTACCATCTTATAAGGAATGATAGGAATTTGAATTTGTTTCCTAGTGTCTCATTTTCTTACCTATACAAGGGAATCAGATTACCTATTGAAGTAGATGCTGCTATTGTACACTCAACATTCATCTATCTATCCCTTTTTCTGCCTTTAACATTTCTGCCTTTTTAACACAACCCTAATTTTGTTCACTTTCCTCAGGTTGTGTCCTTAGGAGAGGCTGGTCCATCCTCAGCCCTGGCATATGAATCTCAATTGGCCTAAGCCCATCATGGAGGCCTTACACCTCCCTTACCAATGAGAGGGATGGACAGTTGAAGCAGCTTTTTGTTGTTGTTGTTGTTGTTGTTGTTGTTGTTTTGAGGAAGACTGGCCCTGAGTTAGCCAATCTTTCCTCTTTTTCTTTTTTCTCCCCAAAGCCCCAGTACATAGCTGTATATCCCAGTTGTAGGTCCTTCTATGTGGGACACTGCCTCAGCATGGCTTGATGAGCGGTGAGCAGCTCCACACCTGCAATCTGAACCGGCGAACCCTGGGCCACCTGAAGCAGAATGGGTGAACTTCATTGCTTCACCACTGGGCCAGCCCCCCTGAAGCAGTTTTAACTAATGAGATATAAGGGAAAATCTTCTAGGGGAAGACGTTTTCTTTAGTCTTAAAAAGGTGCAGAAGATAAGAGTGATTCCTTTTTCTGCTTCTGGATATCGTCTGTAATCGGGAACTGAGACAGCCATTTTAAGACCATAAGGGAAGACAGACTAGAGAACAAGCTAACACATTTAAAGATGACAGAGCAAAAAGAGGGAAGGGACCTGGGTCCTTGACAATATTGTCAAGCCACTGAATTAACCAACTCTGGGGATGGCCTTACGTCCACACATCTAGCTATGTGGCACAATAAAAAGGCTTAAACAATAAGGACATTTAGTAAAGTCTTCTATTCCTGCAGTTGAAAGCATTCCTTCTCTCTTTCAACAGTTCCACCCTTAAATAGTAGGCTTCTCAATATAACAAGGTGTGGTAGATTGAATGCAAAGATAACTGCCTAAATTTCCTCCTATGTTCAAGCTGCTCCTCCTATTAAAAGCTGGCGTCTATTTCCCCTTCCCATGAGTCTAGTCCTTTTGCCAATAGAATACAGCAGAAGCAATATAATGCCAGTTCCAGACCTAGGCCTTAAGAGAACTAGTATCTTCCTTTCCTGCGTCACTCTTTTGGAAGCCAGGCACCATGTAAATAAGCTTAATTTAAACTTCTGAATGATGAGAGGCTACAGGAGAGAGGCTTTATGGAGGAGAAGCAAGTAACTCCAGCCAAAAGGCAGCACCAAGACCACAACACTGTGGGTGAAGCCAGAGATGTTCCCCTCCCGGTTAAGCCAAGCTAGCAGATACCTCATAAAGCATGGACTAGCCATCTGCGATAAGCCCTGTCTGAATTCCTGACCACTGACCACTGCTCCAGAATCGTGAGCAATAAAACACCTTGTTTTTAGTCACTGAATCTTACAGCTGTTTGTTATGCAGCAACAGATAACTGAAACACAAGGTAATACTGTTTGTTTCCTTGCTTTGTAAAATTGCTACAGTGATAAAAAATTATTGAGTATGTCCCTCTGAATGCTAATGAATATTTTTTTCCAAAGATGTGTTTTCATTGTCTCAGCTCACAAAAGAGAATTTGTTTCTACGTATGAATCACCTTGTACTAACATTTTAAACATAATTAAATTCAAATAAAAGGGGAAATACTTGTAACACATGAGAGTTGATATCCTTAGCAAGTAAAAAACTCTCGCAAATATAAAAGAATAATAGTAACACCTCAATTTAAAAAATGGGAAAAGCCATTTCTTTCAAGAACCATAAATGGTCAATAAACATGAGAGAGAAATATCGTAACCTCAAGCTCACTAATTTAAAAGAAATTCAAGTTAAAACAACATGAAGCATCATTTTTCACCTACTAAATGGCCAAAGAAAAACGTAAACACTAAGACTAATGCCAGCTAGGTTACAGTGAAACACGGGGAAACTCGGCGTTAGAAGCGCCGAGTCTGGGACACCAGAGCCTCCTTGAACTATGGCGGCTTTGGCGTCTTTCTGGTCACGAGCTGCTTGACTTTGGGCAGTGTCCATGGCTGTAAAATGGGCATGATATAGCTACCGCACAGAGCTGTTCAAACGCTCACATGATATGCATACGGAAGAGCAATGTAAGTGGTTATTACTTTTTGTTCAGCCCGTTCATCCACGCGTTTGCTTTTGTCGGAGATCCTGGAAACGCACTGGAATTACAGGAAAACCTGAATACTTTTCTGGAAAATTGGAGGTGAGATGAATCGGGAGTGTCGTAGCACCAAGTATGGTGGCTGGCGGTGGAAGAAGGTCTGGGCAGGAGGCGGCTAGGGCGGGGAGCGGCGCCCTCCCAGGTGAGGCGGCCTTTCTGAAGGCCCCCAGCTTCCCCTCTCACCCTCTCCCCGGCTTCCACGCTCTGCAGGGCGGGCGGCCAAAGAGGGAAGGCGGTGGGAAGAGCAGGGTGCACGCTGATTGGCTGCCTGTGAGCACGGGGCGGGGCTGACGGAGGCTCGGAAGGGGGCGGGAGCGGAAGGCGCGGGCGTGCACTTCCGGTCTTTGTGGCTCGACGTTCCAGGTCGGGGGCCAGCTCCCAGCCGGCTCCAGGGTGAGGGACGCGGGCCCGAGGCGGAGGGAGGGTGGGGGGGACGTGCGGCCCCGGCGGCGGGCGCGAGGTGGAGGAGCCCCGCTCCTCGGCCTGCCCATCCGCGAGTCGCGCCTCTTTGTCCGGGCGTCGTCCCCGAGCGTCCTGTGGACGCGGAGGAGGCCAGCACTCAAGCCCCTGCTTTCCAGCAGAAAGGGCAGTTATTCCCCCACCCCGTGACTTCGCAAATGCTTTGGTTTAACCAGGGTGTAAAAATAGAAAGGCTAGTGCGGCGGGGCTGGTTAATAAACCACAGATTTGTAGCCTAAGTGTTCTAATCTCTAAAGTAAACTGTAGTGATAGGGTTAAATTTTACTGTTTTGTTCACCCGATTCAAGGGCATACCCTCCTATCGATATTCCCCCGTCCTAAAATAAGATCGTATTTGATCTATATCACAAAATTTAATACATAATTATTTGTTGCCATATTTCACTTTTAAAAATGTGTACTCCTGTATATTCTAAGCTTTTTGAGAACTGATATTGACCTTTTTTGCTGCTTTTGTATCTGCACGATATCTGACATGTTTTTGAGCACATTGTAAACATTTAACAAATGCTTTTTGGTTGATTCCTCAGTAGACTCATTTATTCACAATCAAAAACCTTAGTATCCTAATACCCAGCTGACGACAGAGCCCATAGTAAATGCATGGGTGTTTGTTGAGGAAATACAGTGAATACTAAATTTGATCAAATGGCAAATATCCAATGATATTTTATTTAAATCAACTCATGCTTAATAAGAATTTTTTAAATATTTTATTACTACCTTAAATGAAAACATTATTTGCCATAGATACAAAGTAACTAAAAATAAATTTTTAAAAATGAGCATTATTAAATCTTAGCTAGATATTGTTACCCTTTGAAGTCTGAGGCTATACTTTATTAAAAAGGGAGTTCTGCAAGTTTTACAGACATGTTAAAGACAGATTTTTCTCCCTGATGCATCCAGGATTGAAAGAGAATTGAAAAGGAAATTTCTCAGTATGTGATTCATGTTAATATTGAATTCTTTTCCTTCTAAAATAATTTCTTACAGCATTAGTGGTAGGAATTCTACAAAATGGGAGACAGTGAATAGGTGAGTAATTTTTAGTTAGTTACAGTCTCAAACCTGCTCTCCCTTTCAGTATGTTACTGGGATGACTGATCTTTATTATTATAAATTATTAGAGATTTTTTTCACTGTTAAGTTAACAATGCTTTCATATCCTTCAGGAAAGAAGAAGTTACTCAAAGAAACTCTGAAGTACAGTACCCAGTTGTAGTGAGCTTTTTGCTAATCTGTTTCAGCCCAGAATGGCTGTGGAATCCAGAGCAGTTTCAACCCTGATACCTCAGAATCCTCAGGAACAAGAACTAATATTAGTGAAAGCAGAAGAAAGCCTTTCCTGGGGTCAGAAATTTAAACAGAATGGGAGTACCCGATCCTGCCAAGAATTGTTTCGGCAGCAATTCAGGAAGTTTTGCTACCAGGAGACACCTGGGCCCCGGGAGGCTTTGGGCCGACTCCAGGAGCTTTGCTATCAATGGCTCATGCCTGAGTTGCACACAAAGGAGCAGATCCTGGAGCTGCTGGTGCTGGAGCAGTTCCTGAGCATCCTGCCTGAGGAGCTGCAGATCTGGGTTCAGCAACATAGTCCAAGAAGCGGCGAGGAAGCTGTGACTCTTTTGGAGGATTTGGAGAGGGAATTTGATGATCCAGGGCAGCAGGTGGGAATAGGGAGATGTTTTATGTTGTGGGAAAAGGGATCCAGAGACTGGAGCGTGTGGCATCATCAAAACAGTAGGAAGAAAATTTGTTTGTCTCTACTGAACCATAATCCTGAAGTGGCTATTAAAGTCATCCCTATCTCTATGCTGAAATAGTTCTTTTTTTTCCTGTCACTCATCCCTGGGGATGTCTTCGTTAACCTCTGAGATTTTTACTAAGCAGTTTCCCTAGGGATTTCCTCACAAAACTAACCATATTTTACTGATTTCAGGTCCCATCTAGTCCACAGGGACCAGCAGTGCCATGGAAGGATTTGACATGTCTTGGAGCATCCCAAGAGTTAACAAACATCCAACTCCAGCCTTTAAAGACACAACTGAAACCCTGCGAGCCTTGCCTTTCCCCCAAAAGTGGTAAGAAAGGGAAACTCATCTGGGAACTGTTATCACTTAGGCCTCTAGTTTTGAGCATACAGAATTAATTGCATTTTACAAACATGCCGTATGTGAGCTTCACCTTTATTATTCTAGACCAGAGGTGCTCACTTTAGCAGCTTTGTATTCAGCAACCCTCATGAATTGCAGTCAGCCCTCCTTCTGTCAGTTTCCCTGTCATTTATTCACATACTCCTTCATTATGTAATTTAATAGGTATTAATACATGTCAGGTACTGGGGTAGGCACTGGGTCTCTATCTTCAAGGAACTTTCAGGTCTAGATGGGGTGGTGGACAAGCAAAAAGGCAATTGCAATATAGTGTAGTAAATTATAGAATAAAAGTAGGCACTGGATGCTCTGGGGCACATATAAAGGTACCTAACCCAACCATAGACGTTCAAGGAATACTTCCTGGAGGAAGAGATATCTAAGCTAAGACTTGGACTATGAGTAGGAGAAAGCCAGGTAAATCAGTGGGAGGAGGAGTGTACTAAGCTAAAGGGAAAAACTGTTTTTCTACTTACAACACTTCTGACACTGGCTGTGTGAGGTTTTCCCTCACTAACTACCCAAAATTAACACAGACCCCACAGGTTAAAGGTTCAGTCCACAAGACTGCCCCCCACTTCAGATGCCAATTGCAAGTAGTAAGTCCCCAGGTTACCCATACTTCTGTCCAATTTGGCTACAAATCAGGTTCCACAACCCCCTCCTCATGTTTCATAATTTTCGATTTCAGCTCACAGAACTTAGGGAAACACCTTACTTACTATTACCGTCATATTAGAAAGGATACAAATGAACAGCTAGATGAAGAGGTATATAGGGCTAGGTCCAGAAGGGTCCTAAGCACAGGAGCTTCTGTCCCTGTGGAGTTTAGGGTGTGTCACTCTCCTGACACTTGGATGCATTCACCATCCCAGAAGCTCCCGTTCAGACCCTTTGTTTAGGGTTTTTATGGAGGTTTCATTATGTAGGCATGATTGATTAAATCATTGGTCATTGGCAATTGTCTAGCTCAATCTGCAGCCCCTATCTGGAGGTCAGAGAGTGGGGCTATAAGTTCCAACTCTCTAATTACATGGTTGGTTCCTTTGGCAGCCAGCCCCCATCCACCAAGAGTCACCTCATTAGCATAAACTCAGGTATGGTTGATAAGGGCTTATTATGAATAACAAAAGACACTCCTCTCACCCCTACCACTTAGGAAATGCCAGTGGTTTTAGAAACTGTGTGCCAAGAACTGGGGATGAAGACCAACTATATATTTCCTGTATTACAGTATCACACAAGCCAAGGCTACAAAGCCCTGAAGGTGAGAGAATACAACCCATTCTGGGAATTGCAAGTAGTTCAATTTGACTTGAATAGAGAATTCATAGGGGAGAGGTGGTAAGAGATGAACTAGAGAGGAAAATGGGACCCAGGTTGTGAAAACTTGTGTCATCCTCATTAGTTCGTACAGTGCAGTGGGGTACAGTTGAAGAGTTTTAGACAAGTGAGTGACATGATTGGAGTTGTGTTGTAGAGGTGCAGAGTCGAGAATGGATTTGAGGAAGGCCAGCATAGAGTCCTGTTAGAGAGTGTTGTAAACCAAGTGGCCACAATGTATTATAGTGAGAGATAGGGAAGATCAAAGCTGACTTCTGTTCATCAGCACTTAAATTGCATTGCAGTAGCTGGTAATTCTTAAAAGTGGAGCATGTGGGAGAGGAGTTGAGGGTAACACTCAGGTTTCAGTCTTGAACAACCTGGTTAATGGTGGGACTATTCGTATAAATGGGAAAACATAAGGGAAAAATACACATCTGATGATGTGTTTAGTTTGGGACATTTTGGTGCTTGTGAAATAGTCACAAGGAATATGCCCAATTAGCAGTTGGATATAAGCATCTAGAGCTTAATAGAGAGACCTGGGGATCTGGGGAGACATTTGCTTATAACATAAGTAGTGATTGAAGCCTAGGAGACAGAAGAGAGTTTGTAAGGTGAGGATACATGAGAGCCCAGAAGAGAATCTGGAGAAACTCATGTTTGAGTGATTAGCTTTGAATCTAAGAAGGAACTGCCACAGAAATCAGACTAATATAGCTGGAAGAGAACATCTCTAGAAGGAAGGTGTGGTCCCCAGTATCAGTGCTGCAGAGAGGCCAACTAAGTAAGATCCAGAAAGTATCCATTGGATTAAGCAGCTATGAAGTTGGTGACCTTGATGATAGTAGTATCAGTGGAGGAGGGTTGGGGGGACAAGGGTAAGGCAGAAACTGGATTGCAGAATAGGGATGAGTACAGACAACCCTTTCAAGAAGCTTTACGCTGAATGGGAGTGAGTGAGGTTGCATGAGGGAGATGTGTAGGCAAGGAGCTTGATTTAAACAGATGAAGAAAACTTGAGCATATTTAAATGCTGATGAACAGGCATCAGTGGAGAAAGAGGCTGACAATACTAGGAGAGGAATAGTAGGTAATTGATCAATTGAGTCTCAGAGGAGCCAGGAAAGGATGAAATTCAAAGTGTAGATGTAGGCCTTAGTATTAGGAGGAGGGACCCTATTATGGCCAGTTAAAGAAAAGATACATGTGGACAGTGACATCTTTTGTGGGTAGAAGCTTCTATTTTCTCTCACATAGAAAGTGAATATTGAGAGTGACTGGAGAAATAGAAAATCTGTTTTGCTATTATCATTTCAGATTCTGAGAACAATGAATCAGTGACGAAGGACAGCTCGGGAGAAAAATCACAAGGACTTCCCCAGGAACCTTTTGGAGCAGTTAGTGAACACGAAAGCAGTTTAAAGTGGCAGCAAGGAAGTGCTGCAGGGGACAGATTAAGAAGATCCCCTTCCCAAGGGGGCAGTTTTAGTCAAGTAATCTTCGCACATAAATCTCTAGGAAAGAGAGACCATCATGATGAGTCTCAGAGAAGCTCAATTCTAAGTACAAACTCTATAATGTATCAGAAAGTTCCTACAGAAGAGAGACCTTATAGATGTGATGTATGTGGGCACAGCTTCAAACAACATTCCTCTCTAACACAACATCAGAGAATCCATACCGGAGAAAAGCCCTATAAATGTAACCAGTGTGGGAAGGCCTTTAGTTTGAGGTCATATCTTATTATTCATCAGAGAATTCATAGTGGTGAGAAGGCATATGAATGTAGTGAATGTGGGAAAGCCTTCAATCAGAGCTCAGCCCTCATTAGACATCGGAAGATTCATACTGGTGAGAAAGCTTGCAAATGTAATGAATGTGGCAAAGCATTCAGTCAAAGTTCATATCTCATTATACATCAAAGAATTCACACTGGTGAAAAACCCTATGAGTGTAATGAGTGTGGGAAAACCTTTAGCCAAAGCTCAAAGCTTATTAGACACCAGCGAATTCATACAGGAGAGAGACCTTATGAATGTAACGAATGTGGAAAAGCTTTCAGGCAGAGCTCAGAGCTGATTACCCATCAGAGAATACATAGCGGAGAGAAACCCTATGAATGTAATGAGTGTGGAAAAGCCTTCAGTTTGAGCTCAAACCTCATCCGACACCAGAGAATTCATAGTGGAGAGGAACCTTATCAGTGTACTGAATGTGGCAGAACCTTCAAAAGGAGCTCAGCCCTTGTTCAGCATCAGAGAATCCATTCTGGAGATGAAGCCTATATATGTAATGAATGTGGAAAGGCTTTCAGGCATAGATCAGTCCTTATGCGCCATCAGAGAGTCCACGCTGTAAAGTGACTTGTGAATACAATGAATATTGTAAATACTTCAGTCAGATTTATATCTTTGTTAGTCAAAAGGGTTTACTTTGGAGCAAGACTCCATAAAACTACTAGGTCTTGAGTCAGTCTAAGTTGCTTTGTGCAGCACTTCCCAATGCTAATGCCAATTGTCCCTTGAAAGCTTTTCCTGTGACTATTCAGAACAGCAGATGGGAGAATCATTGCTTCCAGCTTTTCTCTTACCATTAGGAATACTCAGGAAATATGAAAAATGGGACTGTAGCATCGAAACCTCATTTTCCATAAGAATGTCATGAAGAAGGTCCAACAACCCAGGCTCTGTCACTGCATCTTATTGTCAGTGTGCCAAGTTTGTGGGATGGTATGGACAGTGTAGGGGACATTTTGTCCCAGGAACTCAAAAATTTTACTGACCAATTAAGAACAGTGACAGGGCAGCAAGACATGAGGAAACGGTTTTATCAGTAATTTCTTGAGCCCAGGGCAGGCCAGAAATGAGGTAGAAAAAAGAATACAAATTAATTTATCCAAGTTATTTTTTTGAGTACTTAGTGCCTGCTTTGTGCCAAGCACTAGGAATACAATGGAAAACATAATCTCTGCAGTTTAATGGGCAAGGCAAACAGGCAGTGACACTGGAATGATCAGTGCTATGTGACATGGAGTACCTGACCCAACCTTGGATTAGGGAAGGCTTCTGAGAAGAATGATCTGAAGGATAAGTAGGAGTTAGCCAAGGAGGTAGGCAGGCCAGGGAACATTGTTCCCAGTAGAGGGAACAACAAAGGCCAGGAAGAAAGTCTGGCACGTCTGGAAGTTAAAGTAAATGGCTGCTTTGTGTGGAGCATTCCTGTTGAGTTCCTTTAAAGTGGAGTCATGTCTGTAAGAGAAGCTCATTTCCTTGCCCAGTCTACAAGCTAGGCTAGAACCTCCATGGGGGTAGGGATAGGGGGTGAGAAAGAGCCCAGGCTAGAGATGAAGAGTCTGTTAGAGTTCTAAGTCTCCCTCTTACAGACATAAGGACTCCTTTGGTTCTTAAGACAGTATCAGGGCTGCTGTCAGATTCCTCCTCACTCCCAAGGCTCTGGGTCAGAAGTTGCTATGGCTGCCGTATCATTGTTTCTGGGGCTGTACCCCACAGTTCCTAGTATATTCCTTTGGGCTCATGTGGTCAAAAATATTTGGTGCTGGGTTTGTGACTGTTATTCTCCAGGCACCTTGCACATGTTCAGTTTTGTCTTATATCAGCAGTGTTTCAGTCTTGTGAATTTTGTTAAAGATAATGCTAAATGGAAGTGACCACAGAAAATAACAGTCATGGCCCATTCAGAGACTACCTTCTGAAGGACCCAGTGGGAAAAGTATCCTTAGACTGGTGCTTCTGAGTGCAAGGTGGAAACATGTGTAGGTTAGTCAGCAGCAGAAAAACTTATTCAAAATACCTAATGGGTTGGAGTTATAACACACTTTACCAAAAAAATAAATTATGGAAATCTAGAATCTTGTGCATAGGAAAAGAATTTTCTTGAAGATAAAAAGAAGTAATGCTCCTGTTGGGCATGTACTAACCAGTAAGAATGGCAGAAGAGCTAATGTCTGTGCTTGGAGAGAGTGTGAAAAAAGAAAGGGATCATTCAGAAAAGATGGTAAAATGTAACAAAATAAGGCAGTAAGAGCTGTTCAACTGTTATTTTCCTCTATCCACAGAGAAAGACCCAAACAAAGTGAAAAGGGTAGGCCAAACATTAAGTAGTAATTGACACAACATATTACAAAAGGGATGCTTTCTATAGAGTTCTTGCATTTATAGATAAGAAAGTAATAAGTAGTTGCTAAGGGCTTTGTATATATGTGTTGGTTATCTCACTACAGCCCATTTTGCAGATGAGGAATTGAAGGCTTAGGGTCATGGCTTACTCAATGTCATATAGCTAAAAAGTGGTGAGGTCAGACTTTGAAGCCGGTAGGAATCCAGAACCCTCTGGAGCCACTTCTCTATACTGTCTCCCCATGAAAAAGTCCCAATAGGAAAAATGGCACTTAAGTAGGCAAATCACAAAAGAAGAAATGCCAATGGACAATAAATGTTCAGCCTTGCTAGAATTAAAGATGTGTATTAGAGCAAGAGTTGAGATGGCACTTTTTTTCCCTCATAAAGTTAACAAAGATTCAGGGAAATTGGGACACTAATGCTGCTGGTGAGATGTGAATAGATACTATCTGGCAATCAATACCAGAAGCCTTAAGCATTGCCTTTTGACTTTAAAATTCTATCTGGAACTGTATGCTTCAGAAACCATCATGAATGTATACAAAGTCTTAAAAGCTGTTAAAAGTGATGTTGATTAATATTGAAAGATGACAAAGCATTCATAAGTAAAAATTTAAGATGATATGTACAATATGATTCCATGTAAAAAATATATTTATGCATTAAAAATACTGGAAATATATAATTTCAAAGTGCTATACTGCTTATCTTGTGATAAGATTAGAGGTGATTTAATTTTTTCTATGTTTACCAAATTTTCCTACAATATTTAAAACTTCTAAAATTAGAGAAAAAGTTAAAAAGGGAATGGAAGCCCACGATAGTCAGCAAATATTAAGAAAAGCACATGCTGGGGCCAGCCTGGCGGCATAGTGGTTAAGTTCGCATGCTCTGCTTCAGCGGCCCAGGGTTTGCAGGTTTGGATCCCAGGTGCGGACTGACGCACCACTCATCAAGCCATGCTGTGGGGGCATCCTATATACAAAATAGAGGAAGATGGGCACAGATGTTAGCTCAGAGCTAATCTTCCTCCTCACCAAAAAGAGGAAGATTGGCAATGGATGTTAGCTCATGGCCAAAGCTTCCTCACACACACCAAAAAAACACATGCTTTCCATAGCATCTCTGTCCCTTCCAAGTCCTAAGAGATTAGCTAATTTGTTAACTCAGACCCTCGATTACCTCATTGGTAAATGACAATGGCAGATGTACCCTTCTCACACTAGTATACAAAAAAGTCTTCTGCAAATTATAAATCCTGTGTGCAAGTATAAGTTATTTGCATGAAGTAGATTCATAGTTGAGCAAAGCCATAGCGTTGTAGTGGATACTTTTGTTCTTGTTAGTGCTTTTCCATGAATCCTGCAGCCATAAGCAAGTCACCTCATGACTCTGGACCCTCAGTTTAAAGAAGCTGAAGGAGATGATCTCTCACGGTTAAAGCTTCGACATTCTATGTGTTTATGAAGTGGAGGGGCACTGATATAAGGTAGATGTCAAAGGTAATTGTTTTCTTCACAGCCTTGCTGGAGGAAAAGTAATTCAGGCCTTTCCCTTCTGCTCAAGGCCCTTGTTTCTCTTGGTATAGAAGCAGCAGTCCAGGGGGGAGCAATGTCTGCCTTAACTGATCTTGCACGGATTCACGTATTTAACAATGGGTAATTTAGGCAAGGTGCTTAATAAATGTCAGTTTCCTACCTCTCCCCTTCTCGTTCCTCATTTCCATAGGCTGCAGTTAACACTGTCCAGCTGAGAAGATTGGAAATTTAAAGCAAATATGATCTTGGTCTCTCCAAGCTTCCCTGTGAACTCCTTTGCTTCTTTTGCCCCATAAAGTGAATCCTCAGAGCAAGGGAGATTGCCAATTAGAACAATTTCCCGTGCAGGAGAAACCAACCTGGAGAGCATTTCTGCGAAGTCAAGAGGAAGGGCGAGCCCCAATGGCAGACTCCACTTATATCCACCCACTGCCTGCATTCTGATGGGCCGGAACAAGACATTGCTACTCAGTAACTTTATCATTTACAGCTGTCTTGTTGGCTGGCACAAATGATCACAGATCTAAAGGGTCATGAGTTTTTTCTGTGCCTGTGTTTCTACTGAGGACCTGCTGAGAGAGGAGAGGAGAGGAAGGCCATGGCAGTCTCCCAGGCTCTTGCTCGCAAAGGGGAGGAAGTCCTGATACTGGTGGACAGAGGACGTGTGTTTTTAAACAGGCTGTTTGCTCTCATTCCCATGGTCTTTCAACCACAATGCAGCCCCAGATGTCCCCTCAATTTTGTGACTTCACCTGGTGAACTGCAGCCCCAGGGACCAACTGTCAGTTTCCAGATACTTTTTGCCCCCGAGAATAAAACCTAAGAACACCAGTTCCCTGACTTCCTCCCACAGCGCCTTCCCCCATTCTCCCAGCACATCTCCACTCATGTTATTGTGCTCCCTATTCCTGAATGAATAATATCAAAGCAAAACTTTAAAACTCAAATTTTATTACATCTTGCATTACATTCTAATACTAAATAGTTGAAGTATATACTCAAAGTATAAATGTTAAAATCAGTTACTAAAAATGATTTATCAAACAAGATTTTTATCAAAAATATTAGTGTTGGGGGAAAAAACACTAATAGAAAGTACTCCAAAATGTTAACAATGTTTCTGTGGGTGGTAGGATTGTAGGTAATTTAT
Organism: Ceratotherium simum simum; assembly: GCF_057802395.1. Taxonomy (NCBI): domain Eukaryota; kingdom Metazoa; phylum Chordata; class Mammalia; order Perissodactyla; family Rhinocerotidae; genus Ceratotherium; species Ceratotherium simum. Next base: position 25,748,091 of record NC_141913.1, read on the forward strand.
ACTTTCTTATTTTCTGTATTATCAACATTTATAATTAATTCACAATCAGGGAAAAAACTATTAAATGATATTAAAAATATGAAATCTTCTGATTGTCACCTATAGGAAAAGGCACCTATCCATTTGAAGGATCTCTTGAGACTTCTAATGGACCTCACTCAATGATAATCCCACAACCTTTGGACACAAAGAGTGTGCCCCCAGTTTCACCTCCCCAGTTACCCACAACAGCTGTGATCATCAAGTCTTCTTCAGAAGCAACACTACCTGGAAGGGAAATCAGGACATCTTAGAAGAGGAATCAGGGCCGGCTCCGTGGCTTAGCGGTTAAATGTGCGCGCTCTGATGCTGGCGGCCCGGGTTCGGATCCCGGGAGCGCCCTGAGGCACCACTTCTCCATCCAACGTGAGGCCGAGTCCCACGTACAGCAACTAGAAGGATGTGAACCTATGACATACAACTATCTACTGGGGCTTTGGGGGGAAAAAACTGAATAAATAAAATCTTTAAAAAAAAAAAGAAGAGGAATCAAATTTTCTCTTAGGGATAAACTGGCCTCAGCAATTAATTGTGGGTTAATTAAAACTGCCAAAATAGGGCCGGCTCCGTGGCTTAGCGGTTAAGTGTGCGCGCTCTGATGCTGGCGGCCCGGGTTCGGATCCCAGGCGCGCCCCAAGGCACCACTTCTCCGTCCAACGCGAGGCCGAGTCCCATGTACAACAACTAGAAGGATGTGAACCTATGACATACAACTATCTACTGGGGCTTTGGGGGGGAAAAATGAATAAATAAAATCTTTAAAAAAAAAAAAAAAACTGCCAAAATAAAAATTAGCAGAGAAGTCAAGTTCTGAGGAACTCGACAATTTGACAAATATTCATTGTCCTCAAGTAGCTTAGCATCTGCAAGCCTGCTGATGAGGGGAGGGGACAGAGAATGAGGAACAGTGAAGCCTGGGAAGGCAGACCTCCCATTCCCGCTTGTGTTCCTGTCAGCTTCCCATTTCCTGGGCCCCAGGGTGATGGGACACGAACACTTCAGTCACCACCATCCCTCTAGCCTCCAATATGTATTCTTTGCTTGGTGTGCATACATGCCTCTTTCCATATGACACACCAGTCTTCTGGGTCGGAGACAGGCTATTCAACTCAGTGATTATAAATAAGAAGAGAGGAGCCAACACATGTCCTGGCTTCTGAACCAGGGTCTATGAGACCCAGTTTCTGCCAGAGAGAAGAATCCTGATAAAGGGATGTCTCCAGATCCTTTTGTCTTCATGCCATTGTATGTGCTGTAACCTCTGCTTGTAATGTTCTTCTCTTCCTTCTTGCCCTTGAGCTGGCTAACTTCTGCCTGCCTTTTCCATCTCAACTGAGATATCACATCCAGGCAGCCTTTAGAGACTCATAGACCAGGTTAGGTACCCCTGCCCTGTGTTTAGATAAGAGTCCTGGATTTATCCTACTAAAAAGCACTTATCATGCTTTACTGTAAACACCTGCTTAATAAATATGTATATCTCATTAGCCCTTAACTATGGGAGGGCAATGGCCATGACTGCCCCCAGTGGCTGGTACATAGCAGGTGCTCAATAGATAAGTAGACCTCAGCTGACCTCAGCAGGAAGCTCAGGGCTGAGGAGAGAACTGACAAGGGGCCGAATGAGCTACCATTCCCCAGATCTTGCTAAACTGATCCAGGGCATAATTCAACATTTCATAACCTCACAATTGAACATTTTAGACAACTAAATAACTCTCAGCATGTGCCTCCAATTGCCAAATGCACAAGTACTCTTTCTGGGCAGGATCCTTGCCATTGGAGGCATCACCTCTTAATCTACCTTATAAGGAGCTCCTCCAGGATCTCTGCCCCAATCCTGGATTTACTGTGAAGGTGCCCGTCCCACAACATCTTTGTGTGGATCTACTCTTACAGGACTGAACTGGGCTGGAAGGACAGGAACTCTGCTCTCAGGAAATTTCTATCTTCTGTGGAAACTCACCCCCAAAGTGAATTCCTAGTATTTCACAATTGTACAATTCTTACCCACAGAGTTAAACTCTGGTGTGAGTTCTCTGATGCTGCATAAGGCCTGACCTATGCCTAAACGTTTTCCTACATTCTCTACATTCATAAGGCTTCTCTCCAGTGTGGATTCTCTGGTGCTGGGTGAGGGCTGAGCTCTGATTGAAGGATTTTCCACATTCGTTGCATTCGTAAGGTTTCTCTCCAGTGTGAATTCTTTGATGTTCAATAAGAATAGAGCTTCTACCAAAAGCCTTACCACATTCAATACATTCATAGCCTTTGTCTCCAGTGTGAATTTTCTTATGCTGAATAAGGGCTGAGCTCCGGCTGAAGGCTTTCCCACATTCACTGCATTCATAAGGTTTCTCTCCAGTGTGAATTCTCCGATGCCTAATGAGCTCTGAGCTGCCTCTGAAAGCTTTTCCACAGTCACAACATTCATAGGGTTTTTCACCACTATGAATTCTCTGATGTCTACCAAGGTCTGAGCTCAAACTGAAGGCTTTGCCACATTCTTTACATGCATAAGGTCTCTCTCCAGTATGAATTCTCTGATGTCTAATCAGCTTTGAGCTCTGGCAAAAGGCTTTCCCACAGTCAAGGCACTCATAGAGCTTGTCCCCAGTGTGAATTCTCTGTCGTGTAATAATATTTGAATTCAGACTGAGACTTCCTTCACTGTCATTACATTCAAGGACACTCTGTTCTTTCGAGATTTCCTTGTTGAAGGTTGCAAGACTAAAATGTCTGTCCTGGGAAGGAAGCTGACTCACTTTGTTCTTTGTAGCATTCCCTCGTGGCTTCTCAAAGCTGCCCAGACCTCCCAAAGCTTCTTCAACTATCTGTCTTGAAGGAGGGAGTCTTCCTGGGGATATCATGGCTGCTGATGCTACACATTCAATAATTTCTTGCTTTGGTGTCAATACCTTTTCGGCCACCAGTTTGCCATCTAAAAATGCAAATAGAAAATGCAAGTGTCATTTGCTCTCCATGTTGGAAGAAAGGAATCTATTATAGCAGGAAGAGAAGATAAACTAAACCAAATGAAATAGGTATTTACCTATTTGAAGGAAAACTCTTAAAACTAGCTCCCCAATCTAGAATTTAGAGAAGTGGCCTGGGGTAGTGAAAGGTGGCAGCCTGAGAGAGTAAGGTTGACAAAGAATGAGAGGCAGCATTGGAGAAGAGGGATAAGATGCTAATAAATGAAGTATTAGTGAGAGTCCAGGAAGCTGGGAGACAATCCTGAATTAGAGAAGATGTATTTTTAGGTAATGAGGGAAAGGAAAAGAGGTGATAAGGAGTGGTCATGATAAAGAAAGATGTCTAACAGTCTTGAATCACTAGTGCTTCTAGAAAAGTAGGAGAGCAGAAGATACAATTAGGAAATGCTTTTGAGGTTAGTATTGGGCAGAGGTAGGTGGGCAGGAACTAGAATGCATTAAGGCAGTTGCAGATTCTGGCAGGTTCCAAGTTGATTAAATGATTATAAACAAATAGAATAAGACATACAGAGTATGAGAAAAGGAATACTGTGGGTTCCTAACTCATTCTGGGGTCAGGTGGGAGTCTTATATGTTAACTTTTTTTTTTTTTTTTTTTGGTGAGGACGATTGGTCCTGAGCTAACATCTGTACCAGTTTTCCTCTATTTTGTATATGGGACACCACCACAGCATGGCTTGATGAGCGATGTGTAGGTCTGCAGGCCGATCTGAACCCGCAAGCCCTGAGCTGCCAAAGTGGAGTGCACGAACCTAACCAGCACGCCACTGGGCCAGGCCTGTATGTTCACTTTTTTATGGGTAAATGGTCAAGAAGGTGGATGGAAACAAATGGCAGATGTGACTGCCCAGAGCCAAACCTTCAGTGCTCACACAACATGCCCCTCTCAGTTCTAGATTTCTACTAACTCTGAACAGGAGACTAGTAGGTGATGGCTGATGTAATCTGAATTATTTTGAGGTGGGAAAATCTGAAAAACTATTAAGTTACTTTCATCTTCCCAAAAGTCCTCTAAACTTACATGCATTTTACAGATCAGGAAACTGAGGCTCAGAGACGCTACGCCACCTATGTAAGGCCATAGAATTAATAATTGGCAGAGTCAGGATTCAAACAAAGATACTTCACATCAAGGCTTGCAGTTTTCCCCTATGTCATCTGCCTTCCCTATTGGAAAGAAGCAGGGCTGTAGTTGCACTGAAACAGAAAAATCATTTTTATTTGGCTTTGGAAAAATATGTTTTTATATGAAATGAAATACTTCTGATATTCTCTGAGTTCACAATGCTTCAAACACAACAATAAAGCCTCACAGTGATGACCTGAGCAAGGCTGTCTGGCTGCCCCTTTCCTCATTCCTCACCAGAAATTAGAGGTGGACAGCATCGCCTCTTAGATCAGGGCTGAACACTAACATTCACACTGTCCCTGGGTCTTAGAGAGAAATCTAAATTATTCAAGGCTGTGCTTGTTCAAAAAGATTTATGAAAAGATTTATGAAAAGAAGATTTATGAAAAAAATATATTAGCATATAATAAAGGCAGAAGAATAAGCACCAAATTGACTGAAGTCAGAGACCTGACGACCTAATGAGAAATTTTCTGAAAGTAGTAAATAGGTCAAATTATAAAGAGTATAAAGAATACAAATTATAAAGAGTATAAAGTGGCAATAATTGTGTAGGGACAAATTAGGGCTGTGAGAATCAGAAAAGCAAGGTAACTTCTAGGATTTAAAACACCTCTTCAAACTGTGTAACTACATGAAGTCAAATTACAAGACTAGAGAAAAACGCTGACCTTAAATGTATAGATCAGGAAAACAAGATTTTTACTTTTTTCAATATATATTTATATTATACAAAAAAACAGAATAAACAGTAACTGGAGTAATTCCTAGGAATGACAAATAAAGATTAAAAGTAGAATAAGAAATGATCACTTGAGTATTTAGGAATACTGGTACAGAAATAACCTAAATAACCCTATTAATATCTTCCAAGAATGAATGCTAATTCACAATCAAGCCTAAAGTCTAGATGCTGGAGGGTGGGGGTACAGATGACAGGAGGTGCTTTGGAGGAAAAATAAGCCATAGGTTTCTGTGTAGAAGAGTTCGTCTCTATAATACACCCTCTGCTATTTTCCTACCTGTTCAATAACCTGTATGGTCTAAAATCCTTTTAACTAGAGATGTGGCCTTTAATTGCACATTGAGAAATATGCTTTAAGCCTTACTACTATGTAGATGATGCTCCACTGCCCACCTAAGTCCTCTTGACCAATACAGTGCCTCCTTCCCCCAGCTGCTATGAATGTTGGCTCCTAACTACCCACATCTGCCCCCTGCTCTGGAGAATTGCCCTGGCTGATGAGAGCCACCTAGCCCAGGAAGTTACTTCTGCCCCAACTCCCCCAACCCCCCAACAGCCTCAAGAAGTGACAACTCAGTAGTGCAATTATGCTCCCCAAACCCCCATAGATTAGACCAAGGCTAGGTTTATCCAAGGCCACATCATTGTTTGCTCCTAATCCTTCCTAAGGATTCCTAATCCTTCCTAAGGATTCCTAATCCTATTTCTCTCACTCTATTACAGATTTCTCCCAAAGAGCACGCCCTCAACAAATCATCTGCATTCATATCTCCATCTCGGGCTCTTCTTCTAGCAAGACGTCTTGTTAGGCTAGTGAAGAACCTACAGGAAAATTATAACCCCAGGTTGTAAGGTTGTAAAAATGACATGGTGACTCTTACAATCCTATCAAGGTGGATCCCTCCAGTGATTTAAACCTTATGACTTAGGTGAAAGATGTGAAATGATCCACATTAATTCTTCAGAGGTGGGGCTGACTAAGACCCTCAGGACTAAAAAAAGCCCAGCATAATGAGATTTATCAGGAACCCAGTCAAGCCACTCAAGACCATACACTTAAGGGATCCGGCATAGATGGAGGATGAGGAAATTTTGCTAAGGCCAAGGAAGGCTGAAAGATGGAATCACTGTTGCCCATAAGGTGACTGAGTCAACAACATAATGCCTCTGGGAAGTAACAAACAACAAGATATAAAGTGCAACAGATAGCTGGGAAGCGAATCTACTTATATTTAGAATTAATCAGATCCTCATTAGAGTATTTTATTTTGTTTTGATCCCTGAACTTCAAGTGAAAGTGGAGAAACTAAAGTATGTCCAGAGAAATATGCCAAGATGATCAGAGAGATGGAACACAGATGGAATCAAAGGCAGTGAGAGCCTTAGTTAAAAAAGGTCAAAGGGCAGTTTAGTCATTACCTTCAAGTACAGGTTGTGTTTTATAAGGACTCTGCTAAACAAATAAAAGGAAATAGAATTAAATTAAAGCTAGAAATATTTCATATGGACATAGAGAAGAACTTTAATACTGTATTAGTTTGCTAGGGCTGCCATAACAAAATACCACAGACTGGGTGGCTTAAACCACAGAAATTTATTTTCTCACAATTCTGGAGGCTGAAAGTCCAAGATCAAGGAGTCAGCAGGTTTGATTTCTTCTGAGGCCTGTCTCTCCTTGGCTTGCATATGGCCACCTTCTCACTGTGTCCTCACATGGTATTTCCTCTCGGTCTGTATTGTGTCCTAATCTCCTCTTCTTATAAGGACACCAGTCACGTTGGCTTAGGGCCCATTCTAACAACCTCATTTTAATGAATTACTTAAGGCCATGTCTCCAAATATAGATGCATTCTTTTTTTTTTTTTTTTGTGAGGAAGATCAGCCCTGAGCCAACATCCATGCCAATCCTCCTCTTTTTGCTGAGGAAGACTGGCCCTGAGCTAACATCCATGCCCAACCTCCTCCACTTTATGTGGGATGCCGCCACAGCATGGCCTGACAAGCGGTGCCTGGGTGCGCGCCCGGGATCCGAACCCGGGCCGCCAGCAGCGGAGTACACGCACTTAACCGCCATGCCATGGGGCTGGCCCCCTATAGATGCATTCTTAGGTATTAGGGGTTAGGGCTTCAACATGTGAATTTGGGGGGACACCATTCAGCCCATAACCAATATCAATATCAAAAAGCCCAAGAAAGATTTAAGAAATTACATTAGAGTTTCTGCTCCTCAAGCCATTAAAAGAAGGAAGTGAAATAATCTACCCTAAATGATTTAGATATTTACCTACTTTAAGGCAGAGGACTTGAGGAAATGATTTTTCAAAACCCATTTTAATGTAGCTCTTCCTTGATTAATGCAGAAGACATTTAAGTGGGCTCACTTGACTAATAACATGTGGGGGAAGGCTAGGAGGGAGTTTCCCAGGAGGCCTCAGTGTGTAGATGTATGGATTCCTTTGGTGAATTGCCAAGGTCCAGGGTCTGGACCTTGGGCTTGTGGCCTCATAAACCTAATTTTATCATCACAATGAACAGATTTACCTCTTGGGGTAAACTCTCATTAACCAAGCTCATGAAACTGAACAATAAAACCAGAATGGGAATTAATTAGTAATGTAACTATCACAAAGACCAGACTGAACTAATGCGCTTTCTTATTATAAGCTTCGTGGGAAGTTAATAAGATTGCTTGGTGAAGAGGAAATCAGAAAGGTAGTTGGATGTAACAAAAATTTAATAAGAACAAGCTAATAAGGCTGATGTACCTGCTGTCCAGGGGATGATTTTGCCAATAACATAAACAAGGTCCTTTTGGTTCTAATCCTTGACATCTGCACCAGCTAACAATTAATTGCCTCTCAACTTCAAATCCACCCTTCAATACCCTGCCTGTGATACTGGAATATTTCTCCCTGGCCAGCTGGCATGATGCAAGCTTTAACAGTAGAGGGAGGCTGAAGGGACACTGGAGGAGGAAGGGGCTTTTCTTTCTGGTTCTGATGTGCTCTGTTTGTTCCTGTAGCACGTGGGGCACCCAGCAGTGCTCACCTCCAATTAGTTTCAGAGGCACTATCCCTGTGGGTGGCCTCCCAACAAGTTCTGTGTCATGGCACCTCCCCACGGGGGGTGTGACACCCCAGAGGGTGGCTTCTCAGAGAGTTCTGCATCACAGCACACACACCCTTCCCCCAGCACCCCATGAATGGCTTCCCTTAGTACCCCAAAGAGCAGCTTCCCAGCAAGTTCTGCCAGCACAGCACTTCAGTGAACATCTCCATCCAGTGGGTTACAGCTGCACCCTCTGCAACAAGATCTGGATGTCAGCTCTGGCAGGGGAGAAAGAAGATGTGGCACACTCTTGCAGTCTGTTCCTTCCTTGGGTGCTCTGCCTCAGTCCTAGAGACTCCCTATATGTGTTATTCCTGTATTCTTTAGAGGGGGGTGTGTTTTTTTTCTCTACTTAGTAATTAATCCCCTGTTAATAGTTAATAATTATTAATATTAAACTTTCCCTGTTCAAATTACTATGTGGTTTCTGTTACTAATACAGTATTCATCTCCATCTTAGGGACTGCCTTGCCAGTGGGACCATAATATTAAAAAAACAGAATATTGTTCTTTGAATATTATGGATATTATTAGAGAATTTTACCTTAATTCTTAACCGAAAGTTAGAAATTATGTTGGCATTTCAGATTCTAGGCAGAGCCAATGGAAGAATATTTCTAGGCAAGGCCACAGGTGATTGTCATTAAAAAAAATCAACCATGCCACAGATGATAGCCCTCATCCCAAGATGGACTGTGGCTCCTCACCTCTCTCGTGGAAAGCCTGGGGCTCCTGAGTCTCACTCTTGCACTGGTTCTCCAAGGGCTGGAACTGGCTACTCAGAGACTTCAGTGCTCCCATGGATGTCATTTCCTTCCAGAACATTCCTTGGCCATGAGCTGTGTCCTAGGAGCAATCAAGTACCAGCACTATGATTCTAAGGATATACAAGAGGAAAACTCCTAGAGTGCAGGGCAGGAGGAGTCAGAAACTCTTTAACATGATTAGATAAAAAAAGCAACAGGACTGGGGCCGGCCCCCTGGCCTAGTGGGTAAGTTCGGCGCACTCCGCTTCGGTGGCCTGCATTCGTGGGTTTCGATCCCGGGCGTGGACCTACACCACTCGTCAGCCATGCTGTGGTGGCAACCCACATACAAAATAGAGGAAGACTGGCACGGATGTTAGCTCAGGGCAAATCTTCCTCAAGCAAAATGAGGAAGATTAGCAACAGATGTTGGCTCAGGGTGAATCTTCCTCAGCAAAAAAATAAAAATAAAAACAAAAAACAACAGAACTAAAAGCCTCAGTGACTTGATGCCAGTGGACAAATAATAACCCCAAAGACAAAAATGTTATAATTCTCTGATAGCCGAGTCAATGCCACTCATAATGGCTTCCCCATTTACTTGAATTAGGTAAAACAAGCAAACAAAAACACCTACTTCTTACCTGTTGCCTTGGTTCATCAAGCTCTTTCTCCAGCTCCTCCAGCATAGTCACTGCTTCCTCTCCATTCTCTGGTCGGTGATCTCGCAGCCAGGCCTGCAGCTCCTCTGGCAGGATGGCCAGGAACTGCTCCAGCACCAGCAGCTCCAGGATCTGCTCCTTGGTGTGCACCTCCGGCCTCAGCCACTGACGGCAAAGCTGCTGGAGCCGGCTCAGAGCCTCCCGGGGCCCAGCAGAGTCAGAGTAACCCAACTGCCTGAACCGCTGGCGGAAGGTCTCCTGGCTACTGGCGTTTCCCGGAAGGCCCAAGTCCTGCCCCCAAACATAATTCTCGTCTTCAACCTTCACAATTATAAGTCCTTCTTGTTCTTTTGGAGCGTGGGAGGCCAAGGCTGTGGCCTTCCCTGACATTCTGGGCAGAGACAGTCTGAAAAGGCTGCCCAGTTGAGGCAGGGAGGGGATGGAGGTCTGTGTCTAAGAGATGCCTTCTGAACTCCAGCTCTTCAGGGAGCTCCTGAGGTGGACAGTGCCAGTGTTACTCAGGGGAAAATGTGCTTAGAATATAAATACAGGGTTTTGAAGACCAGTCAGCAGGGAGTGTAGCACTGTCAAAAAAGCTGACTAAAAGAGAGCTTCTGTATGGAAGATACATTTATAGATGTATGATCCAGGATTTTTTCAGGATGTGAAATAGGAAATGTAATATCACCTAAATCAATTTAACCTTTAGTAACAATGTTAGGGATAACATTAGGGATAATAAATAGTGCTTATAGAATATGGAAAGCAAGAAAAACACTATAGTATATTATTACTTCTCAGAATGATAATCACCATTTTATTAAGCACCTACTAGATGCCAAGCACTAGCTGGATATTTAACATAAATTTTACGTAATTTTCCTAACAACTCTATAAAGACAATCAGAATTACGCCCATTTTCAAAATGAGGCTACTGAGAACCATAAACTGACCAAAGATACACAGCCAGTAAGCAGCAGAACTGGGCTCTGCAACCAAAGTATTTAGCTCTTTCTATTATGCCATGGGGCCTTCCAAAAGAAGGGAATTTGCACTTAAGAAAACACCTACTATCGCAGGCACTTTACAAATACTATTTTATTGGGCCTTGACAGTAACACTATGAGGTACGTATTATCATCCCCATCTGTTATAAATGAGGAAACTGAGGTTCCTGAGCGTTAAGTAATTTGCCTAAGGCCCCAGTCTGGTAAATAGCCAAGTCAGGACATGAACCTAGGGTTGCCCAACTCTAGAGCACTTGCTCTTTCTATTATAAAATGGGTTAACGCCCAGGACAATCTTGGTTGATACTATAAATTAAGAATGATGGTGAAAATGTTGGGAAAGGATCATGGAGAATGGCCAAGGTGAATGCACAGGAAGAATTACTCTTAACTTTAAGTCACAAGGTTCTGAGACAACACAAAGAAAAGACAAATGGATTCCTTCATTTATTATTTCAATAAATACTTGAGCTATGTGCTAGGCGGTGTACTGAATAGACCTGTCAGGATTAAAAGGTCTGTCCTCAAGGACTCCTAGTTTAGCATGGGACAGCGACAGGTAAACAGACAAACACGGTGTGAGAAATCCAAGGATGGAGGGAAGCAGACAAGGTAGCTTCTGACTACCCTGAAAGATGACTGACTAAGACCAGGGAGAGAGGCCTGAGGGAGGTATCTCAACAAAGTCTGATATGAGTCAGCCAAGTGAAGATGTACAGGAAGGTCATTCAGGCAAAGAGAACAGTTGGTACGAGTGATGTGGCCCATTGAGGAAACTGCAGGTGGTTTAGAGAGGCCAGACTAGTGGCCATCACCTCTGACTAAGACCTCAGAATAGCCATGGAGCATGGACCCCACAACAGACTTATTAAGTCAGAATCTCCACGGGTGGGGCTTCAATAAGTGCCACAAACACTTCTGATGTGCAGCCAGGGTCAAAAAAACCCTGGGCCAGAGCCTGGGGCACAGTCAAGGAATGGTGAGAACCTGTAGAGGAAGAGCCAGGTCACCAAGGGTCTGAGAGGTTGTTTTACAAAGTTTGCATTTGATCCCCAAGGCCATAGGAAGGGCTGGAGGGTGTGTGCGCCCACTCAGAGGGTGGTGTGGAGAAGAGATGGGAAGGAGTCTGTTGTAACCATTCAGGCAAGAGTTGATGAGGGCCTGAGCTATGGGAGCCAAGAGATATAAAGATGAGAGATTTGACAGGACTTAGGGACACACTGGATAAGGGTTTGGAAGAGACGGACGTCAAGGACTCAGATTTCTGGCTGGCTCTGGTGGCTGAAAGGATGGGACTATCATTTATTGAGCTATTTATGAAGAAAGTTAGGTCTGAGATACCTAAAAAACAGCATTTCCTAAGCTATGCTTTGCTAGATATTAAGAGACGTTCCACATACACTTACCTAAACACAGAGATACTTGGGGATATTTTCTTCTTACATTAATTTTTTAGTGTAAGAAAAATACTAGATATATTTCTTTAATTCTTATTAAGTGACAATTGACATTTAAGAAATCCCATGACAAGGCATCATCAGATCTGTTCACTGATGTGTACATAGCATTTACCAAGGGCTGCATCACATTGTGTGTCCTTTACTTAGTAATCACCGGTGTATGTTATGCATCTTGCCTTGTAATTTCAATATGTTTGTGATATTATTCAATTTTTATTATAAATACTATGCCTCACCAACTTGTCTTCCATGGGTGTGTGGCTGAAGGGAAGTTTTTCACCGTAAAGCACTGTCTGTTCCTCCTCCATCTCCTTCACTGGGCCATACTCCTCTACATCAGAGTTCCATAGGTTAACCCTAAGTCTGCCACTGTTTTCACTTCCTCCTGGGCAATCTCATCCTTGCCTCTGCTTACCATCCATCTCTGATCTAAAGCTCCCATCTGAGCTTCAGCCCTGTTTACCCACTGCTCCTCCCTCCCACCATAACTCCTCTTGAATTTCTCATAAGGACCTCAAACTCAACACATCCATGATCAATTGATGATTCCTCACACCCCAAACCTGTTCCTCTGCCAGTGATCCTCTCTTAGGAAGCAGGAACACCCATCTGGCTGCACTGCCAGAAACCTGGAAGCATCCCTAACACCATCCTTTTCAGTACTCCTTCCTGTATTTAATGCAAATTAAGTCCTATTGATTTTATTTCCTATCTCCAGAATCCGCCCTTCCCCATCTCTGCCACCACCATCTTTATCCCAGCAACTATCCTTTCTGTCACACTACACAATACCGCACAGTCTGTTGAGTGATCTTTTCAAATTGCAAATCTGATCCTGTTCCTCTGACCAGTTTTTAAAAAAGGAAAAGCAAAACAAAAACAAAATCCTTCTGCCACGGTGAGGCTCTCTTTGATTGCACTCATCTCATCTTACAGATGCCTGAGCCACACCCTGGCCTGAGTCGGAACTTCCAGGGTAGTGTCCCAACAACTGTATTTGTAAAACATTCTGCAAGTGATTCTCCTGTGCAGGCAGGGTTGAGAACACTGGGCTAGTCAAGGAGTCACAAGAGACATGGTTAAAGGGAACTGCATTCCTTTCCCTCAGAGCATTTCTCTTTGTCAGTATATATACTTTAGTGGGATTATTGGGTTAATATCCGTCTTGTCCATGATTAGACCGTAAGCTACATAACATTTTTTGCTCACTATGGTATTTCCATCACCCAGTCCCTTGCATGGTACATAGTAGATGCTATATATATAATATACACAAAAGAATGATTATCACTGCAGTCAAGGAAAGAGAGTTTCAGAGAGGCAGGGGTCAACATTGTCAAATGTCTCATAAAGACTGAAACATGCTCCACAGCACTTCTTATACTGCAGGGAGGTGACTTAGCTCATAGGAAGAGCACCAGCTTTAGAGTCAGGTGACCCAATGATTTGGAATCATAGGGCAGCCTACTAGCTGTGTAACAGTACTCATTGACTGAACCTGAGATTCTATTTTGTCTCCTAAAAATGGAATGAATAATGTCTTCATTGCAGTGTTATTATAGGAACTGGAAATAACATAAAACATCTAGAGTAGTGCTTGGTGTATTAAGCATGTCTTTTTATTCTTTGATCTTTGATGCTTTGACCTCTGGGGCCTTGTTGATGCTGGAGAGACAGGAATAGCCAATTCCTAGAGACACTAAACTCAGGTGCAAGCACACCTTTTATATGCAAATCAACCAATCCAGAGCCCGCTCCCTCACCACGTCCTCTATGGGCTTTCACATCCAGGGCCACCATTCCTCTGCCCTAATCACCCCAGGGCCAGGTACCAGACAATTAGAGACAACCCTGATGCCTAATAGCCCACTGAAAGTATTCAAACCAGCCAATCCTAAGCCTGTTTACCTTGCCCCGCGAATTCCTTCCCACATAAACCACAATAAAGGCTCCTTCCCACTTTCCCCTCACTCCCTATACCTTTTGACTAACCTTGGTTCTTCCCCCGGTGGCCCTGTGGGGCATGGTATGCCCCCTCCTCTGAGAACTGTGAGTAACAAACTGTCTTTTCAATGGCAATCATATCCTGATCTGTTGTCCTCACCACATCTGAATAATAATAAAACTTACATCTTAAAACACTGGCCCAGAGTAGGTACTCAACACATGGCAGATATGGGGCAAGGGAAAGGCAAATTCCACATCACAAGGCATGGCTTACAGAATACGCTCTACTGGGGAAACTTAGCAGCCTGTCAGTAAAAGGAAGCACAGGTCCCCTGATTCTTGCATCATCCCGTATAACGGAATTCTGGAGAGAGGCACTGCTGTGTTTCAGGGGAGAGCTCCTTCTACCTTCTTATATTATAAATGTGACGGACTTCTAACCTCCAGATCTGTGACGGAATAAATTTCTGTTGTTTTAAGCCAAAAAAAAAAAAAAAATGTGAGAAAGCAGCCTCCTCAGTAGGGGGCATTAGTCGACTGCTTTGGACCAGAAGTTTGGATTTAAGCATCACTGGTTTATGGAGTTGTCTAGAGAACCCAGTTGGGGGGCTGGAAGCACTGAGCCTGGATACAGCGCTTATCTCGGAGAGAAGATGAGATCCTGGTCCCAGCTAGGTCTTAGTCCAAACAACACAAGCACCTCCAAGGCACTTTTGGACAATCCTGCTCCCTGCAGTAGCTGCTGTTATAATGTATCTGCACTGTTCACTTAATTAATTGTAACAGAAAACACTAATTGAGCTTTTATTATAGAGTCAAGCACTGTCTACCTGTTTTAAGTGTCTTCATTCATTTCATCCTCACAGCACTCTATGGTCTAGGTTCTACTGTTTTACTGAAGACAAACAAAGAAGTTATGCAATTTGTCCCAGGTCACATGGCTTGTAAGTGATTTAGTCTGGACTGTTTTGAAAACAAATGGTCTGACTCCAGAGTCCATAGTCTTAGATGTGTACTCTGCTGAACTTTTCACATTTGCCTTCCCCACTAAACTAAGGGCCCTGTTGAAGACGGCTGGTGTTTTTCACACATTTCTTTATTTATTGAGTGCCTAATTGTGCAGGCGCTGTGCTAGGCGCTGAGCAAAGTTTTATAAACAAGAAGTGTCCTTGCCATTACAGAACTTAAAAACAGTAGGGAGAGGTGGACGTTAAAGAGAAAGCACACACAATTACCTAATTTAATCGTGATAACTACAAAGGGGAAAGCAGAAAGTGCTCTGAGCGTGACTGATAAAGAATCTAACCTAGACTGGGGAAGTCAGGACGGAGGGCTGAGACCTGACTCGAGAGTGAGCTCTGGCCCCATGAGAAGTGGGAGGAAAGATTCCATCAATGCATGTCCTACTCCTCAGCCTCCGGCCTGGCACACAGGAGGCTCCCGGTAAGTGCCTGAGGAGTCAAAGGACGCAAGGGCGGGATGAGCGGGCGGACGGACAAAAGCATGAAAGGATGATGGATGGACCCGCGGGCGGGCGGACAGTAGCGCCGACAACGGGCGGCCACCTGGTCCAGCCGCGGGCTCCGCCCACGGCAGAGGTAGGCCGAGGCAAGTCGGCGGGGACGGCGGATGCCGCACAGGGGCGGGGAGGGAAGCACCCGGAGCCACGCCGCCCAGCCGCCTCACTCACCCTTCGCTCCGCAGGCTGCGGGGACGACCCCAGATAAGGAGCAGGACGGTTTCGGGGCGCGCGCGCGCCGGAAGTGGGGGTGGGCGCGCCCCTCTAGGAAGCCCGGAGGACTGCAGCTCTGTCGCGGGCGCGCGGCGCGGCGGCTCCGGAGGAGGGGCGAGGGCGAGGGCTGGGGCGGGGGGGGGGGGGGGGGGGGAGGAGCGCGTCCCTGGGTGAGACCGGTGAGCACGGAAACGGTTGACGGGCGACTGCAAGAGGAAAAGAAAAACATATAAATAGAGAGAGAGCGCGCGAGCTTGACCTTGGTGTAGCATCAAGGAGATAAAAATCGAACCTAAAATAGGTCTCAAAATTTTGGCAAGGGGAGGACTAGACCACATTCGCGTTGACTGTCTGCAATGACAGTCCTAGAAGCTACGGGAGGAGTGTGGGGGTAGTGTCCTGCTCTGGAATGGCGAGGGTGCAAGGCGGAGGATCCACCCTGCCTTCGAGTGCAAGGGCGGGGCGGAGCGGAAGGTGAGAGTAATTTTCTCGTAGAATGCGCTGCTCAGGCCGAGCCTTGCCGAATGACTAGAATGCTGATTTAGAGGAGCGCGACGTTTGCCACGTAGGGAGCGACAGGAGCGAGAGCACAGCAGTGGGAAGTGCAGGTCATGCTCCGGGAATTAGTCCAGCATCTTGGTTGGCGGGAACCTCGGCTAAGGGATGGGTTGGGGTCAGGTTTGGAGAGTTTCAAATGCCAGGCTCAGGAGTTAGGAATGCGTTTAGTAATCAGTACAGGCCGTTTACACGGTACGGGGCCAGAAGTGTACTTCGGGGCTATATCTGACGGTACTGTGTAGAGTGGATTAAAGGGCAACAGAGATGAAAGAGGACAGGCGGTTAGAAATGTGAACTAAGCAAGATTTGATAATATCTAAAAATAAGATTGAAGACGGGAAAGGGGATGACATCGCCAAGGGAGATCCTGTGGAAAATAAACAGGGAATTGTGAAATACCCATGTTTGGGGGTGGGAAGAGAAAGAGCAGATAGAGAAGAGGAGCTGCTCAGAGAAGGAGAGCCAGGTGGTTCAAACGTCATAAAAGCCAAGAGAGCGGTTCAGGAGAGGGAACAGGTCCCTAGCAGATGCAGCAGAGAGCTATAAGAGGGTGAGAACTAAAGTGATGCTGGAATTAGGGGGAGGGGCAGAAGAAGGGCCAGAGAGAGATGTACCTGCTGGACTGTCCTTGCCAGGGGTTAAGAAGTGTATGTTAAGGCACTGAGAAGATGTAATAATTCCTTGTGAGAAATGTAATAGTGCAAGAAGGAAAAAGAGAGGACAGGTTAGACTAGGCAACAGGATTGAAAGGTGTGTGTTTGTTTTTTAAGGATGGTGGAGACCGAATTATATTTGTAGAAAAAAGGTGAAGTGTGACTGGAGGGAGAAATTGAAGACAGAAAAAAAGAGGAGTAGCTGATGGGGAGAGAATGAGGCAGGATAGGCAGGTGGAGTTGTCTCAGAAAATAAGATGAAGGTTTATAACAAAAATGGTGCGTTTTGGCCCATGTTGTGATGCTCTGAATGCAGACCAGCCAAATAGTATCGGTTAGTAATTCTTATTTTACAAGTAAATAAGTGCACAGTTTGTTGAATTTTCACAAACTGAACACACTCATGTTACTAGTACTCAGGTAAAGAAACAGAACGTTATCAGGACTTCCAAGGACTTTGCTCTCTTGTTCTCTCTTCAAGTGACTACCCTCCTCTAGCCCTAAAAGGTAGCCGCTACGCTGAACTTTGATCATGGTCTTGCCTGTTTTTGTACTTTATATAAACGGAATTCAGTATGTACTCTTTTAAGTCTGGCTTCATTCAACATTGTTTGTAAAGTCTGTTCATATTGTTTTGTGTAGATGTACACTGTACATTATCATTTCTAATAATATTATATTGTGTGATTATGCCAATATTTATTCATTCTATTATTGGTGAACATTATTGAGAGTGAGGTATTTAAGTCTGTAAATACATTAATTTATTTTTGGACATTAAACCAACCGTGGGTTACTAGGATAAATTCCACTTGGCCATGGTATATAATCCTTTTTTATGTGTTAATGAATTTAATTTGCTAATATTTTATTGAGGATTTTTGTGTCTATATTGTTAGAGATATTGGTCTGTAGTTTTATTTTTCTGTATTGTCTTTGTCTGGCTTTCATATCAGAGTAATTACTGGCCCCTTCTGTTTTCTGGAAAAGATTGTGAAGGATTGGTATTATTCTTAAACTGTTTGATAGAAGAGTGCCTGTCCCTGTGCCTAAGTGAAGCCATCTGGGCCTGTGCTTTTCTTTGTTAGAAAATTTTTTATTACTAACTCATTTGTTATTTTTCATACATTTATTCATAGTTTCTATTTCTTTTTCTGTCACTTTTAGTAATTAGTATATTTCTAGTAACTTGTCCATTTCGCTTATGTTGTGTAATATGTTGGCATAAAGTTGTTCATAGTATTTCCTTATATGTACTCTTTTAAATTTCTATAAAGTTCGTAGTGATGTCCCCTCTTCTGTGCTTTTGTTAATCTTTTTCTTGGTCAGTCTAGTAAAGGTTTGTCAATTTTTGTTGACAAACGAAGAACCAAATTTTTTTTGGTTTGATATTTATCTCTTGTTTTTCTGCTTTCTGCTTCATTAATTACTACTCAAATCATTATTACTTCTTCCTACTTTTTTGTTGTAGTTATTAAGTTTGCTCTCCTTTTTCAAGTTTCTTAAGGTGGAAGCTTAGGTTATTGATATCAGATTTTCTTTTCTAATATATGCATTTTAAAGCTAAAAATTTTCCTCTAAGCACTGCTTTAGCTGCATCCCATAAAATTTTATGTTGCATTTCATTTTCATTCAGTTCAAAACATTTTCTAATTTCCCTTGTGATTTCTTCTTTGAACCATATGTTCAAACCATATGTTCATATTTCTTCTTTGAACCATATGTATGTTGTTTCATTTCCAAATATTTGTAGAGTTCCCAAATTACTCTGTGGCTCAATCCACCCTCTGGGCACCCTATTTTTTGCATGTAGAATCTCAAGAGTCTGACAGTCTTCCTTCATTTTGTCCTGTCTCTGTCCAATTCAGTCCAAGCTGCCAGTGTTTCTGGTAACATAACATTCTCAAGAACCATGTTCATCTTCCATGGATATCAAGGGGATCTACACAGTTAGATGCAGGAGTTCTCCACAGAGCCTTCTTGGATAACCCAATTTCTATTCCTGGTTTCTGTTGAGATGGTGGATTGGATCCATGAATCACATACCTAATCTCTTCACCAAAAGGCTGTCCAGCTACACTCATAGCCTTGTCTCCAGAGCATGCTATCTGGATAGGCTGAGAATTTTCCAAATCATCAAGTGTGATTCCTATTTGCTTAACATTTCCTTCCTCAATTTATCTCTTTCCTCTCACATTTTACCATAATCAGCAAGAAAAACCCAGGCCATACCTTCCACACTTTGCTTGGAAATCTCCCCAGCTAAATATCCAGGTTCATCACTTATAAGTTCTATTTTCTACCCAAAAGCAGAACACGATTCAGCCAATTTCTGCTACTTTATAACCAGGATCACCTTTTCTCTAGTTTCCAATAACGTTTTCCTCATTTCTCTCTGAGACCTCACCAGAAATATCTTTAATGTTTTTAACATTCTGTTCATGACAATATATGTATTCTCTAAGTTGACAGAAAATTTCTCTACTGTCCTTTTCACTTCCTTCTGAGCCCTTGCCAGAATCAGCTTTAATGTCCATATTTCTACCAACAATCTCTTCAAGGCAACCTAGGCTTCTATCATGGGCCTTAAAACTCTTCTAGCCTCTAGCCATTACCCAATGCCAAATCCATATCTACATTTTTAGGTATTTATTACAGCAGCACCCCACTTCTGGTACCACAAACAGAGGGGCTTAATACAATAGAAATTAATTCTCTCACAGTTCTGGAGGTTAGAAGTCTAAAATCAAGGGGCTGGCAGGGCCATGCTCCCTCTGAAGGCTCTAGGGAAGAATCTGTTCCATGCCTGTCTCCTAACTTCTGGTGGTGTAAGTGAGCATAAGTGAGGCCATCTTGTTACACTAAATGGCCCCGGCCCCTCCTCCGTGTGACTACTTGCTGCTCTGCATGTACTCCAAAAGATTCACATGCTCTCCTGATTTACAGCCTCCTCTGTATGTACTCCCCAATAGCTTGATAAATTAAAACTTTGTTCTATGAGTTTCTCTGCAGGAACAGGCTGACCACAGGTGGAAAACACACCTACAAGGTAGCCATCACAGCTGACAGAAGAATGGAACAATGTAATGCCTGGAGCCCATCATGCCTGGAGAGCAACCTTCCTGGACCCCCTCCTTACTGCCCATTTTCCTTATATAACTGCCTCAAGATTCTGTAATCTTGGAAGATGGGTTTTTGAGACATTAGTCACCTGTCTTCCGATTTGCAGGCTAATCTAATTAAACTTCGTTTCTTGATCTCTAACTCATTGTGATTAATTGGCTCAGGTTGTGGTGAGCAGAGCGAGCCCATTGCTCCACATCAGTGGTCGCTGGCACTACTTGATGTTCTTTGCCTTGTAAATGCATCACTTCAGTCCTTGCCTCCATCTTCACATGGCATCCTCTCCTCTCTGTGAATCTCCTCTGTGTCTGAATTTACCACTTCTTATAAGGACATCAGTCGTTGGATTAGGGCCCATCTTAATCCAATATGACCTCATCTTAACTTGATTACATCTGAAAAGGCCTTGTTTCCAAATAAAGTCACATTCGCAGGTACCAGAAGTTAGGACTTGAACCTATCTTTTGGGGGGACACAATTTAACCCCCAACAATGTGATAAGTACAAACCAAGTTGTTTAAACTGCTGTGACTTGGTTTTCAGTTACTTAGAATTGAAGATTTTTCAAACCGATGCCAATGACCTCACTGATTGAAGATAAAGGAAATGATCTGATCTGAATTCAGCTCTAAAGATCTTGGGGAATTCTGGTATTTCTTGATACAAGCCTACCCATCTCTGCCAAAGTGAACCTTGGGAACTCTGATTATATTGGCCAATATTTCCCTTTCTGAATCTGAGTTTTCAACACTGGTTCTGTTTTTAAAAAGTCCAAGTCACTTGGACATGCACAATAACATGTCAAAGATGTTGTATTGTCCATAATTTAATGTCTCATTCAAAACTAACAGCAGCAGCCTATTTGTTAATATTTGATCAAAAGGAAAGTTAGTTTTTTTATGTGGCTTCACAATTTGGATTTATTTCCCTTTTTTACCTGGAACTGGAAATTTATTTTTACATTGAAATTCATTCTTTGTGAAGATTGCTTATATAGTCTAAGTATCAAAGGAAATTTATTTCCAATACAGTATAATACATGATAAACAAAAGTTCACATGTGGGCCTTTACGTTTAACTTTCTGAGGAAGAGGTCCATAGTTTTCATCACATTATCAAAGAAGTATATTATCTCAAAAAAATTAAGAACCACTACTCTACAATCTATGACTAAATCAGACATGTAGGTTTGGCCTAGTTTCCCCCAAAAGGAAATGGAATAGGAAATAGAAATCAGGTAGAATATTGGTGGTTGGCCTGTCAGTTTCATTTTTAAGGATTTCATATTATTTCCCATGCCTGTATTATCACTTTTGATCTCTCTGGAAACTTCTGAATTCCTTTTACCTTACTGATAGGAACCTCTTCAGTATCAGCTGGTGTGGACCACAGTTGGGTCTAGGTTTGTTTTGGGCAATCCAGCAAACTGTTAAATTCCACACTGGCTACTCAGACTCACACACAGAATGTAACATCTCCACTAAAACTGCACAAAGCAACAAATCTAGCATAATCTGAAAGAACAGTTTGGTTTCCTTGGTTAAACACCCAGAAAAACCTATGTTCACATCATCACTTTTAGATAAAAGATTAATAAAATCCTTTACCCTTGTTTGTGAGAATTAACTTTGGTTAACTTGCTCATTCTGTTTTACTGGAAACCTGTTAAAAGTAGTATGTCAACTATAGCACTCTCATACACTGCTGGTGGGAAAGCAAAATAGTTTAGCCACTCTGAAAACAGTGTAGCAGTTTCTTAAATGTTAAACATACACCTACCATGAAAGAGAAAAAAAGCATATTTCCATATAAAGACTTGTACATGAATATTCATAGCAGCTTTATTTGTAATAGTAAAAAACTAGAAATAACCCAAATACCCATCAACTGGTGAATGCATAAACAAATTGTGGTATATACAACCAATGGAATATTATTCAGCAACAAAAAGGAATAGACTATCAGGGCCAGCCCGGTGGCGCAAGCGGCTAAGTGCGCACGCTCCACTGCAGTGGCCGGGGATCTCAGATCCCGGGCGCACACTGACACACCACTTGTCAAGCCATGCTGTGGCGGCGTCCCGTATAAAGTGGAGGAAGATGGGCATGGATGTTAGCCCAGGGCCGTCTTCCTCAGCAAAAAGAGGAGGATTGGTAGATGTTAGCTCAGGGCCAGTCTTCCTCACACACACACACACACAAAAAGGAATAGACTATTGAAACACACAGCAATATAGATAAATCTCAAAATAATAATGCTCAGTGAAAGAAATCTGACCAAAAAAGAGTGCATTCCGTATGATTTCATTTAACTAAATCTCTAGAAAATGCAAACTAATCTATAGTGATAGAAAGCAGAATAGTGGTTAGGGGCTGTGGGAGAAGAGGGATGAATTACCAAGGGAAGAAGGAAACTTTTGAGGTTGCTGGATGTGTTCACTATTTTGATTGGGGTGATGGTTTCACAGTTGTATACATAGGACAAAACTTATCAAATTGTATACTTTAAATATTTGCTGATTACTGCATGTCTGTTATGCCTCAGTAGAGTTGTTTTTTAAAAGTATCTACACTTGCTGCTTGGGAGGGCTGGATTCAAACGAGTTCCTTACAGGTATATCAGGTGTCGTTCATACATCTCTAAGATTTCATGTATCGGAGGAGGCTCTTGGGCTGGGACAGGAAGCCCTCTTCCTCTACTTCAACCATCACTTCAGCCAGCCACCAGTTTCCCATACCTGTACCTTTTCTTCCTGACATCTTAACCCAAGTCACACGTCTCACCTGTCTCAATCCTTCTCCTAACTCCCCCCTTATTTCCCAAGATATTTCCAAGGACACAGCAATATCCTTTCCTACTGTTGCGCCCCTCCCCCCTCCCCATTTCAGGTCCTTCTTCTCACCCTGATCCTTTAGCCACAATGAGGATTGTACTGGCAAGCAAACTTTTCAGAAAGAGACTCCGTGCCCTTTCCTGATGGCAAAGTAGATGAAAATACAACTTCCCAGCAAGTCAGGGATTAATTGCTGAGCATTACTTATTTTTGGGGCGGTGGTTCTCAAACCGTGGTCCCAGGACCAGCAGCATCCGGATCACCTGAGAACCTGGGCTCCCAACCTACATCTACTGACTCGAAAAACTCTGGGAGTGGGGCCCAGCAATCAGTATTTTAACAAGGCCTCCAGGTGATTCGGTGGCAGCAACTGTTCTGGGGGAAACACCACAGAGGACAGGAAGAAAGTTAGAATGGAAGCCCACCACCGAATCTGATTGAGAGATGGGAGGGCAGGCGGGTGTAGAAAAAAGAGCTGACTAAGGAAGAACTCATCGTGTAGTCAAAAAACCTAACGTGCCCCAGAAAGCTTTCCCGAAAGTTGTTTTCCGACATTCAAGTCAAGAACCGGCAGGTGGCGCAACAAGGGATCTGTCGCTGGGCTGGGGACAGCTCCGTGGACGTTCAGGGGTTAAATCTGGGCAACCCTCCGCTCTACCGTCGCCCTGCAGCCGCTGCCGCCCCGCGCGTGCGCACGTGCGAGGCCACGCGCCATAGAGCTGAGCAATCCTCCCAGATTCCTAGAGCGGACGGGGTGATGGCGAGTTCGCCCAGCGTGAGGCTTGACAGCGACCAGGAGAACACGTCGAGGTATGGGTGATGTCGGCTCACGGAAGACCGAGGAACTCGAGTGATCTCGCCTCCCAAGCGGCCTCGCAGCGCCGCCAGGGAACCGTGTGTGGTTTCTTGAGTCCGTGCAGAGTCAAGGCCGCCAGGGTCGCCGCGGGGCGCGGCTCCTGGGCACGGCGAGCTGGTCAGTTCTTGGCCTGGTGTGCGTTTGGTACCCGGTCAGCCGTTGCTCGGCCTTGGGGTCAGCTGAATGAACACCAGAAACTTTTGGAGCTGGTGGAATCGGGAAGGTGGATGCATCCACGCGAATCAGCCGGCTGTGCAGAGAGAGCAACCTGAATGTGTGAGTGTTGGAAGAAGGGAGAAAAAGAAAGAAAGAAAGATCATGATGATGGATCAGTAGTGTCTTTTTGGTATAGGAAGGGCAGCGAATAACTTACTGTTAACTGCTGGAACAGAATTCTGAAATTCCCTCCCCTGCCTTATCTTTCCAGTTATGCCCTTATTTTGGTAGCATTAGCCCCCAATTATGTTTGAAGATCTTTAACTTGGAATGGAGAATATATGTCCAAGAGGGGTAATGCCTGACCCCTGGATGGTGAAGGAGGAAGCTTAATAAATTCTGAGAGAAAAGCACTTGGAAATTAAATGAGATTTTGTTTTCATCTTCACTTCTTTTATATCTAGAGGATGTTTCTGGTGGTTTATATCAGAAATTATATCTCCGGTCTCTGCAATGATTCCCTTTCAAGCCCAGTGGTGTCCGATTGCTGCCAGGTCTCACACCCCTACCTGGACAAGAAAAGCTTACTGAGGAAATGGTGATTCTCCAGTTGCTCCCTGAGGTGTCAGGTGTCCAGTTGCAGCCTATGGAGATCCAGTTCAATTATGAATCTCAAGAACACCACCTTCTGTCAGGTGAGAAGCAGTGTATTATATCTGTCTTAGTGGTTGGCGGGGTGGGAGGATGGATGTTACCCTTGCTGAGTTAGTGTCTTCAAGTGCTATTGGTATTCTTCGTTGCCTACCCCTCAGTCTGTTAGGCAGTACCATCTCTTTAGTGCTCCAAGCACAGTCACAAGACTTTATTGTGAATTCTGGCAATCAGGTTCTCATAGAATTCCCTCCTGTCCTTTAAGTCCCCAAAGTCATCCATTTTCCCCATTATAATCACTTTATCACCAATCTGTCAGTGTTGGTATGGCCCCCTTTAAAATCTTTTCAAATCCTCTTTCTCATCTACTGTAGGGGAGTAGTTAAAAGTTTTGCAGTCTGACAACCTGGATTCAAATACTAGCTTTCTCATTTACTAGCTTCAGTAGGTCACTTACTTTTTTTTTATGATTCTGTTTCCTCACTTTATCTATCTAATAATTCATACTTTGGAGGTTATTTTGAGGATTGTGTCTATCAATTACTCCATAATAAAGGACCCAAAACTTAGTGACCTAAAACGTCAGACATTTTCAGGCCATGTTATTTTCTTATGGTTCTGTAGGCCATCGACTTAGGCTGGGTTCAGCTGGGCAGTTTTTTTCTCCTGGTCTTGTCTGAGATCACTCATGCAGTCATGTAGTGGCTCAGTTAGGGCCAGGGTCTAAGTTGGTATCAATCATATATGTCTGGCTGTTGGTGCTGGCTATGGATTACATATCTCCAGCAGGCTAGCCCAGGCATTTTCACAGGGCAGCTAGTTTCCAAAATCAGAGAGAGGGCAAGCCCTGGGATGCGTAAGTACTTTTATAACCTATGTTTGTTAATATCTCATTGACCAAAGCAAGTCACATGACTCATTCCAGAGTCATTGTCAGAGAGAACTACACAAGGTGTAGATATTGGGAGATAGGATTCATTGGGGTCCATTACTACTATAACAAACACCACAAGCACTAAATGAGATCCTATATATAAAGATGTCAGCATAGACCTGGCTGGTAGTAAATTCTTTATAAATGGTAGCCACCGTCATTTTTTGTAAGATAATTTTGATCCCGAATTTTGTTGAGATGTTCTGCAGTGTCTCACTTCCACATCGTATTTTGCTGCTTTTTGATTTTGGTCCTTCCATTGCTGCTGTCTTGTGTATGAAATTCAACTTATATTATCCCTTTCTTTTACTCCGGATCTTCTGCCTCTTTTTAGTTTTGGAGCATCTTTATTTTATTTAGTTTCTCTCTCCTGTATTTAGAATTTGTTTTTCCTTAAGAATCTATTCTAAAGCATCTAGCTCTCGTCTTTCCTGAGAATCACTGCAGAATTGGGCCACCTCTGTGCAGTTTTACATAAGTTGATATACATATTGCATGTGTTTATGTCTCTTAGAGTGTATATAAAATAACATTTTTTATTATAGAGTAATATAATTATACTAAAGTGCATTTATAAAATATAGAAAGGCACATAACAGAAAATTTAAATAACCTAAAACTCTACCATCTAGAAATAGTCTCTACTGACATTAATGTATCCTTCAAATCATTTAATTAACTATTCAGCAAATACCTATTGTTGGTAAATGTTTATTAGTTAATAAGACCATAGCTTATTAATTATTGTTAACTACATAATATCATTATTAGTTATTGAGGGTTTACTCTTTGCCAGGCACTGTCTTAAGTGCTGGGGATACAGCAGTGAACTGAACAGACAAGCCTTTGCCCTCAAGGAGCTTACATTCCAGTGGGGGAAACAGGAAATAAATAAATATACAGTATAATATCAAATAGTGATAATGGTTATGGAGAAAATAAAACAGGATGTGTCAGTCAGGATTCTAGCAGGAAACAGATTGGTCATTCAAATGGAGTAGTTCAAAGTTTCATGAAGAGGATGAGCAGGATTACAGAAATCAAGGAGTAGAGAACAGCCTAGGGGCAGACAACAATGAGGAGCAGTTACTACTTCAGGCCTTAAGTTACAAGGGATGAGGTTGATTACCAGATCCTGGAGAGTGTAGCTGTAGGATAGAGCCACCCAATAGGAGCTGTGGCCTTGCTAAAAGAAACACAATTACTTCCAACTCCCTACCTCTGGCAGGGAGGGAGCCAGTATGTGGGGTGAGCAGCTCATCCCAGTTTGCCTGGGATTTAACACTGAAAGTCCCACATTTCAAGAAGCCCCTCTGTTTTGGGCAAACCAGAACAGTTGGTCACTCTAGGACTCTCCTCCCGCTTTTGGCCAAATCTAATTGCAAGCCAGAGGGTCCGGAACCCCAAGTGATGCAGTCCATACACTGATATCAGCCTCCTGGGGCACAGAGCAGGGTGAACAGTAGATCTAGAGGGGTGAAAGGAGAATATCTGTTACAGTCCGCCCGTTGTAACCTGTAACATCCACTTTTGTCCTTTGTTTGGATTGTTGTGTTCCCAACAGCAGAAAAACAAAGTCTCTTGAGCTACTGTTTCATTGCAGGTTGACATATAATTAAATCATACTCCTACCTGAAACCTAAAACTTTCTGCCACCAGTGGTCTTCATATAAGGTGGTGAGGAAAATGGGAAAAAGAGATAATTAACATAAAATAACTGCTACAGTTTTTGCTGTTTACAAAGTCTAAGTTGGTAATCATAACTATCTTCTTCCATCACCCATTCCATATTGCCTTTACCCTGTGCCAGAATCTCAGTGGCACAGAGTTCTTTACCACTTAAGTGAAATAAACCTTCTTTCCTGGATGAGCTGAGCCTTTGGTGATCCTGTCTCTTTCAGGTACTTCATTGTACCATTGACTGGGCCAATTAGACATAAGAGAATGAAGAGGCACACCCACTGAATCCTCTGAGTTCCAGACATATTCTTTCTTGCCCCTATTATGTAGCAGCAACCAATTCCTCATTGGTAATTGGTATCAGTTACCCTGGCCAGTAGCGTGACCCCTTCCCTGCCTGTTGGTTCAGCAGCATGAGGAGCCCAAAATGGCCAGGAGGCAGTCTCAGCTTCAAATAAAATCATGACTTTGTTTCATAGCAGAAGTATTTCTCCTTTGAGCACCAGAACCCCAAACCCACCAAGCCCAAGGTTATGGGGATAGGAAGCAAAAATAATATAAGTAGATTATTAGGTATATAGTAAGAGGCGACATTATTACTACTTCTCCACCCTTAGCTCCTGTACTCGTGTATTCTGGCCATGGGGAAGACAACACTGTTTATTATCCTCTGGTTTAAGGCATATATCGCATCCTGTACAGTAGCACTCCAAACTTATCAGAGTGTTTTTGCCTCACTGGTACTGAGCCTCCAGCATATCATTCATCCATTATCTCAATCCACTTACTTCTGGATGATGGACATGTGGTAAGACCCATGAATTACATGTGTGAGCTCACTGCTATACTTCCTTCCCTGTAAAATGATTCCTTTGAAGGCAAAATTATACAGAATACCATAGTAATAAATACAGCATTCTCTTAAGTCAATGCAGATTTGTATCTGGACTGTGTATTTAGTCCTTTGAAAACAATTGCTGTCCTTTCCATGATAGAAGGAGTTGAGTATAATGAATCTGCTCCCCAAGGGCTAGCTAGTTCCTCTCCAGGGAATGGTACCTTATTGGCTCAGTGTTGGCCTTAGTGGTTGGGTGCTTGGGCACACAGCAGTATTTATAGACTTATCAGTGGAGGTCCATATTGTTGAGCCCAAGCATAGTCTCCATCTCTGCTACCATGACCACTTTGTATATGAGTCCACTGGGCAAGCCTTGGTAAAAAGGCTGATTGACGTTTATAATATGGATCATCATGTCCATCTGAGTGAGAGGCTTCTACACAGTGGATGCCCTTTGGTGAGGATTCACATGAGACACAAATATATTCATTCTTTGCCCATTCTAGGAGATCTATCCTCATACTTTTCCTCCAGAATCCTTATTTCTAGTCTTCCAAGCTTATTCTTTCCAGGTACTTAACTAATCAGATAACCCATAAGTCACTACCCATGAATCAATATAGACATGTATCTTAGGCTGTGTTGCTTTCATGAAAAGTGGACAACCATACCTGAAATTCTGCCCACTGAGAGGATTTGCCTTTACCAGAGTATTTGAGGCCACTCCTGAGTAGGGGTGTAAGTGAAAGCTGTTCACTTCTGGCTAGTGCCCACACACAGGGCAGGCCCATTGTAAACCAGTTCTGTACTTTTTCCTCCTCTATTAACTGGTAATAGGGAATTCCCATGAGGCCATGAGTGTAGGTTGAGGGGAAAGGTAGTGGGCAGTAGGAACAGGTACTATGGAAATCCGAGTCACTAGCACATGGAATTTACTTGTCTTCCAGACTTGCTTTTATAATGGAATGCTGGTTTGTATGTCCAATTTTATGATTTTATGGATCAAATAACAACTAGTACCAATGGTCAGTTTATAATAGTCATTTGGTGCTCTGGGATGGAGCATTAAGTCTCTATTAGTGTCCAAGAGCAAGCCAGGATCTGCTTTTCACACAGAAAATTGTTGTTGGCGAAAGAGAGTATGGCCTTACTCCACTGTGGTTCTCTTATAGAGGCATGAAAGAGGCTACATACAGTATCTCTGACTGCCGCACGCACTTCCATTACCATTGGTTATGCTGGTTAATAAGGTCATGTGACAGGACAGTTTGCACTGCAGCCTGGACCAACTACAGAGCCTTCTTTTAGTCTGAGCCTCACTGAGAAGTAACAACCTTACAAGTTATTCAAATTGGTCACTTCAGCACATTCAACTTTGGTATCTGTTGCCTCAAAAATGCAGGGCCCACCAAGCATTGTGCCTCTCTGAGGCGGTAACAATTGGTTAGAGATATAAATGAAGTGAGAGAACAAGCCATATGACTATCTGAGAGAAGAGTGTTCCAGGTGGAGGGAATAGCAAATGCCAGAGGCCCATAGATGTAGCAGGAACAGAGTGAGCCTGGGGTAGACAGGTAATAGAGCTGGTGGTGGAATGAAATGAGGGCAAAAGGAAAAAAAGGGATCAGATCATATGGAACCTTCTAAGCCATAGTGAGTACTTGGAATTTATTCCCAGTGTAATGGGAAATCATTGATGCTCTTTACACAGGATAATAACATGTAAAGATCACTCTGACTGTTGTATGGAGAGTAGGAGAAAGGTAAGTTAGCAAGAAGAAAGCAAATGTTTTAAGAAGAGAATAATAAACTATGGCAAATAAATCAAGAATAAGATTGAGAATTGACCAGTGGATTTGTCAAGATAGAGCTAATTAGGGACTTTAATAAGTGCAGTTTTGATGGAGTTATGGAGACAAAAACCTAATTGCAATGGCTGAAAAAGAGAATAGACTTAATGTAGGTTAAAATATACAGCAGTGAACTCTTATACACTCCTGACGGAAGTATGAATTGGTTTAACCACTTTGGAAATAAGTAGTTGAAGATCCAACAGTTCTGATCCTAAGTTTATATAACCTAGAGAAACACTTGGATATGTGCACCAAGATAGATGTTCTAGCATATTCATATCAGCATTGTTTGAAATAGCAAAATGTTATTGTCCAGTGCAGAAGAATAGATAAATAGATTGTGGTATACGTCACACTGCAGTAGTGAACATGAATGGACTGCAGCTACACACATGATGGATGAATCTTCCAAACATAATGTTGAATAAAAGAAGCAAGTCACTGAATACATGTGGTATAATTTCATAAATGTGTAAGTTTCAAAAACATGTTGTATTTGTTTGCTAGGGCTGCCATAACAAAATTTCACAGCCTGGGTGGCTTAAACAACACAAATTTATTTTCTTACAGTTCTGTGCATTAATTTTGGTCATCTATGCTTTGCTTTCTTCTAGAAGTTTTATAGTTTTAGCTTTTATGGTTAGGTTTCTATTAAATTTCTAGTTAATTTTTATGTACAGCATAAGGAAAGAGTCAGGGTTAATTTTTGTCAGTATGATATCCAGTTTTAACACTTTTTGTTGAAAAGAGACTGTCTTTCACCATTGGCAACTTTGTTGAAAATCAGTTCTACTTGTGTTTTGATCTATTTGTGGATGCTCTGTTCTGTTCCATTAATGGATATGTGTGTCCCTATCCCAATACCACACTGTGATGATTACTGTAGCTTTATAGTAAAGGTTGAAATCAGGTAGTGTAACTTCTCCAATTTTGTTCTTCTTTTTCAAAATTGTTTACACTTTTCTGTGCCTTTCTACATAAAGTTTAGAATCAGTTTGTCAATTTCTACAAAAAAAGGCTTACTGAGAATTTGATTGGGGTTGCATTAATCTGTAGATCAGTTTGAGGAGAATTCCACTGTCTTAACAATATTAAATCTTCCTATCCATAAATGATGGCATGTATTTCTGTTTATTAGGTCTTCTTTAATTTCTCTCAGCAATGTTTTGTAGTTTTCATTATACAGATATTAAACATATTTTGTTGAATTTGTTTCTAAGTATTTCATTTTTTGGTGCAATTGAAAAAAAATGTTTTTAATTTTAGGTTCTAATTGTTCATTGCTAGTACACAATTGGTTTTTGTATATTGTTCTAATAAACTCTTTTACAAGTTCTAATAACGTTTTTGAGACACTTTAGGATTTTCTGTATACATGATTGTATAGTTTGTAAGTAAAGACAGTTTGACTTTTTTCTGTTTTATTTGTAGGTCTCAATTATTTTTCATGTCTTGTTGCATTGGCTAGGAATATTGAATAAAAGTTGTACAATGTTGAATAGAAGTGTAAATGAGGGCCTCCTTGTCTCGCGTCCTTTTTCCTAGGAGAAAAGTATTCAATTTAACCATTATGATGTTGGCTGTTGGTTTTTCTTTGCTTTTTATTGGAGTAGTTAATTTACATATAACATAGTTGATGTTTGGATTTCAATATACCATCTTTTTTGTTTTTATTTATCCAATTTTTGTGGGGTTTTTGTCTTTTTTTCTCTTGTTATGTCTAATTTTACATTTTCAGGGTTTTTGTTTTTCCTTTTTTTCTCTATTAGTTTATTGTTTATACATCTTTTTATTGTTATTTAATGGTTACCTCATAGCAGCCTTTCTCAGATGTGATTCTCTGAGAAAATTAAGCCCCAGTGCTCTAAGGCATCCATTGTAAGTAAGGTATTAATGTCTCTCCTATATGTCTTTTGTGGTACTAGCTATGTACCATCTTTGGGAAAATGAAGAAAATAGCCATTCAAATAATTTTCTGTTGTATTCTCTTATGGAACCTTAGTTGAAAAGGGCTGCCTTAGAAATAACAACATACACATTTGATTTATTACAGTTTATCTTAATTTACTATTTCTAGGGCAATACAAAGACATTGTAATATTTTAGTTCTATTTACCTCCCTCAATTTGTGCTATTTTTGCTATGTATTTTAATACTATATATATATTGTAAACTCAATAAGACACTCATATTGCTTAAATCAGTCAGTACACATTTAGATTTACCCAGATACTTTACTTCTTCCAATGTCCTTTGCCTCTGGCAAAGGGAAGAAGCCTTCACTTGGAGGCTTGGGATTTTGGACTTTGCCTTTGAAATTAATCTGTGTTATGTTTTCAGCTCTCTAGACTATTTGCAGTCTGACAGTGGTGTGCCTTTTATAGAAATACCACTTAACTATGGGCTGATAGTCAGGAATTTCAGTGGAGCTCCCATGCTCCCTACCATCACAGGCATGTGGTATTGTTGAGCATAGGAATGGCCTTCTCAAAAATCAACTCAAGGGCCGGCCCCATGGCTTAGCGGTTAAGTGCTCGCGCTCCGCTGCTGGCGGCCCGGGTTCGGATCCCGGGCGAGCACCGATGCACCGCTTCTCTAGCCATGCTGACGCCGTGTCCCACATACAGCAACTAGAAGGATGTGCAACTACGACATACAACTATCTACTGGGGCTTTGGGGGGAAAATAAATAAATAAATAAAATCTAAAAAAAAAAAAAAAATCAACTCAAAAAAGATTTCTGATCCCATCTCCCTAACCTTTTCCTGATTCACACACCTTAGTAAGGAAGTTTAGTCACTGAATATGGCTGTTCCCCAAAAGGTAGCATGTTTTCTTGGCCACTTCCTTGGTAATGATCAGGACAAAAAAGGTAGGGGATTATATAGACCTGTTTTTGAAAATTCAGGATTCAGTCCTGACCATTCCTGGGCATGATGCTTTCTTCTTTATCCTATTGGCAGCCTCTAGACCAGCATGGTTGGTATACCCTCCCAGTGACAGCCTAGCCACACTGCCTCCTTCTCCCTTCCCAACCAACTACTCTTTCACACTGCTTACGTTACATCTGTTAATAAATTGTTTATGTATTGGCTCTAATTTAGTCAGACTTTCCTAATCACTGGGATTAGGTTTCAATATTCCCAGATCTCCTGTGACAAACATATACAGAACATATCTGGTAAGCCACTTCACTAAATGGTTATTGTGATCCATTACTTGTTAATTCTTCCTAATTTCCTTCTCAGAGGATAATTTTCAATGTTTCTGGGCACTCCCATAGTGTGATGACATTTTATAGGTAAATACTGATCTGTTTCACCTGAAACTTTCTTGCAGTATGAAGAACACATTCCATTTGGATTTTGTTTATTGTTCCAGATGGTGAGACTAAGGCCAAGATTGGAGAACTGGCTTCAGAGGAGGAAATTACCGCAGAAATTGAACCATTGACTGAAGAGTCTGGCAGTCTCAGAGACAGTGTTGGCCAGGATTCTGAATGCAGAGAATTCTGTGACTGTGGGGATAAATTAAATGGAAAGGATCACAACCTCCTTAAAAGAAGACAGTATAACTGTGATGAATGTGGGCAAAGCTTTTCTTGGAGTACAGGCCTTATTAGGCATCGAAGAACCCATTGGGAGAAACCCTATGAATGTGATGAATGTGGAAAGGCCTTTAGTGTGAGCTCTGCCCTGGTTTTGCATCAGAGAATTCATACTGGGGAGAAACCCTATCCTTGTAATTGGTGTATTAAAAGTTTCAGTCGTAGCTCAGACCTTATTAAACATCAAAGAGTCCACACTGGCGAAAAGCCTTATAAATGTGATGAATGTGGGAAAGCCTTCAGTCAGAGCTCGGATCTTATTATACATCAGAGAATCCATACGGGAGAAAAACCCTATCAGTGCAATCATTGTAGTAAAAGTTTTAGCCAGCGCTCAGACCTGGTTAAACATCAGAGAATCCATACTGGAGAGAAGCCTTATACATGTAGCCAGTGTAACAAACATTTTAGTCAGAGTTCTGATGTTATAAAACATCAAAGAATCCACACTGGTGAGAAACCATATAAATGTGATGTGTGTGGGAAAGCCTTCAGTCAGAGCTCAGATCTTATTCTACATCAGAGAATCCACACTGGGGAGAAACCATATCCATGTAATCAGTGTAGCAAAAGTTTCAGTCAGAACTCAGACCTTATTAAACATCGAAGGATCCACACTGGAGAGAAACCCTATAAATGTAATGAATGTGGGAAAGCTTTTAATCAGAGCTCAGTCCTTATTCTGCATCAGAGAATTCACACTGGAGAGAAACCCTATCCATGTAATCAGTGTAGCAAAACTTTCAGTAGACTTTCAGATCTTATTAATCATCAACGAATTCACACTGGAGAGAAGCCTTACCCGTGTAGCCAGTGCAGTAAAATGTTTAGTCGAAGATCAGATCTTGTTAAACATCATAGAATTCATACAGGTGAGAAACCATATGAATGTGATGAGTGTGGGAAAACCTTTAGTCAGAGCTCAAACCTTATCCTACATCAGAGAATCCACACTGGAGAGAAACCCTATCCGTGTAGTGATTGTACTAAAAGTTTTAGTCGTCGTTCAGATCTTGTTAAACACCAAAGAGTACACACTGGAGAGAAACCATATGTATGTAATAAGTGCAATAAAAGTTTTAGTCAAAGCTCAGACCTCACTAAACATCAGAGAGTACACTCTGGGGAAAAGCCCTATCATTGTGACAGTTGTGAGAAAGCCTTCAGTCAGAGTTCTGACCTTATTCTTCATCAGAGTATTCACACTGGAGAAAAACCATATGCATGCACACAGTGCAGCAAAAGTTTCAGTCAGAATTCAGACCTTATCAAACACCAGAGAATCCATACTGGAGAAAAACCATATAAATGTAATGAGTGTGGGAAGGCTTTCGGTCAGTGCTCAGCTCTTATCCTACATCAGAGGATCCACACAGGGGAGAAACCATATCCATGTGATCAATGTGGCAAAAGCTTTAGTCGGCGCTCTGATCTCATTAACCATGGAAGAATCCACACTGGTGAAAATCCATATAGATGTGATGCATGTGGGAAAGCCTGCAGCACATGCACTGATATTATTGAACACCAGAGAATCCACACTCGGGAGGAACCACACAGGTGTGTTCGGTGCAGCAGAAGTTTTAGCCAACTCTCTGATCTTATTAATCATAAGAAAGGCCATTCTGAGGAAGACAGTCTAAACGAGATGAATGTGGGAAAACCTTTAGTGTGTACACCAACTTTATTCAGTACCAGAGATACTATACCAGAAAAAAATCTTATGAATGCTATTGATGATTATGAAAAAGGTTTTAATCAATGCTCAACTCTTGTGCTACATTAAAAACAAAAACCAACACTGGAGAGAAAACATTAATTCATTTTTTATAATGAAAGTTTAACTCAGAGCTCAGACATTACTAAACTTAGGAAAAATTCTGAGGAGGAATCTTGTGAGAAAACCTTCAATGTGAATAAAAATTTTAATGAATGTCAGCAACAATGGAAAGAAATCCCTATCTGCTATAATGTAAGAAAAGCTCTAGTCTTTTATTAAAACAATCCACAAGAGGAAAGTTTTATTGCTGTAAGAAACGTATAACATTATTGATGCAGAACCTTATCAGATATTGTAAAAATCAGTGTGGTGGGGTGTGCAATCAGAACTCAGCAGGAAATGCATTAGTGTTATAATCTCAAGCCTGTAGTGAGCCCAAATTACCTATTGCATATCACAGAAGTTATTTTAGGGAATGTGGGGAAAATTTAAATCCCTTTCATATCTTAATTGGCATTCACTCTGCTATCACACTTATCTCCTGACAGCTGGAGAGTCCTATCTTATGCTAATGCTAGTTATCTATCATTAAATTCCTTGTATGTGAACATGCTATGCTATTCCAGTATCAAACTTAACTCACTGTATAACTCCAGTGCCCCATTTTCTCAGAATTTTTTTTTTTGGCCTAGTTTTAGTTTTCCTAGTGAGCATGAGTTTTCAATTTCCTGTGATGTTCACAGCAAATATGAATTTATTTTCCTCTCAAAAATGCAGCACATAAACTTGAGTGGTTTGAAATCATTTCATCAATTCTACCATTTAATCACAGCTTCTAAATATGTGAAACAGGATTTTCAAAAAAAAAAAATTGCATATGTCAAAATGTGAAGATTTCTCTACTCTGTTTATCTTGTCATCTATAGATTGAACAAAAATGGTAGCTAAAGTAATATCTACATGACTAATTTGTATAGCATTTTCTGTCTAAAAATAAAAAGACCTATTGGTCTTTTTTTCAAGTGGCAACTTTCATCAGACTTTGTTTTGTTTGTTGATTTCTGACATACATATTGATAATAGGCTACATATATGCAAAGTTTTCAACTGAAAAATAGAAACAATTTTTTAAAAAAAAGAAAAAATTCAAATTGTCTGTCTGGTATTAACCATTTGCTAAAATTATGCTACTATCATTTACTTTGACTATCCCTCATAATTATCCAATTAATATTTCAATTTAACAAACACTGTTAAATTACTATGTTTAAGGCATTTTTTAAAGGTTTTCTAGTGTACACACAGAATATACAGTTCCAACAAAATGTGTATTCTATAATGATAAAGACTGAAAACACTTGGCTCAATGTGATCGTAAAGGTAGACCAGATGCTTATAAGAGCTCAGAGGAGGTAGGGTTCAATTCTGATTGGAAAGGAAAGGGAAAGCTTTGTGGAGCTCTTAAGGTTTGAGTTTTGAAGGATAAGAGTAGAGGCATAAAGGCAGGGAGGGAACAGTCAACAAAGGCACAGAAGCAAGGAAGTATAAGAAATGATGTGGAGTATGGTGCTTAGTTATAATTTATTCAATAAATATTCAGTGTCGGGCACTGTACTGAGTGCTGCTGAAGAAAAAATAAAAAAGGGTTCCTGCCCTAAAGCTCAAGTGTTATGAAAATAATGACTGAAACATGTACTTAAAAGAGCAAGAACAAGGTGGAAATAAAAATTAAGTAGAAAAAACTGTTAAGGAGTGTGATGTTAAACAAGCAGTCACTTCAGCTTTCTGGGGTTTAGTATCATCTGTAAAACAGAAAAGTACTAGGTGTGATTGGAGTAGATTTCGCATTTCTGCGTTTTGTTCTCAAGGTAATGGAAAACTATTAGGGTCTTTGAACCAGGGAATGGTATGATCATCTTCCTGCTTTAAGGAAGCTTCCTGCTTAATCTTAGACTCTTCTAAGATTAAAAGGGGGAAAGAGACAGCAGACAGGAAAACTATTTTGGAAATCTGCAAATAAAATCATGAGGTCCAGAAGTAGAGGAGCTAAAAGGCATTAACATGATGATAGGTTGAGAAGTGAATAGGGAGAAAAGTATACAATCAGTTATTGACTATTCTTTAGGGAATATAAAAAGTGAGGGAGAAAAATAGGATGAAGAAATTTACATCTGAAGTTTAGCCATCTCTCCTAAGAATAAATTTTAAGAACTAACTGCTTACTACACATTTTAATCTAGTGTCCTACAGGTTCAAATTCATGAACTTAACACACACACGCATGATATCTTCCTTCTGAATTCCCTATCCTGGTGAATTGCACTACCAAACACCTTGCCATCCTACACTCCTCACTCTCCTTCAGTTTTCTAAGTGCATTTGCTCACTAGGTCTTAGAAATGAGTTACAAAAGTAACACTACTTATTGTAAAATTCAAACAATAATATAGTGTACAGAGTAAAACAGGAAGGGAAATGCAGAATATTTGGCCTGACATTTTATGCCAGTTGATTTCCCCAGACAATTACTGATTCTTAAACTGGCAAGGCAAAAGGCCAAGAAATCTAGCCAAAGGACACTGGAAGGTTAAGTGGAACTCTCAGCAGATTCATTGTAATAAGGAATAAAAATTAGAGTACAGAACATGCCAAGTATGAGGTGCTCTTATAAACACCCCACAATCTCAGTGTAAACATTAAAAGGCTATACCCTAGGAGTGAGAATGAAACTTTTGTGGACCAAGTCTAAAAAAAGTCTGGAACACAGTCTCAAGTCAGGTCAGCCTTTTAGTGAATTAAATTATCTCCTCCTAATCTACCTGCCAGTTAGAAGAGAAGGTAGGGTGAATCCTCTCTGGAGGATGACAACCTATGCAGAGAATAACTTTTCATGCACAATATCCAATATTCAATCAAAAATTCCTAGAATCAGGGGCCGGCCTGGTGACATAGTGGTTAAGTTTGCGCACTCCACTTCAGCAGCCTAGGGTCTACAGGTTTGGATCCCGGGCACAGACCAATGCACCGCTCATCAAGCCATGCTGTGGCGGCATCCCACATACAAAATAGAGGAAGATGGGCACAGATGTTAGCTCAGGGCCAGTCTTCCTCACCAAAAAAAAAAAAAAAAAAAAATTACTAAAATCATTAGAGTCATAGACATCAACATGAACTCATACACCCACACACTCACACAGAAGGATAGATACAGAAACAATTATAGAACATGTGTATACGTGGGTTAGTATACGTACATATATTACCTAGCTCTGTTTTCTGAGAGGACCCCGAGGCAATGACACTTCAGTATCAATGAGCATACCCAGATCGTGGTTTGTAAATACCACTCTACAAATAAAAGGAACCAGGGCTCCTTTGAGAAATGGCTGATTCTGGAACTAGGGCAAGGAAAATACAAGAGGAGCCTGGAGCATCTTGTAGTACCAAGAAATAAGCAAGAGCTCAAAAAACAAAATAATGGGGGCATATCAAAGGAAAATAGGAGCCAACCTGAAAGAGCTCTGAATGCCAAATAAATATACGTGAGTCCATAGTGATATAAATAAATATGGGAGAAGAGACAAATCTTCCTTATGGAAGAATTCCAAGTAGTATATGTAGATCAATATACAAAAATCAATTGTATTTCTACTCATAGCAATGAACTATCTGAAAATGAAATTAAGAAAACAATTCCTTTTGCTGTAGCATCAAAAAGAAAAAAATAGGAATAAATTTAACAAAAAAGTTCAAAACCTATATTCTCAAAACTATAAAATATAGTTGAAAGAAACTGGACATAAATTAATAGAAAGACATCACGTATTTATGGATTGGAAGATATAATATTGTTAAGATTGCAACTCCCCAAATTGACCAACAGATTCAATGCAATTCCAATAAAATCCCAGCTGACATTTTTTTCAGAAATTGACAAGATAATCCTAAAATTCATATGGAAATGTAAGGGACCAGAATAGCCAAAACAATTTTGGAAAAAAGAATAAAATTGGAGAGCTCATACTTCCCAATTTCAAATTACACTTTTGGTCAATTGATTTTCAACAAGAATGCCAAGACAAATCAATGGGGGAAATAATAGTCTTTTCAACAAATGGTGCTGGGACAACTGAATACAGAAAAGAATGAAGTTGGACCTCTACCTCACACTGTGTTAAAAAATTAACTTAAAATGAATCAAAGACCTAAATGTAAGAAATATAACTATAAAGCTCTTAGAAGAAAATATAGGTGTAAATCTTTGTGACCTTGGATTAGGGATAGGACAGCAAAAGCACCAGCAACCAAAGAAAAAAGAGATGAATTAGACTTTATCAAAATTTAAAACTTATGTGCTTCAAAGGCACTATGAAGAAAGTAAAAAGACAACCCAAAGAGTGGCATAAAATATTTGCAAATCACTTGTCTGATAACAGTCAGTATTAAAAATATATAAAGAACTCTTACAACTCAACAATATAATGACAAATAATATAATCCTACTTAAAAACGGGCAAAAGATTTGAATAGACGTTTCTCCAAAAACGATATAGAAATAGCCAATAAGCACATGAAAAGATCTGCAATATCATTAATCATTAGGGAAATGCAAATCAATACCAAAAAAGTGACATACCACTTCACACCCATTATGATAGCTATAATCAAAAAGTCTGACAGTAACAAGTGTTGACCAGGATGTGGAGAAACCGGAGCCTTCACACATTGCTGGCGGGAATGTAAAATGGTGCAGCCACTTGAAAAACAGTTTGGCTGTTTGAGTGCTAATGGGTATGGAGTATCTTTTTGGGGTGCTGGGAATGTTCTGTTACTAGATAATGGTGATGGCTGCACAACTTTGTGAGTATATTAAAAACCACTGGATTAGACCCTTTAAAATGGTGAATTTTATGGCATGTGAGTTATATCTCAATTAAAAAAGTTAATATGCAAAGAAAGTACCACAACCAAGAGCAAGCACATATGTTTAGAAATATAATCACAGGTGATGCAGATATCAGAGTTATCAGACATGGACTTTAAAATAACTGATTAATATGCTTAACAAAATAGATGACAAATATGAATAGATTTTACCAGAAACCTAGAATCTATGAAAACTATTCAAATGGAAATTCTACAACTGAAAACTATAGTTGTAATTGAGAACTCAACAGATAGCATTACCAGCAGATTGGATACACTGAAATGGGGATTGGTAAACTGAAAGATACATAAGTAAAAAATACCAAGGCTGAAGCATGGAGGAAAAAAATTATAGAAAATGCAGAAGACAGCATAGGAATCATATATGATAGGTAAAAAGATCTAACATACACATAATTCGAGTCTCAAAATGAGATAAGAGATTATGAGACACAGGCTATATTTAAAGAAAGAGTGGTCAAGAATTTTCCAACACTCATTAATAATATCAAGTCATATATTAAAGGAGCATTACAAACACCATGCAGAATAAATATAAAGAAAACTACACCTAGGGACATCGTAGTATCTAACATAATCAAAGAAAAAGAGAAAATCTTAAAAACAGAAAAAAAAAACCCATCATATGCAAGGAAGCAACAAGTAAGACTGAGATTTAACTTCTCAACATAAAGCCAGAAGATAATATAATATCTTGGAGGTATAGCTTTCAAAAGTAAAGGCAATGTAAAGACATTTTCCTGACAAACCAAAACGAGAGAATTCATTGTTCACAGACTCAAACTAAATTAAATACTAAAAGGAGTTCTTAAGGCATACGGAAAATGATTCTGGGCTGAAAAACAAGTTTAAGAAGAAATGAAGAGCCATAGGAAGTATAAATCTAAAAGTAAATCTAAATGAATATTGTCTGGGAGACAAGATAATAATGCCTAAAATCAGCACCTAAGTACATTCTCAGGGAAGTTGTAGAAGTACTAATTTATATCAGATTCTAATAAACCAGGGATACATGTTGTAATCTCTAGAGTAAAAGAGTATAACTAGTAAGTTAACAGAAAGTAAAATGAAGTAATAAAAATTATTGATTAATCTAAAAGAGAAAAAGAACATAGAACAGGCAAGACAAAGACAACAAATAGGAATATGGTAAATGTAAACTCAAATACATCAATAATTATATTATATGTAATACAAGACAAAGATTCTTGACTAGAATTTTTAAAAATTAGTCATATGGGGGGCCAGCCCGGTGGTGTAGTGGTTGGATTCGCACGCTCAGCTTTGACGGCCTGGGATTTGCAGATTTGGATCCTGGGCGTGGACCTACGCACCACTTATCAGGCTATGCTGTGGCAGGCGTCCGACATGAAATAGAGGAAGATGAACACAGATGTTAGCTCAGGGCCAATCTTCCTCAGCAAAAAGGAGGATTGGCAACAGATGTTAGCTCAGGGCTAATCTTCCTCACAAAAAATAAAAAATATAAAAAAATTAATCATATGGTACTTACTCAAAACACACTATAACTACAAAGACCCAGGAAATTTAAAATTAAAAAAAGATACTCCATTCAAATACCAATCAAAAGAAACCTGTTAACAGTTGTACCAATATCAGACAAAAAGTAGACTTTAAAGCAAAAGTCTTGCTAGAGATAAAATGGGACATTTCTATTGATAAAGGAATCAATTTGCCAAGAAAATATAAATATTCTAAAAGTGTATACATCTAATAATTTTGCTTCAAAGTATATAAAGCAAAAATTGACCAAACTAAAATAAAAAAGAGATAAATATACAATCTTAGTGGGAAACTTCTACACAACTCTGTCAGTAAAAGAGAAGCAGAAAAAATGTCTAAGAATATAGTATATGTGGACTAAAATAGGATTAACAAAATGACCTAATTGACATATAGATAACAGTGCAACCAACAATGGCAGAAAACTTATTCTTTTTAAGTGTACAGAGAACATTTACGAAAATTGACCATGCACTCGTTCGTAAAGCAAGCCTCAACAAATTTCATCCAATTGAAATCATTTAGAATAGTGCTGTCACAATAGAACTTTCACAGTAGAACTTTCTGTGTTCTGTCTGTATTGTTCAATACCGTAGTCACTGTAGTCAACACAGGAGTCACTAGCTAAATGTGTCTATTGAGCACTTAAAATGTGGCTAGTGTGACTGATGAACTACATTTTATTTAATTGAATTAACTTAAATAGCCACAACTTTTTAGTGGTTACCATAGTGGACAGCACAGATTTATCATATGATTTTAGACAATGATGAAATTAGCTAGAAATCAATAGCACACACACTAAAAAAAATTCCCAAGGGTTTGGAAATTAACAAAGACAATTTAAATCACCCATGGTTAACAGAAGCAAGCACAAAGGAAATTAGAATATATTTTAATCTGGATAATAGTGAAAATTGTGGAATACAGCTAAAGCCCTGATTAAAGAGAAATTTATAGGGCTGGCCCTGTGGCTTAGCGGTTGGGTGCGCGGGCTCCACTACTGGCGGCCAGGGTTCGGATCCTGGGTGCGCACCAACACACTGCTTCTCCAGCCATGCTGGGGCTGCGTCCCACATACAGCAACTAGAAGGATGTGCAGCTATGACATACAACTATCTACTGGGGCTTTGGGGGAAAAATAAATAAAAAAAAAGAGAGAGAAATTTATAGCATTCGATGCATGTATTAGAAAATAAGAGGCTAAAATTCAGTAATCTAAGTATCCATTGCAAGAAGTTAGAAAAGAAAAGCAAGTAAATCTCAAGAAAGTAGAGCTTTTTCATGCTACCCATGGAGGGGTCCATACCACATTGTTCTGGGTTCCCGTTGTAACTTAAAGGGAAACTTGCACAATGTCCAGAGCCCTTGATGTCTCACAAATGAAGGAGGAGGGTGTCCTCAAATTCCTTGCAACAGGAACCCACTTAGGTGGCACCAACCTTGACTTCAAAATGAAAGAGTACATCTATAAAAGGAAAAGTGATGGCATCTATATCATAAATCTGAAAGAGAACTTGGGAGAAGCTTCTGCTGGCA
Organism: Ceratotherium simum simum; assembly: GCF_057802395.1. NCBI lineage: Eukaryota > Metazoa > Chordata > Mammalia > Perissodactyla > Rhinocerotidae > Ceratotherium > Ceratotherium simum. The sequence continues at coordinate 25,791,135 of NC_141913.1, forward strand.
GCTCAGGCCATTGTTGGCATACCTGGCTGATGTCAGTGTCATATTCTCCAGCAATACTGACCAGCAAGCTGTGGTGAAGTTTGCTGCTGCCACTAGAGCCACTCATTGCTGCCCGCTTCACTCCTGGAAACTTCACTAACCAGATCCAGGCAGTCTTCCGGGAGCTGAGACTTCCGGTGGTTACTGATCTTACGGCTAACCACCAGCCTCTTACAGAGGCATCTTACGTTAACCTGCCTACTATTGCTCTGTGTAACACAGACTCTCCTCTGCACTATGTAGACATTGCCACCCTGTGCAACAAGAGAGCTCATTCAGTGGTTCTGATGTAGTAGATTCTGGCCCAGGATGTTCTGCGCATATGTGGCACCATCTCCTGTGAATACCCGTGGGAGGTCATGCTTGGTCTTTATTTCTACTGAGATCCGAAGAGACTGAAGAGGAAGAGCAGCCCATTGCTAGAAAGGCTGTGACCAAGGAGGAATTTCAGAGTGAAAGGACTGCTCCAGCTCCTGAATTTACTGCTCCTCAACCTGAGGTCACAGACTGGTCTGAAGTCATGCAGGTGCTCTCTGTGCCCATTCAGCAGTTTCCTACTGAAGATTGGAGTACTCAGCCTGCCACTGAAGACTGGTCCGCAGCTCCCACTGAAGGGCGTAGGAACTACCACTGAGTAGTCTGAAGCTGCTCTTCCACAGTCTCTTAAATAGAAAATAGAAAATAAAGTTTCTTAAAAAAAAAAAAAATGTAGAAGGAAACAGTAGAACATGAATTAATGAAAAAGAAAACAAGCATTAAAAAAAAAGAAAGCCAAAAGTTCATTTTTTAAAAGAATAATATTGATAATCCTCCAGAAAACTGATCAAGAAATAAAAGAGAGAATTTGTCAATGTAAGGAATGCAAAAGTGGCCATCAGCACAGATCCTACAGCCATTACAGATATAATATGAAGGATATGATTAATAATTTTATCTAAAAAATTTGAAAACTTATCCAAAATTAACACAAGAAGAAATATAATATCTGAATAGTTCTGGGTCTACTGAGGAAATTATTTGTGGTTAAAAATTTTTCCCATAAAGAATATTCCAGGCCAGATATCTCAGGGAATACTTCTGGACATTAAAGAAAGAAAGAAACCAATCTTACAAAATCTTTTCAAGGTAATAGGAAAAGATGGTACACTACCCAACTAATGTTATAGAACTGTGGATTATGCTCCTTACAGAGCAAGATTTCTTCCCTAGAACAAGACCAGGAAGAGCCTGGCTTTCCCAAGGATTTTGGCATACTCATCTCTCCACATCTCCCTAGGACACCCTTCAGGCCTTTGATCACTCCAGCTGTCAGGGAGCTGCAGCTGAGCCTCTAGGGCACATTAAAAGGAATCTCTTGCCAACATTTGGGATCCACATCTCTGGCAGACTGTATCTATCTACAATATCACAAAATGAATATTTATCACTTACATTACACTTCTCTAGACAAGATGTTTGTTATTTGTTTATAAACCTGTTTTAAATGTTTTCGTTGAATTCCATTTAGTCTGCTTATTCAATGATATAGTTAATTACATTGTGCCAGTGGAATTCCCAGACTGTCAGCTGGTCCAGGGGGCCCCATAGGAAGCTCCATAGGAATGAGAACATTCCTTCCCTGTAAGTCATGCTTTATTGGAAAAAGTATTCATCTAAATCAGGGGTCAGCAAATTACTGAAGGAACGCCAGCCAGCCACCTATTTTTGTAAATAAAGTTTTCATGGAACACAGCCACGCCTATTTGTTTGTGTGTTATCTAAGGCTGCTTTCTGCTACTATGGCAGAGTTGACTGGTTGCAACTGTATGGCCTGCAAAGCTAAATATATTTACTATCTGGTGCTTGACAGAAAATGTTTGCTAACCCCTGATCTAAATGAGAATTCTTTTTTTTTTTTTAACTTTTATTGATTTTTTTGCTGATTATAAATGTGCTCTTATCTTATTGTAAAAAAATTTGGTAATATGTAAAAGAAAAAAGATTAAAGTCACTTGTCTTTAGAAGCCTACTTAGCAAACATAATATTTTGATGTGTGCCATTCTACGTATTTGTGTACTTTCCTTCCAAAAATGATATTGATAATAGTAAACTAAATTTTTCCCCATTGTTGTTATAAACATTTTACAAGTCCATAAACATAGCTCTACATCACCATTTTAAATTATGGCTATAGTGGATATTTATAATTGCTTTTTGATATTCCCTCCTCCCCTCCCTGCCCCAAGTTTTCTCAATAACCACACCTACCCTGATTTTCCTGTAGTAATTCACTCTCTGCCTTTCTGGGCCATTAAGTTTTCTTTAACTTTGAATTTTGACATAATCTCAAACTTATAGAAAAATTGCAAGAACAGTACAAAGAATTCCTGCATACCCTTCACCCAAAGTCCCCAAATGTTAACATTTTATCACATTTGCTTTATAATTCTCTATCTACTATCTCTACTCTATCTAGATAGAGTATCTCTATCTACTCTATCTGCTTATCTACCCAGATATATATATGTATATATTCTGAATTGTTTAAGAGTAATTTGCAGACACAATGCCCCTTTGACATTTAAATGGAGCAAGATGGAAGAGGATTTTGAGCAAAGTGACATAGTCTGACTTCCGTAACCTGGCTGCTGCACTGAGAACTAAGTGAAGGAGGGCAAACAGGGAAGCAGGGGGACTATTGGCCTAAGCAAGCAGAGAGACAAAATTGCCACTTTGTAAGATGAAGAAGACTGTACGAAGAAGATGTTCAGGGAGAAATTAAATGTTTGTTTTGAAGCATGTTAGGTACCTGATTAGTCATTGTTCCAAGCCCAGTTTATAAGCCTCCGCCTGTTTGCAGGGTCAGGGTTTCTGCTCTATGATACTGATGACCCTCTGAGAAGATTGTCTGTACCATCTGCCCCTGAGGTTGGAGGGCCACAAGGCTGCAGGTAGAGGGAGCAACTGACTCCCACTTGATCTCTGGCCTGCCACCCCTCCTGTGCTGTTGTGTTGTCTTGGAGCCTGACTTTCTAGTGGTTGCTGCTGGACAGGCTGAATGGTGCCACCTGCAAGTGTAAAGGAGTTGATGCTCTGTGGTGGAAACTGACCAGAGGGAGAGGGGAGTCTGAAGTCTTCTCCCTCCTCCTACCCCATGGTGAGGTGAGATGAGTTAGTTCACACCACTTGCGCTCTGAAGATAGTGAGACTAAGTGAACAGCTGTCCTTCTTTAGAAGCTATAGACAGCTCAGTAACAACTACTTGTATTTGTTCTCTCTCCTTCCCTGCTTCACCTCCCACTTATCCTCAGTCATCCTTTTCTGGGATTGCATCATGCCAATGACGTATTAGCAATAAGATTTTATCTTACGCTCTGTTTTCTTAGGAACCCAGACTAAAGTAGGCATCCAAGTGGAGATGTCTGGTAGGCAAAGGGATAGCTGAGCCTGTAGTTCAGAGAAGAGGTCTAGCATGAGATACAGATCTATGTAATTAGTTATATATATAATATTATATATTATATTATATATCTAACATATATATACTATTATAACTCCTAAGTTGTAGATACTATTTAAAGACGTAAGACCAGATGAGATCACCTGGGAAGTGAATGTAGGTAGAAAAGAGAAGAGATCTGAACACTAAGCCCTTAGATATTCCAATATATAAAAGTCCAGCAAGATGAGGAAATACCAGCATTGAGACTAAGAAGAAACATCCCATGAGGTAGAGAAAAACCCGAGTGTTGTTCTTGAAGCCAAATGAAAAGATGCCAAGTGTGCAAAATACTGCTGATGCCTCAAGCAATATTAAGGCTAATAAATGAGTATTGGAATCAGCAACATGGAGGTTAGCAAACTTGGTTAGAACTCTTTATGTGGATAAGATTATGTATAATATACAGTAATGTCACACTTTTCATTCTTGATATGATTTGTATCTTCAAATATTTTTTCCCTGATCAATCTGGCTAGAAGTTCATTGATTTTATTAATCTTTTAAAAAAGTTAGCTTTTGATTTAGAGTATAGAAATTGATTTTTCTCTCTTGTTTTTCTGTTTTCCATTTTGTTGATTTCCAATCTTCTCTTTACTTTGGGTTTAATTTGTTCTTATTCTAGTTTCTTAGGGCGGAAGCTGAGGTAATTCAATTGAGCCTTTTTTTCCTAATAAAAGTGTTTTTTTGCTATAAATTTCCCTGTAAGTACTGCATCCCATGGATTATTTTTTCAAATATTTTTGTATTCCTCCTCTTTCTTCTCACCTTCAGAGACTCCAACTACAATTACACAAATTAGGCTGCTTGAAGTGGTACCACAGCTTGTTGACGCTCTATTCTTTTTCTCAGTGTGTTTCTGTTTTTCAATTTGGATAGTTTCTATTGCTATGTCTTATCTACCATAATTTTTTTCTTCTTTTCTTCTATTATGTTTAGTCTACAATTAATCCCATCATTGCATTTTTTACAAAACTCAGACATTGTAGTTTTCATCTCTATAAGTTTAATTTGGTTACTTTTTTATGCCTTTCATGTCTTTACTAAACATGTTCAATTTTTCCATTAGCTTCTTGATCATATGGAATACAGTTATAATAATTGTTTTAATGTGCTTGTCTACTAATTCTTTGTCATTTCTGGGTCAATTTGATTGAGTGATTTTCTTATTATGGGTTGTATTTTCCTGCTGCTTTGCATGACTTGTAATTTTTGATCGGATGCCAGACATTGTGTATTGTAGTCTTGTTGAATGCTGGATATTTTTAATATATATATTCTTGAGCTTTGTTCTGCGATGTGTTTAAATTACTTGGACACAGTTTTATCCTCTCAGGTCTGGCTGGTAAGTGTCTTTTAGGCAGTGTTTAGTCTAGAGCTTTTTTCCCCACTAAGGAGAACCTTCCTACTACCCTAACCCAGAGTTTCTCAACCTCAGCACTATTGATATTTGGGGCTGGATAACTCGTTATGCAATGCAGGATATTTAGCAGCATCTCTGGCCTCTATCTTCCAGATGCCAGTAAAGCCCACCTCCTCTGCTTGTGACAACCAAAAGTGTCTCCAGATGTTGCCCAATGTCTTGGGGGCGGGGGGGCGGCAGTGGGCAATGGACAAAATTGCCCTTGTTTGAGAACCACTGTGCTAACTGATGCCCTGTGAATTATGAGCTTTTCTCTCTGGCTGATAGTACTACTGGCCCTTTGTGAGTTCCACTGATTTTTTTCCCTCTAATCCTTTTGGATGGTTCTTTCGCCCACTTCAGGTAGTTTCCTTACACACATGTGCTCGTCAGTATTCAACTGAATACTGAGGAGGGACTCTTTGCAAATCTCCAGTGTTCTATTTAGTTTTCTCCTCTCTAGTACAGTCATGCATCACTTAACAGGGATACGTTCTGAAAAATGCATCAGGCAATTTTGTTGTGCAGTCATCACAGTGTGCTTACACAAACCTAGATGGTATAGCCTACTACACATCTAGGCTATATGGTACTAATCTTATGAGACCACTGTTATATATGCGGTCCATCATTGACCAAAACGTTATCTGGTACATGACTGTATGCTGCCCTGCAAAAGCTAGCCACCTTGGCCTCCCAGGACTTCATCTTCCCAACTTAGGAGACTGCAAGGCTCAGCTTGAGTTCTCCCTCCCTGTGCCATGGCCTAGAAATTATCTCCAGGTAGTAAACTGAGATGAGAACTTTGTTTCCCATCTCTCAGGGGTCCCATCTCTCCCATCCTTTGCTTCTGTTTGATATATTTTGTCTGATATTTTTTGTTTAGGCCTGTTAGATCTGGTCATCTTGGTCTAAAGGACTTTCTGTGTTTGTGATTAAAAAAAAAAAGCATATTTGCATGCTAGTTAAAAAAATCCAGGAGAGGAAAAATTGATAATGCAAGAGGTGAGGATTAATGGAGTATGCCTTTGAGTAGGTGTGAGAGGACAGCTTAGATCCAGTGAAGAGGTTAGCCTCAGGTAGAAGCACAGTTGAGCCAAAGTTAAGAGGAAAGAAGGTATATAAGATTAACAAACCAAGATATGCACACTTAGTTTACTAATTTCCAAATACATATCTTTATTCTGTTGTAAATAACAGTGTAATAGGTATAGATGGGGATAGGTATATAGAGAACCTGTAATAGGTGTATAGAGAACATCAAAATGTTAATGGGATGTGATTAGAATTGTGGACTCATGGGTGACTTTTTGGGTGAGTTTTATTTCTAAATTTTTCCTATTATTACATTACCTTCATAAAGAAAATATGTAAAGAAACATTTTTAAGAATTTAAAGAAACAAGATAGCTGGACACTTTGTTGTAGTCTCAGCACCTAGTCACGTCACTCCTTACTCATTTCATTCAAAGTAAAAGTCATACTCATACCAATGGCTAACCGGGTCTTCCATGATCTGGCCTGGCCCTGCCCTCCACACTCACCCCATTTATCTCGCAGGTTTCATCCACTACTTTCCATGTTCATTCTGCTCTAGCCACACTAGCTTCCTTGCTGTTTCTTGAACAAATCAGGCATTGCTCCCACATCAAGTTCTTTGCACTTGCTGTTCCCGTGCCTGGAACATCCTTCTTCCAGTCTCGTGGCTTGCTTCCTTACACTCATTCATATCTTTTTCAAATTTCACTTTCTCAGAGAAATCTCCCCTGGACAGCCTATCTCAATTGCAATACCTTTCCTCCTTGATGTTTTGTATCCCTTTCTCAATTTATTTTCTCCTTACCACTCATCATATGACATACAATATGCTTTTATTTTTTCCACCGCTATGTGTAGTTTCCACACACACAAGGAATAGATATAAACCCCAAAACAGTCTTGGGCCTGAGCAACTTCAAATCCACAGGCTTGAGAATAAAATGAAGCCCCCAGAGAACCACATTGGAGGGCGGATGGAGGTCATGGAGAGGGGCTCCAAGGGTCACATACAGGGGAGGCTTGAGGGGAATGCCTCAAGAGCAGTGGTTGGAGGTGGGTGCAGCATAGACTCAGCAGTGTAATCCCCAGTCTCAGAGTCCCAGGTTAATGAATCTGTAGTAAGGACGGGAACAGAAATGCCAAAGACGCAATTATGTGAAAAGCTCTTCATCCACAGACATTCCCAACACCAATGTTCAGTTATTGTTGGAATGTAAAGCATATGCGTGTGGTTTACAGAGTCAAGTAACAAATGGCAGAGGTTTACAGAGGCCAAATCATGGAAGGCCATGCTAATTTTATTAACCTATATAGCACATAAAGTATAAGTTTAGAATTTAAAATTACAAAGGTTTTCTACAAATCAATAAGAAAATACAAATAACCTATATTAATCAGGACAGAAACCCAATTCAATTATCTTAAACAATGAAAGGGACTTTATTGGCTCACAAAACTTTAAAGTCCGGAGGTAGGGCACGCTTTAGGCACAGCTGGATCTAGGGCCTCCAGGATAATGACATCAGAACTTAATTCTCTTTCCTTTCTGCTAGCCTCTGAGTTGCTCCTGAGACAGACTCTCTCCAAATGGTACAAATTCAGCTTTACACAGTCCTTAGTTCATGGGATCTCCATAGAGCCTTCTTTCCAATAGTTCCAGCAGAAGTTCTGTTGACGGCTCTCTTTAGCCTGGCTTGAGTTACATCCCATTCTTTAATCACTGTGGCTAGGGAGCTGCAGGACTCAGGAAGGCCAGGCCTGGTCATATACTCACCTAAGTCACAGGGAATGGGTTCCTCACAATAAATAAGGGTTCTGTTACCAGAAGATGGGGAAAGAGATGCTGAACAAACAAAAACAACATATAGCCACACGTAACCCAACAGAAAAGCAGGTAAAGGATACAAACAATCCATGGAAAAACTATAAATGGCCAATAGACATATGAAAATAACCTCAACCTCACCATTAATCAGGAAAATGCAAAATAAGGATTTTTTCTTTTTTGCCCATCAGATAAAAACTATCAAGTGTAGATAAGGCTACATGGGGAAATGAGCACTTTCCATACATTTGGTGAAAATATAGTTATAAAGGTTTTGGGGAAGGCTAAGGTGGGTCTATCAGAGAGCACACTCTTTGACCCAACCAATCCACCTTATACGACTCCATCAAGAAATAGTCACATATTCACACACATACACAAAGATATATGAAAAAGATATTTACTTTGGCAATGTAATAGCAAGAGAAAAAAATAAGGGAATAGTTAAATAAGGGCATCTTCATAGTATTGAATCCTATTCGACCATTCAAGAAATTTAAAGAACTCAGGTTTTGAGACAAAAAAAGCAAGCTGCAGAATACATATGATCCTATTTATGTAAAAATAGCATTTATATGTGTACATATATTCATATGGAAACGTATGGAAAGGAGACTAGATGGACGTACACTAAACTGTGGGCAGTGGAATGTGATTGGAAGCACTGGAGAAAAGGGTCTCTCTGCTTTTATACTTATGTTTCATTTAAGTTCTGTACAATGAAAAGGTAGTCATTTATCTTTCATAATTAAAAAAAAAGGTGGGGAAACAGAATTCACAACAGGAAATGCAAATAGCCACTAAACATATGAAAAGATGTTCCTCCTTATTAATAACCAAAGAAAAGAAAAATTTTGCCTATCAGACTGGCAAAAATATTTAAGGATTCAAAGTTGGTGGGAAAGTAGGCAAACAGGCACTCTTACTGTTGATGGAGTTGTAAATTGGTACAACCTTTTGGGTGGTATTTCTCTAAATGTTAAATGTGCACATTCTCTGACCCAATAAATCCACTTCTAGCTATTTATCCTACAGAAATACCCAGATAGGTAGCAAAATACATGTACAAGGATGTTACCTATACCTTTATCCGGAATAAAAAATGGGAAAGAACTTAATTATCTATCAATAAGGGATTGGTTAAATAAATTACTATATTCATGCAATGGAATAATATGTAGCCATGAAAAAACAATGTCTACATCCAAGTGGGAGGGAGGAGAGGAAGTTTTAGTGCAGTACATGTAAAATGGGGCTAGGTACCTACCTCATACAGTTGCTGTGAGGATTAAGAGTTAATCCTTGGTAAAGCGCTTCTAACAGTGCCTGTATACAGCAACCACAAGTGTCAGCTATGAACACATTTTGTTTAAATATGTATATGCCTAAGTCTGGAAAAATAACAAATCAAATAATTATTACTTCTGAGTAAGATTGTGAAAAGGAATGTCCTTTTTCATTTTACATTTCTGTACTATAGAAAATACAAATAAGCACGTTTAATAGCTTTCACATTTGTTAACCATAAAAAAGCATAAAATTTTTCAATCAGGTTTAACAGCCATCACTCATGGCATAGTGAAAATTATATGTCCCTGGAGTTCAAAGAACTAGATTTGAGTTTTAGCTCTAATTGGCCACATGCAAGTCACACGATCTCTGAATCTTGCTCTCCTAGTCTACAAATCTAAGTGAGATAGGTATAGGGTCTAATCCAATGCCTGGCATGCAGATTATTTCAATACATATAACCCTCCCTTCAACTTACATAAATGTGATAGACATATTGCTAAATGATCAAGTGCCAACGGGGTGTGAATGTGAGGAATTTAACCTCCAAGAAAACCAGAAGAAAATTTAGCAGTAACGAGCACACACTCAGTGGCTACTGGGCAGGTATCAGCAGTCTGCATGCCATTCACAATGACTGCTCATTTGCTAACCAAACAGATGCCACTGCTTGGCAACTGCCAGATCACCACTTCATCAAAGGCTGGCTAACCCCCAGAATTGCTAACTATGATCATCTGTGTGGGTATAAATGAATGTCAGGATGAAATCATAAATCATTACTGAATAGCTATTTAAAATCAATTTGTCTAGTGGGGACTTAGCCTGACCAGAGATGGCAAGTTCAGACTACTACTTCCTTTTCCTGTATACCATCACTCAGTCTTTGGGTCCAGCCCGTTTTCCCCAAAGAGCCTTGCCTTAGTCTCAGAATCTCTTCTAAACAACCCACACATATCAGAGCTGGCAAGCTAAACACATATTTGCCAACTCTAATACAACATTTTTCTAAGCTCTCACATTATACCAAACATCTTTGGCATTTATGACAAATCTACCAGAGGGAAGCTTCTTTGTATACAGGAAATATGCAAGATCTTAAAAAGTGTGATGTTCTAGCCACTGAGAGGTTGCTCCCTTCTTACCTACTCTGATACAAGAATTCTGTCATCCCAGCAGAAGAATTCCAAATATGCCACCTCAAAACCTACTTGGAAAGAAGCCAGTTATAAATAAATCAACTCAGGATCATTTTATCTTAGAGCGGAGGAATTTATACCTTTATTGGACATTGACTTGTTTCCTCTCAGCCACAGAGAAAAAGACCCAAACAAAAGTCCCTACATTTTCTTGTATAACTTAAAATACATTATATCATTACTACATATTTATACTTCAATAAATCTTAATCTATAAAGCACATTTCTTATAATTAATTGTTATCAGAAAATCTACAAACAAGCTCCATTCTGCCTCACTTCTCCACCAGCTGGCCTTGCATGTATTACTATGCTTTTTAACAGGCTCATGCAAATCTCACCTTCCATTTCTTACTTTGATCCAAGCACCAGATGCAACCAAAATCTCTGGAATTATGAAATACTTTTATTCACATGGGTCATTTTCCACACAGTGACACCCACTATAAAAAAGCCTTTTCTCATAGTCTATATTTTAACTTCCAGAGTTTTCCACTAAACAGTAGAACCACAGTACTTGGGATTCTCAGCCAAGGAGTATATAATCCTACTACTACAATGTATTACTTTTATACATTTTTAAAAATGTGTTAAGATTTAAAGTTAAAAAAAAAGTTCAATCAATTCTGATAGTTAATAGTTGTTAATAACCTAGTTGTTTATTTTTTAAATAAAACAATCCATTCAACTTAACCTGTAAGTGCAACCTCAATGCTACTAGAGATTGATTAGTTTTTTAAAAAGACCCACAAACCTCCAAACTGAGAGAGAGTATATTGGACTCACCTCTGAAGACTGCTGGAGAGCTGGCTAGCTCTTTGAGCTGAGTCTTCCTTTCCCCCAAATAAAACACCCTGGTAAGAGAACTATGGCTCTGGGAATCTCAGAGGTGATCTCCCCCAGGACTGCTCTGACAGGGGGAAGAAGCTAACTCACATGAAACAGCTTTGTACCAAACCCCCAATAATTTACAGTGGAAGAAATACCTACCTACTTATGGTAGGGTTACAGTACCTAGCACAGTGCCTTGTCGGTAGAAAATGTTTAATAATAAATGCATGGCTGCTTTGTTAGCCTGGTGTTCAACCATTTTGTACCAAAGGAATAAAACAGCAAACCTGATACTTGTTGCCCACCTGTCAGGGATTTTACTGTCCTTAACAAAAACGAAGGCATATAAATAATAATGAATTCCATCTTCAAGTTCAAGTCTCTTGTGTTTTCTAAAAGCCAAGACAGACCATTACTCTTGTTTACATTTGCCCTTCAACATTGCCATTCACTACAAATTCTTCCCCAGTGTGGTAATTTCTACTTGCATGGTTTACAATTGTTTATGGTTTAGACCATCCACTTTCTAATGATACATGGGAGAACATTATTTTCATTAGCGGAAAGCCTCCAATTTACAGATAAGCTGTTTTTGAGTTTTCCTGCAGGCAGATAATTACATTTAGATAATAAATGTAATTATAATTGATAAATTTCAATTCTTGGATCAAAGCATTTGTATATCCTCCCTCGTCTAGGTGGCCCATTTGCTTTTTGATGTTTTATCATCATCCTTCTTATCTGAGTTTTAAGGCTCATTTTACTCTGAGGCTTTTGGTCATCGTTTATGTTCTGTTTTCTGAAATGCACATTCAAATCAGATAAAAGGAAACCAAAGGGTAAATTTTGAAAATATGGTTTCCTTTTTCAGATTTTATAATTCCTATGTTGCCTTTTAACGTAGAAGGGAATGTATTCTTGCAAAGAACATTTCAATGATCAACACAGAAATAATGTATCTGTCTAAAAAGGAAACTTTTAAGAAAGGGACAAAGAATCAGGTAGTTCACTATTTGGAAAAATAATAAGAATATAAACATCACATGGAAGATTTAGGCATTAACACCTGAATTAAGTTTAAAATTTCAGTTTCTAGGCAGGTATGACACCATTTCTTTCAAGATAAAATAATAATGGTGGGTGAAGATTTTCTACATTTCCCAGTGGATTTTCTAACAGTCTATAGGGAAACAAAACTATTATGTATCATTTCATGTTTTTGTCTTCATTTCTGAAGAAAAAGACCTGAGTGCTGATTTTTTTTTTCAATTTCTTAAACTTTCACAACATTCAGAAGTTTTTCTGCATTGTGTCTTCGCTGATGTCTAAAAAGATTTGAACTTTGACTATAGGATTTCCCACACTGAACACATTCGTAAGGTTTCTCCCCAGTATGGATTCTCTGATGATTAATAAGCCCAGAATTCTGGCTAAAGGCTTTTCCACATTCAAGACATTTGTAAGGTTTTTCTCCAGTATGGACTCTCTGGTGTTGCACAAGGATGGAACTTCTGCTGAATGCTTTCCCACATTCAACACATCCGTAGGGTTTCTCCCCACTGTGGATTCTTTGATGAAGAATAAGGGCTGAGCCCTGACTGAAGTGTTTTCCACATTCATCACATATATGTTGTTTCTTTCGAGAGGGATTTCTCTTTCTTTCAAACCTGCCCTTGGGGAAACAAGCTTCTCCATATTTAAAAATCTGAGGAACACCTATATTCAGAGTGCCAGGAACTTCATGAGATTCTCCTGCTGAAGGAATCTCTTGCTTTGGAGCTAGTGCTCCATTTTCAGTCCTAGTATCATCATCTGAAATAAACAGAAAATGTAAATATCACTCATTTCTATTCTGGGAGAAAAGAACCTAAAGGAAAAATTTTTTAAAAATAAACTAAAAATAAATAGCTTGCGCATATATCTATAAACAGCACTCTGAAAACTGGTGTTAAGGTTGCCTACTCTCAAGAGAGAAAAAAATGAGGCTAATGAGGTAATGGCATGATAACACAACGAGGGATTAAAAGGTTAAATCTGAATGAAAGTGGTAACACAGGCAGGTGGGTTATAAATGGTGGTCAGAAAACAAAAGGCAGAAAGATGGTCAATTATAACACTATTTAGGGAGACAAAGTAATGCAGCTAGCTCTATATGAAACTTTGTTAAAAGAAAAATAAAATTGGCCATTAGGAAATTATTATAATATTCTTTTGCTTTGAGAAAGGGATAAATTACCTCAAAATACAATGGTGTAAATAATAAGCAGTCAGTCAGAAAATGACTGTTTCTGAAATGAGCAAGCAGGTCACAGCCAAGATTAGACTAAAAGCAGAACACAGGAGGAGACTGGACAAGCCGGGGCTGAAGATAAGCTGGGAGCATCCTGTGTTAATTTAGGACATGACATTTACAAATTCAATATGCCCTTAATAAATGCAAGTTTTCCTGTAAAAGCAGCTTGCCCTATTTGGTATTTGTCATGATGAGTGGAGTTGTTATTTCTAAGCCTCAGTTAGATGTGTCTGGTGAAAGAAAAGCCTGAATTACCAACATGAGGTACCAGCACCCACCTGCAGGCAGCAGTATGAGCAAGTCTCACTTAAGATTTTCCTGAAACGTCAAGCCTTCAAGAGTCAAGACAGTTACTATAGGGAGAGCAGCAGCACTCAGAAAAGTGGTAAATAGGGAGCAAGTCTATAATAAATGATTACAAAAGGCATAAAGTCAGGAGAGAAGGCTGACAGAGACCAAAGGGGTCGAGGGGACTAGTGAGGCCTGGAGACTTGACAATAGAGGAATGAGTGCGAAGGTGAAGTGGGGACAAATGGCACAGAAAGTAGTAAGTTCCCACGTGTGGGAGAGATTACACTGCTGAAATGAGGCTAATTAAAAACTGGTGAAAATTATTCTAAAATTCAGGTAGGGGATAAGTTTTCTACCCAAGAAAATGCCACCTCCAAAGACCAGTTATACAGGTTCTCAAACTTTATTGTACAGAACAGATGTCCCAGGAAACATGTACAATTGCAGATTCTCAGCAGACTTTAGCCCTATCCCAGAAGTTCTGATTCACTAGCACTGTCCCCCTCAGATGGGAAGAAAACCTGCTCAGACCTCATTCTGTAGCACACCAGTGTCATCTCCAACTACCTCAAGGAATGACTGCCAAAGCAGTCTCAAAATTTCATTCTAGGGGGCTGGCCCAGTGGCGCAAGTGGTTAAGTGCACGCGCTCCGCTGCGGTGGCCCAGGGTTCGCTGGTTCGGATCCCGGGCGCGCACCCATGCACCTCTTATTAAGCCATGCTGTGGCGGCGTCCCATATAAAGCGGAGGAAGATGGGCATGGATGTTAGCCCAGGGCCAGTCTTCCTCAGCAAAAAGAGGAGGACTGGCAGATGTCAGCTCAGGGCCGATCTTCCTCACAAAAAAATAAATAAATAAATAAAAATCTCTTATTAAAAAAAAATTTCGTTTTAATTCATATAAATATGAAAAACAAATCTAGCAGTTTTAGGAATATTATAGGTTGTATCAAGGTATACAAATAAGTATGCAGCATTAATTGCCAATATACTGGGAACAACTAGTCTGAGTTATTAGAATTATACCTTTTTGTATAATTTTTCTGTATTTAAAGCATATTATAGGGCCAGCCCCGAGGTTTAGCGGTTAAGTGCGTGCACTCCGCTGCTGGCGGCCGGGGTTCGGATCCCGGGCGCGCACCGACACACCGCTTGTCCCACCATGCTGGGGCCGCGTCCCACGTACAGCAACTAGAAGGATGTGCAACTATGACATACAACTATCTACTGGGGCTTTGGGGATAAAATAAATAAATAAAATTATAAAGCATATTATAGCTAGGGAGCCTATTTTTGCATAAATACTTAGAGAAGGTGAAGAGTTTTGTCCAGAGATCATTTCTACAAAAGAGGCTTCTTTAAAAAAAATGACTCAGAATTTGAAGGAAAAAACAAAAATAGCTAAAAATTTAGAAAGACTTCATTGATAAACTGGCAAACAAAAACAGATTTGAAGAGGCTTCAGGTAAGTTTATTGTACCAACAGGATTAGGCAGGAGACTGAAAGGATGTGAAACAGATAGCAAATAAGCAATAGCGCATACAAAATAGACGGACGTGGTCAATAGGTGGGTGTTGCCTCAAAGAAAGGCAAATGCCAGCCTGAAATGGGCAAGTCTTCAAGAAAGAGGTGAAAAGGAAGAAAAGGCTAATGATGGCAAAATCTAGGAATAAAAGACCTGAGGTCAGCAAACCAATGATGGTGACAAGGAAAGAATCAAGATCCTACTGTGTATTTATGTCTAAGAAACCAGGTAAAGATGATCAGCCCCCCACCCCACCCCGCTGCACTGAAAACAAGCGAAGAGTTCTGGACAAAAGACCCACACTCTCTTCCACCCTCTAGCCCATGGAGTTCTGGTCCTCACCACAGTGCCTTAGGGAATGGAGCTCCCAGGATGCCCACTTGAGCTGGTTTTCCACAGCATCAAGCTCAGAACTTGGTAATCCCTGAGCTTCGTCTTGAGACACTATCTCCTCTACTAGCACTTCTCGTTTTCGCCGACGGAGAGAAACCTGGAAATAATAATATTTGGTTTAGTTGAGAAAGGAATGTGATGAGAATCAGAACTAAACACACCTAACAGAAACCATACAAAACATATACTGCAGAGGGTTAGATGGCAAAGCAGCAGAGATGATGGGAGCAGTGCGGGAATGGGGTAGGGGAGGCATAAACATAATTCTAACTTAGTTGAATGGAATTAATTCAGCTTTGCCTACTGCTATGCCAGTGC
This sequence comes from Ceratotherium simum simum, assembly GCF_057802395.1. Lineage (NCBI taxonomy): Eukaryota > Metazoa > Chordata > Mammalia > Perissodactyla > Rhinocerotidae > Ceratotherium > Ceratotherium simum. Next base: position 25,807,057 of record NC_141913.1, read on the forward strand.
TGCTGACCCAGGAAAGTGACACGAGCAGGCTCACCGGCTGTCCAGGGTCATCTAGTTCACTCTCTAAATCCTCCAGCACTGTCACGGCCTCCTCTCCATTCTCTGGATGATGCTCTCGAACCCAAGTCTGTAGCTCCTTGGGTAGGATGGCAACAAACTGCTCGAGCACCACCAGCTCCAAGATTTGTTCTTTTGTGTGTGTCTCTGGCCTGAGCCATAGACGGCAAAGTTCTCGAAGCTGGCTCACAGCTTCACGGGGCCCAGGTGAATCCTGGTATCCAAACTGCCTGAATCGCTGTCGGAAAACTTCTGGGTCAGGCAGATGGTTCCAGGGGATACTTGATCCCTCTTCCCCATCGGGATCCTCTTCCAACTTCACTCTCAGAATTTTTTCCTCTTCATCTGGAGTTGGGATGATAAGTATTGAATCTTCTTCCACTGACTGTGCAGACATCCTGATTTATAATACTTCAAGGAAAGACAATCAAGGCAGGATACAGGCCTCAGGGAAATACTCCGTTTTCTTCACAAGCACTCTTGAGACACAAGAAATAAAAAAAAAATCAGTGTCCAAATATCCTAAGTATTTGGACATATACTGATAAAGGAAGTAAAAATATTTGTTTTTTTACCAGATTATAAATTCCAATCAATAACCTACACCAGAAGTTGGCAAACTAGAGCTCACGGCCAAATCTGGCCCACTGCCCATTTTCGTGCAATGCTTGTAATAACAATAGTTTTCACATTTTTATATGGTTGAAAAAAATCAAAAGAATACTTCATGATGTGAAAATATGAAATTAAAATGTCTGTGTCCACAAATAATTTATTTGTTCACGGTTTATGCTACAATGGCAGAGTTCAGTAGCTGTGACAGCCAGACATATGGCCTGAAAAACCTAATATTTATTATCTGGCCCTTTAGAGAAAAAGTTTGCCAGTCTATGACCTACAAAATCAACAAACCCTATTTCAATAATTAAAGGAATTCAAGTAAGAACCAGCCCAACTCAATGTTTTCTAAATGCATTTGACCCTAGAACACATTATTTCCAATTCAGGACGGGTGTTGCCTGAGACACTTATGTCAACTCAAAAGCAGGCACTCCTTTTTTTATCCGCTTACAAAAAATTCCTTTTAACAAAATGTTTTTTTTAAGAGTTAAGAAATATTTTTAAAATGTTTAAGAACTCCCTGGACTTGAAATATATGCTAAAAAAATTCACTTGCTCAATAACAGATAGCACAATATTGAAAAAAATTAACCACTAGGTGCCATAAAATACAAATATTATTCAGTCACCCACCATACCATAATTACATTTAAATTTATAATGACAGGCATTAATCACAGCAAATTCTATGAAAAAAAGGCACTCTCCTAACACCTTAACTTTTTGCAGCGGCCCAGAATCTCGTCCTTACACTGGATGACTCACAGTCTTCCCAGCTTCTACCTTCAGGGAAACCTTGTGCTATTTCTTCCTTTCCTTAGTATTTGCACAGTCATGCCCGTGCTATTGTTTACAACACATATTAGGAATGAGCCATTATGTAGCTATTCCGGGCCCAGAATCTTAAGACCAATAATTTCAAAAAAACTTCTGGTAACCCTATCAAGACTAGAAATCTGAAAAGAACAGACAGGTAAAACATACAGGTTTAATTAAATACTTTGGAGTGTGGTGGCCTCATAAATACGGTTCAGCCAACAGATTCGTTCGTTCCTATTCGACCCTACCTTATCAACGGCTCAAGTATTCCACAGAAGAGAAATTTCTCCTCTTCCCTTTATATTTCTTTCGGCAGCTTGCTCGAAGGACGTGAAGGAGGTGCCAGGAGATCACCCCACCTCACTCCCGCAAAGCGCAGCTGCGAGGCTCGCCCCCGCCCCGACGACCTCCAGCCCCTCTTCCAGGCACTCGCGGCGGCGGATTTCAGATGACCAAAGGCACCCTGCCTCAACGGCGTCGGAGCCACGGCACTTCCGCCCGCGGCCGGGGGAACTACAAGTCCCGGCAAGCCCCGCGCAAGGACCGCCCCCTCCCACCTCCGCCCGAAACGAGTCCCAGAACCCTCCGCGAGAGGCCAGGGCCTCGAAATAGAACAAAACCACCGGTGGGGGAGGGGGAAGGCGAGGACGGGGGAGGACACACGGGATGGAGGACTCTCCGAGGATGCCGAAAGCCCGATCTGGTCTTCCGTCTACCCCTCTCCGCCCTGCAACTGCTGGGAGCGGAGACCGTGGCCTGTCTGCGCCTCTCAGGGAGCCGAGGAAGGTCCCGCCAGGCTTCTTTGCTGGCTCCCGCCAAGCGGGCCGCAGCCCCTAGCCCAGCGTCCCCCTCACGCCCTTCCCCCACCCTGGCGCAAACCTCCTGCTCAGGGTCCGCAGCAGCTTCGCTGTCCACGGCAGACGCAGAAACGCCGCTCACAAGCCGTTTCCCAGAAGCCCCCGGCGCGGACTGCTTCCGGTCTGCGGGCCCCAGCAGGCGGGCGGAGGCGAAGCCCCGTGTTGCCATGGAGATGCGCTCTGGGCGGGGGAGGGGCGGCCCAACGACAATGACCGCTTTGAGGCTGCGCTTGGCCTCGCGCCTCTCTCCTCGGATAGTCCAGTGTACTTTGTTCCGCTTAAAAGGCAAGGAAAAGAAAGAGAGAATTCTGCCATTAAGATAGTCTTCATGGTTTCACAAACCCTTTCACGTGCATTATCTCATGTGATCCCCTCACAGTCATCCTCTGAAAGTAGTAACAAAAGCTGATATTTATAAATGCTTACTACGTTGTGCCAGGCACTGTCACCGTGCTTTATTTACATGTATTGTCATTAATTTTCACAACAACCCTGTGATGTAGGAACTTTTATTATTCCCACTTCACAGCTGAGATAATTGAGGCACAAGTAAGTAACTTGCCGAGAGCTCATAACTAATGAAAGTGGAGAGCAAGATGTGAAGCCAAGGCATGATTCCAATTTATGGTTCCCACTGGCTGTGCTGCAGAGCTTTTTTTTGACCAATTTATCTACCAGGGAAACAAAATGAGACAGGTTAAGAGCTTTGGCAATGATCTCACATGGAATTTGCAGAATGCATAGTCATGTTCTGACTTCAGGCTGGGCATTTTATACCACAAAACAGCTGCTGAAGTGATCATTTAAAAACATGAATCAGACCACTTCATTCCCCTATTTAAAGGCCTTCAATGGATCCTCACTGCCCTAAGACTGACATAAAAACTCCTTACATCTGCCCGCAAGGCCCCCTGTGGTCTGTTGCCTGCCTCCTCCCTCTGACTTCAGCTCTTAGGCTCACAGTGGCCCAGGATTCTCGGCCTCACTGATTGCCTTTCTTCCTGGAAGCCTTCCCCCTCTTCACAGCACTAGTAAAAATGATCTCATTTATTGCTTTCTCTGTTTTTTTTTTTTTTGTCTATTAAGTCCCATAAGGGCAGGGACCTTGTCTGTCTTGTACACCACAACATCCCAGGCTGCTGACTGCCTGTTACATAGAGAAAACAAATATTTGTTGAATAAATGAATGAATTGTGGGCTGGTCACATTGCTGTCTTTGCTAGGTCACATGTCAGGCATCAGAAACCACACAAAAGAGCCCTGTTGTTTAAGGTCGATGTTAGAAGTGCAGGTCCAGCCTTCCAGAAGCATTCCAAGATGCCCAGGCTTCAGCTGTCTGCCTCATTCAGGAAAGTGTCCTCTACAAAGTACCTTTAGCCTCTGATGGATTTGTGAATGAGAGAATAAATGAGCCAGCAAACTGATGGTATAGCTCTGCTTTACATTCTTTTTTTGTGTGTGTGTGAGGAAGATCAGCCCTGAGCTAACATCCATGCTAATCCTCTTTTTGCTGAGGAAGACTGGCCCTGAGCTAACATCTATTGCCAATCCGCCTCTTTTTTTTTTCACCTTTTCTCCCCAAAGCCCCAGTAGACTGTTGTATGTCATAGTTGCACATCCTTCTAGTTGCTGTATGGGGGACGAGGCCTCAGCATGGCCGGACAAGCGGTGCATTGGTGTGAGCCCGGGGTTCCAAACCCAGGCCGCCAGTAGCAGAGGGCGCGCACTTAACCGCTAAGCCACGGGACCAGCCCCTATGCTTTACATTCTGATAGTAACTTCTTCTCCCCAGATGAAGTTCAATGCCTCTTTTCTCTTTCTTTGATGCCTCTTCTCTCTTCATTTAGGAGGCTTCAGAAATGCAGCTTTTCACTCTCCTACTTGGCTACTGCCATCAACCCACTTGGCTGCTCTTCCCAACCTTTCCCTCTTTTGTCACCCTAAAGGCTAGCTGAAGGCATTTTTGTTTTGTTTTGCTTTAAGAGTTTTTACATCTAATTAATGTTGGAAAACAAAAAAGATAAACAACATCAAACAGAAATACTTGGGGAAGTTAAAAATGTTGCAAAATTTTACAAAACCCTTTGCTAGGATTCCGTTCTATTATTCCTAATTCTTTCTAAGAAAGTAAATGGAAATGACAATGAGGTTATCCTCCCTAATTTACTCTTTTGAGGGCAGGAACCAACAACACCCACTTTGAAACACCATCTTTCTGAGCCCCATCATGTGGGCTCTTTCTTGAGTGATGGCCGTGGTTGCCATCTTAAAGATCTAGTCAAAATGGAGCATCATGTTCCTCTGGGAAACCTGAGTGTAAGGAATAGTTCCATGCCAGCAGGGGCAACCTTGCACGTATCTACATAGGCCACATAGGCGAGGCTTGAACGGCAGCCGATCTGAGTCTTGGCAGAACACCTTGTGATCCTCCCGGAACATGAGAGCACGAGAGCTTTGTGAAGAGCTGCTACAAGGCCATTTGCCACTCAGCATCTTGTCTTCCAAGGAGAGTGTCATGAGACAGTTTCTCATTGCTTCTTGGGTTGTGATAAGGCTTTCTGCTTCACTCCCCTAGAATACAGCAGCGGATTATAAAAAGGCTTAGATGCAGCATGGCATTAGCCCTTCAGCAACAAGGCGTTCCACAGCTCATGTTGCAGTCATCTGGCTCCTTCTGTTTTAGTGTCATCCTTTTGGTGTGTGAGACAAAAGCTCATGGGGAGCTGGCACCTTTGGCTACTCTTGCTTTCACTGTCTACGTAAGTAACAATCTGTCTAAACCAAAAAAGGACTCTTTGTCTTTACCAGCCAGATCTTTCAGCCTTGCCTTGAAAGCATCTCATTCATCAATTAATGGTAAAAAAACAAAAAACCAACCAAACAAACAAAAACGACAGATACTACCTGGGTTTCAGAGAACTAAAGATGACTAAAATGAAGTCATGATTCCTTCTTTTAACATTACCATCTCGTTATGGAGATAGACAAGAAAACAAGTATTTACAAGGCAGTGGAGAAGTGCTTCAGCAGAGAAGGACAGAATACCAGCAGGAGCCCCTAAATGAGGTAGTGTGCTGAGGGGGAAGAGAGGCACCCTGAGGTGGAGGAAACGAAGTAAGAAAAGTTTTGCCTTTGGAAGGAAAGCACAGACCTTCAGACTTGGTGCTATCAGATTTCATCCAAGAGTAATTTTTTCTAGGCTTTTCTCTAATAATTATTTTGGAGCTCTCAGTCCTTCCCCTCAGCTCAAAAGTATCTCCCTCTGGGCAACTTTAAGTACATCAGTTAAAGATTCCATTTTAGCAATTAAGTGCACTGCACCAGGAGTCTTTTGACTGCAAGTGACTAAAAAATTAACTGTGGCAAGGACTGTTAGCTTCTTATATAAAGCACTATCCCTTACTTCTAGTACACCCCTGGTTTTTTGGATTTGGGGTGGGGGTAACACTGTGCTCAGCCATAGGTAATAAGTTGTGACCAGGCTAAGCCATCCATAACCATTCTGTTTCCCTTTGCCAGATACTCACTTGGCCTCCCTGGCAGCTAAGAACGGCTGTATCATTCAGTTCTGGTCAACGAGATATAAGGGGAAGTAGTTTGTGTCTTTCAAGAAATTTATCTAATTCATGGAAGTTGTCAAATATGTTGGCATAAAGTTGTTCATAATATTTCTTCAATATCCTTTTAATGTCTATAGGACCAGTAGTGATGTCCCCTCTTTCATTCCTGAAATTGGTAATTTCTGGTTTCTTTTCCTTTATCAGTTTGCTTGAAGTTTATCAATTTTATTAATCTTTCAAAAAATCTACTTTTGGCTTTCTTTATTTGCTCTGTTATTTGTTCTTTATTTCATGAAGTTCTGCTCATTTTTTAAAACATTTAATGTACGGTAAAATTGGCTCTTTTTTAGGCACATAGCTCTATGAGTTTTAACACATGTTTAGATTTGTGAAACTACCACCAAATCATGATACAGAATATTTCTATCATTCCATAAAACTCCCTCAAGATGTACTCACAACTTTCCTACATCTTTAACCAGTGGCAACCACTGATTTATTTCCATCAAAATCGTTTTGATTTTTCCAGAATGTAATATAAACGGAATCATAAAGTATGTAACCTTTTACATACCTTTGTTCAGCATAATGCCTTAGAGATTCATCTGTGTTGTTGCATGTCTCACTAGTTCATTTCATTTCATTGCTGAGTATTACTGAGTAGTATTTTACTGTAGGTTTCACAGTTTGTTTATCCATTCAACCATTCAACAGAAAGGACTTTCTGTTGTTTCTGGATCTGGGCAATTATGAATAGAACTACTGTAAATACTCATGGACGGGCTTCTGTGTGAACATAAGTTTTTGTTTCTCCAGAGTAAATATCTAAAAGTGGAATTGCTGGGTCGTATAGTGTTATGGACTGAATCTTTGTGCCTGCCCCCCAAATTCACAGGTTGAAGCACTAACTTTCAATGTGATGGTATTTGAAGATGGGCCCTTTGAGAGGTAATTTGGTTTAGATGAGGTCATGAGAATGGGGCCCTCATGATGGGATTAGTGCCCTTATAAGAGACACAGAGAGCTTGCTTCCTCTCTCTCTCCACCATGTGTAGACACAGCAAGAAGATGGCCTTCTGCAGACCAGGAAGAAAGGTCTCACCTGGGAACTGAATCAACTGGCATCTTGATCATCCCAACCTCCAGAACTGTAAGAAATAAATTCCTGTTATTTAAGCCACCCAGTCTATGGTATTTTGTTATAGCAGCTGGAACTGAACAACTAATATATGTGGTAAGTATATGCTTACTTTTATAGGAAACTGACCAACTGCTTTCTAGAGGGGCTACAACATTTTAAATTCCCATTAGCAATGTGTGAGTGTTCCAGGTGCTCCATGTATTCACCAGCACTTGTTATTATCTTTTGTTGTTGTTTAGTCATTCTAATATGTGTATAGTCATATCTCATCATGGTTTTAATTTTCATTTCCCTAAAGGTTAATGATGTTGTGCAATCTTTCATTTCTTTATTTTCTATCCATAAATACTCTTCTGTGAAGTGTCTGTTCAAGTCCCCCCCACTTCATTAAAAAAAATTTTTTTCTTACTGTTGGATTTTGGAAGTTCTACATATATTCTAGATACAAGTCTTTTGTCTAATTTGTGATTTGCAAATATTTATCCCAGTCTGTAGCTTGTATTTTTTTCTCTTAATAGTGTGTTTCACAGAGAAAAATGTTTAATTTTGATGAACTCCAATTTATCCATTTTTCTCTTTTATGGATAGTGCTTTTGGTTTCAAGGCTAAGAATACCTAACACCAGCACATGAAGATTCTCTCTTATGTTTTCTTCTAAAAGTTTTATATTTTTACATTTAGTATTAGGTATATGATTTATTTTGCATTAATTTTTGTATAAGCTATGAATTATAGGTTGAGGGTTTTTTTTAATGTGTGTGTGGGTTTTTCGTATATAGATGTCCAATTGCTCTATTTGATGAAAATTTTGTTTCCATTGAATTGCCTTTGCAACTTTATAAAAAAATCAATTAGCCATATTTGTGTGGGTCTATTTCTGAACTGTCTAATCTGTTATATTGATCTATGCGTCCACACCCTTGATAACTATAGCTTCATAATAATTGTTAAAAATCTGGTAGTGTGAGTGCTCCAACTTTTTCTTTTTCAAAATGATTTTAGCTATTTAGTTCATTTAACATTCCATATAACTTTTAGAATTAGCTTGCCTATATCTACAAAGATATCCTACTGGAATTTCTATCAGAATTACATTAAATCTTTTGATCAATTTATGGACAATTGGCATGTTAATTATATTTAGTGTATCAATCCATGAATACATTCTATCTCTCCATTCATTTTCATCTTCTTTGATTTTATTCATCAGCATTTTGTAGATTTCAGTGTACAGATCCTGCCCATTTTTTTTTCAATTTATTCCTTAGCACTGTTTTTTTGGAGCTATTTAAAATGACGTTTTAAAATATCCAGTTGTTGGGCCTGCCCCGTGGCTTAGCGGTTAAGTGCACGTGCTCCGCTGATGGCGGCCCGGGTTCGGATCCTGGGCGCGCACTGACGCACCGCTTCTCTGGCCATGCTGAGGCCACGTCCCACATACAGCAACTAGAGGGATGTGCAGCTATGACATACAACTATCAACTGGGGCTTTGGGGGAAAAAAATAAACAAATAAAATTATTAAAAAAAAATAAATAAATAAAATAAAATAATTAAAAATAATAATAATAAATAAATAAAATATCCAATTGTTCATTACTAGTATTTAAAATATAATTGATTTTTGTGTATTGACTTTGATAAACTCCTTGATAAACTCCTGTATTAGTTAGGGTTCTCCAGAGAAATAGAACCAATAGCATATATATATATATAAGAAGAGATTTATTATAGGAATTGGCTCATGCAGTTATGGAGGCTGAGAAGTCCCCCAATCTGCTGTCTGCAAGCTGGACAACCAGGACAGCTGGTGACGTAATTCCGTCCAGCTGACGTCTGAGAAGCAGAAGACGACGGATGTCTCAGCTCAAGCAGAGAAAGCAAATTTGCCTGTCCTTTGCCTTTTGGTTCTATTCAGGCCCTCAAGGGACTGGATGATGCCCACCCATGAGGGTGAATTTCTTTACTCAGTCTACTGGTTCAAATGCTAATATGTTCCAGAGATACTCTTGCAGACACATCAAGAAATAATGTTTTTCCAGCTATCTGGGCATCCTTAGCCCAATCAAGTCAACACATAAAATTAACCATCACAACTCCATCATTAGTATTAGAAACTTTTTTATAGATTCAGTGGAATTTTCTAATGTAGATAATCATGTTGTCTGCAAATAGGGAAAGTTTATTTCTTAATTTCCAATCAATATTACTTTATATCTTTTTTCTTGCATTCTTGTACTAGCTAGAATTTCCAGTACAACGTTGAGTAGGAGTGGAAAGAGTGGACGTCCTTTCTTTGTTCCCAATCTTGGGGGAAAAATATTCAGTCTTCCATAATTAAGTATGGTATTAGCTCTAGGGTTTTTGTTTTGTTTTGTTTAAGACTTTGTTTTTTTTTATTTTTAGTGAGGAAGATCAGCTCTGAGCTAACATCTGTTGCCAATCCTCCTCTTTTTGCTGAGGAAGATTGGCCCTGGGCTAACATCCGTGCCCATCTTCCTCTACTTTATATGTGGGACGCCTGCCACAGCATGGCTTGCTAAGCTGTGCGTAGGTCTGTGCCTGGGATCTGAACCTGCGAACCCTGGGCCACCAAAGCAGAGTGTACGAACTTAACCACTATGTCACCAGGCCGGCCCCAAGGCTTTATTTTTTTCAGAGCAGTTTTAGGTTTATAACAAAATTAAGAGAGAGGTACAGCTATTTCCCATATACCCCCTGCCCCTACACATGCATAGCCTCTCCCACATCAACAACACTCACCAGAATGGCATATTTTTTACCAAGGATTAACCTACATTGACAGATCATAATCACCCAAAGTCCATAGTCTACCTTAGGTTTCACTCTTGGTGTTGTACATTCTATAGGTTTGGACAAATATATAATGACATATATCCATGATTATAATATAACACAGAGTATTTTCACTACCCTAAAAATCCTCTGTGCTCTGCCTATTCATCACTCCCTCTTCCCCCATTCCTGGAAACTACTGATCTTTTTATTGTCTCCCTAGTTTTCCCTTTTCCAGAATGTCATATAGTTGGAATCATACAGTATGTAGTGTTTTCAGATTGGCTTCTTTCACTCAGTAATGTGCATTTAAGTTTTCTCCATGTCTTTTCATGGCTTGATAGCTCATTTCTTTTTAGCACTGAGTAATATTCCATTGTCTGGATATACCACAGTTTATGTATCCATTCACCTACTGAAGGACATCTTAGTTGCTTCCTAGTTTTGGCAATTATGAATAAAGCTGCTAAAAACATCCATGTGCAGGTTTTTATGTTTTCAACTTCTTTGAATAAATACCAAGGAGCATGATTGCTGGATGATACGGTAAGAGTATGTTTAGTTTTGTAAGAAACCTCCAAACTGTCTTCCAAGGTGTCTGTACCATTTTGCATTCCCACTAGCGATGAATGAGAGTTCCTGTTGCTCCTCGCCAGCATTTAGTGTTGTCAGTGTTCCAGATTTTGGCCATTCTATTAGGTGTGTAGTGAACTCTAGTTTTTCAATAGGCACCTTTTATCTGTTTGAGGAAGTTCCCTTCTATTCTTATCATAAATGGATGTTGAACTTTGTCAAATCCGTTTTCTGCATCAATTGACATGACCATGTGGTTTTTCCTTTTGAAATTACTATTCTGGTGGATAACTTTGATTTTGAATACTGAGCCAATCTTATAGTCCTGCAGCCGGCCCCGTAGCTTAGCGATTAAGTGCGTGTGCTCCGCTACTGGCGGGCGGGAGTCGGATACGGGGCGCGCACAGACGCACCGCTTCTCCAGCCATGCTGAGGCGGCATCCCACATACAGCAACTAGAAGGATGTGAAACTATGACATACAACTATCTACTGGGGCTTTGGGGAGAAAAAGGGAAAAAAAAAAAGGAGGAGGATTGGCAATAGATGTTAGCTCAGGGCCGGTCTTCCTCAGCAAAAAGAGGATTGGCATGGATGTTAGCTCAGGGCTGATCTTCCTGAGGGGGAAAAAAAAATCTTATAGTCCTGGGATAAACTCCACTTGGTGCAGGTGTTTTATTCTTTTTAGACATTGCTGGATTCAATTTGATAATATTCTGTTGAGGATTTTTGTGCCTATGCTCATTAATGATTTTGGATTGTAGTTTTCTTTTCTTGTACTACTTTTTTTCCTCAATCTTTTATTCTCTGTGTTGTCTAAATTGGATAATTTCTATTGATCCATAGCTATTTCCTCTATCATCTGCATTCTTCCATTGAGCTCATCCAGCGAATATTTTATTTTGGTTGTTGTATTTTTCAGCTCTAAAATTTCCATTTGGTTCTTATTTATACTGTATCTCTTATTTCTTTCCTGAGGTTTTCTATCTTTCCATTCATTCACCCTTATTTCCTAAGCATGTTTATAATACCTGATTTAAAGTCTTTTTCTGGTAATTCTAACATCTGTATCATCTAGGCATTGGCATAATTTGATTTTCTTTTTTTTTAAAAAAATTGAGATATTCCTGGTTCCTCCTATGCCTAGTAATTTTGCATTATATCCTGCACATTTTGAATATTATTTTATCAGATTCTGGGTATCACCTAAACCCTTAGGAGAAGGTTGATTTGTTTATTTGTTTTAGCTGGCAATTGCTCTAGTTAGGGTCAGACCAAAAGTTCTGATCTATATTGTGTGAGCTGTGGTTCCAATGTCAGTTTGGTTTTCAAACATTTCCAGTGCAATTTGGATCTGTCCTTTGTGTATGCCACCCAGTGGCCAGTCTGGATCCTGGGCAGTAGTCTACTTTGTAGCTCAGTTCTCAATGCCGGTTGTCTGCTGTTTAAGAGTCAGATTCATGCATGCGCAATTTATTTATCTATCTATCTATTTATTTATTTATTTATTTATTTATTTATTTATTTATTTATTTATAATTTTATTTATTTATTTATTTTTTCCCCCAAAGCCCCAGTAGATAGTTGTATGTCATAATTGCACATCCTTCTAGTTGCTGTATGTGGGACGCGGCCTCAGCATGGCCGGAGAAGTGGTGTGTCGGTGCGCGCCCGGGATCCGAACCCGGGCCGCCAGCAGCCGAGCGCACTCACTTAACCACTAAGCCACCGGGCCGGCCCCTGCATGCGCAATTTAGAGGTGAGCAGAGAAGTTCGTATACCACTGTTGGGGATCACACTTGATCTCCCTTCTCTTTGCAATAACCCAACACTTTCTGGCCCCCTGAGGACTCCCTTACTAGTCTTCCAGTTAGAAAGCTGGGGTTTTAGACTCCCTACTCTGCTGCTTCCTTCTCTCAACTACATCTGCATCTTGGGCCACACACTGAGAGGACACAGAGAGAATAAAAGCAATGGGTATTGGCACCGGACTCTTGGGACCAAATCTCCTCTGATCAGAGTGAAGACTTCCCCTCTCTCTGAGTTGAAGGAGTCTTCTCTGTGACCTCTGCCATTGCTGTGCTACTGCCGTAGCGTTGCCTGGAGGCAGGCGTTGGAGAGAAGGCAAATGAAGAAAAAAAGATATGGGATTTCCCCCATTCTCTCTGTCCCTAAGGAGCCTCCTTTCCCACTCCTTGGGCCAGAAACAGAACTCTTCTCTTGGAGTTCTTCCTGTTCACTCTGTGTGTGCACTTCTGGGTTTCAGGCTGCCTTTGAGTCTAAGCCAGGAGACACCAAGGGAAAAAAAAAAAGGGGGGCGGGGGTAAATTCAATGCTAGTAAGGTGGAACTCCAAATTCTGATCTTCTTCCCCAATCTGCTTGCTACTATTTGCTTTGAGGAGTCCTCAGGAAGCTGCCCCATGCATTCTATCCAGGACTCTCTGGGAATCAATCTACGGAGAGAGACAGGATGGTGTGCTTACTCTATCTTCCCTGGAACCAGAGCCTCTGTTTTTGTTTTTATCATATTTTCCCTTCTACTTACTTTGGTTTTAAATTGCTCTTTTGTTTTTTCCCTAGCTTCTTATGGTGCATAATTAGATCATTGATTTTAAACCTTTCTTCTCTTCTTATATAAGTTTTTAAAGTAATGGTACATCAGAACTTCAGTTCTGCTTCTCTGTTGTTTTCTTAGCTCCTCCCTCCACATGGGGCAGCTTCATCTTCCAGCTGCTGCAGCATTGCCTGCCATCATAAAGTCACAAAATCTGGAGATAGAAAGGCATCATCTCTTCTGTATGTCTTTTTTAGAAGAAAGCAAACTTTCCCCAGAAGCCATGCAGCAGGCTTCCCCTAATGTCTCACTGGCCCAGATTGGGTGATATGCCCATTCCTAAATCAAAATTACTTGTCGGTGGAATAGGATTATCATGATTGGCTTAGACCAGCCATTCAGGGTTGAATGAATATTGAGAAGTCAAACTACAAAGCCACCTAAGTGACAAGACTGCTAATAGCCAGTGAATAAAAAGCAAAGTTTAGTGGACTAATCCAGTTCTGACGTAGCCCCACTGACACGTCCAACTGGAGATGTTCTACCTGGAATCCTTACAATTCCTTCTGTAATAGACTGGAGACAGCAATGCTGCACAGGAAAAGATGGCAGAAGTCTGCCTGGCTGATCATTAGCTCTGGCACCTTATTTCACACCTTATATAAGTTGCCACTCAATGTCATCGTAGCCTTTGAATAAAAATAATCCTTCAGTTGAAGACAAGTCAGTTTATGTGAGCTAAATTCAAACTCAAGTAAGATTAAGAAACCCAGACAATAAGATACATCCATTAGGTAAAATTTCAGAAATTAATAAAGTAATTAATTTAGCATATAGCTTTATACAAGGAAATACTTTGAATCCAAGATGGAAATTACAACTAATTTTAATATTATTTACTAGCCATCCAGGATCTGTGGCTTTTATAGTCTATTTGATTCCTCTACTAGGGCTGCTGGGATAGTCTCATCATTGCCTGTCCTCAATGTTAGTAGCAAAGAGAACATTATTTGGGCTCACATTCTGTCCTTTCACCAAATACTCACCTGATTTTATCTTCCAGATCTTCTGCCCTTCAAAAACATTCATTCCATAGGGTTTCTTCTTCTTTTTTTTTTGTTAGAATATAAACTTTATTAGGGCAAGGATTGTATAAAAGTAATTTCCATTAAGTAATTTCCATTTTGTTTTGTTTTGTTTTTTTTTGTGTGTGTGTGAGGAAGATCAGCCCTGAGCTAACATCCATGCCAATCCTCCTCTTTTTGCTGAGGAAGACTGGCCCTGACCTAACATCTATTGCCAATCCTCCTCTTTTTTTTTCCCCTTTTTCTCCCCAAGCCCCAGTAGATAGTTGTACGTCGTAGTTGCACATCCTTCTAGTTGCTGTAGTGGGACGCTGCCTCAGCGTGGCAGGACAAGCGGTGTGTCGGTGTGTGCCCGGCATCCAAACCCGGGCAGCCAGTAGCGGAGCACATGCACTTAATCGCTAAGCCACGGGGCCGGCCCCCATTTTGTCTTTAATTGTGGTAAAATATACATAAAATTTACCATTTTAACCATTTTAAGTGTACAATTCAGTGGCAGTAAGTACATTCATAATGTTGTGCAACCAACACAACTATCTATTTCCAGAACTTTTTCATCACCCCAAACAGAAACTCTGTACCCATTAAACAACTCGTTTCTCTTTCTCCCCAACCCTAGTAACCACTACTCTACTTAGTCTCTATTCATTTGCATATTCTCCGTACTTCATATAAGAGGAATCATACAATATTTATCTTTTTGTGTCTGGTTTATTTCACTTAGCGTAATGTTTTCAAGGTTCATCCATGTTGTGGCATGTATGACAATTTTATTACTTTTTAAGGCTGAATTGCATGTACAAACCACATTTTGTTTATCCATTGATCTATTGATGGACACTTGGGTTGCTTCCACCTTTGGCTATTGTGAATAATGCTGCTATGAATATGAATACAAGTATCTGTTTGAGTCCCTGCTTTTGATTCTTTTGGGCATATACCTAGGAGTGGAATTGCTAGATATGGTGATTCTATTTAGCTTTTTGAGGAATCACCAAACTGTTTTCCACAGTGGCTGCACCATTTTACATTCCCATCGGCAATGCACAAGAGTTCCAATTTCTCCACATCTTTGCCAACATTTGTTATTTTTTGTATTTTTAATCATAGCCATCCTAATGGGTGTGAGGTGCTATCTCATTGTGGTTTTGATTTGCATTTTCCTAATGATTAGTTATGTTGAACATCTTTTTATGTGCTTATTGACCATTTGTATATCTTCTTTGGAAAAATATCTATTCAAACCATTTGCCCATATTAAAAATCTAGTTGTTTGTTGTTGTTGTTGTTGAGTTGTAGGAGTTCTTTACACATTCTGGATACTAATCCCATATCAGATATATGATTTGCAAATATTTTATTCCACAAGAATCTGAGTGCCTATTATGGGCCATGCATTGCACCAAATGCTTGAGAAATATCAGTGAATGAGGCAGCTCATGCTCTCAAGAAGCAGAAAAAAAATAGTGGGGTCAATGCAGAAGCAGATATAGTGTCCATTTAGTGGGGTAAAAAGTTATCACATTGCTTCTCAAACATGCAAAGGAAAATGGAGCTTATGTTTTACAACGGATGTTTTTGCTTTTTGAATCTCCACTTCACTGGGTGGGGGATAGGGATGGTGAAAGAATTGAATTAAATTATTCAGCTCATTTTATGTTCAACTCCCTATCATGGCTATTTCTCCCTCTGCCCTTTTCTGCCATCTGGATGTCTGGGAAGGGGAGTTTACATTCCCTATGGTGAGGTGGTGCTGAGGATTGGGTCTCAGATGGGCTTGCTGTCCTCCTGATCTTCTCTGGTCTCTATTCTGGGCGGCTGGCGACTGTGGTGCTTGCTCATCACATCTGCAGCAACAAGTGATCTGGTGTTTTGGCTAGACTGGAGGCCAGTACCCATTCCTTGGTAATTTGCCTCCACCTTGGTTCTAGCCACCTCTAAGGTGTCGCTGAGACTCTCAGCTGATCCTGGGCCTGCTGAGTCCTGCAGATCTTAGCTATAAGATCCACAAAGTTACTTTGTGCAATGACTCCAACTCTCCAGCTGGTATAATCAGCTATTTGCCAAGGTCCTCATCAGGCATGGAGAATTGCTATCTATCTTCTAAGCCACGTGTTAGCTGGTAGAGACCCTTTGCCCAACACTGCATTGCCATTTTTACAACAGTCCAGTATTGGAGCACAGGAAGTGTGTTCCGCAATTGTTCTCCCAATGCACTCAAAGGCAAGTGGGCCCAGCCGTCTCCCTTTTCAAGTTCTCTGCCAACCCCCTCTAGAATTTCCACAGGGGTTGCAAGAAAAGGTGAAAGGACACGCTGTGTCTGACCCTCTCTTTGTCTCACCATTCCCAGGATCAGGAGGGCTTTTTAATTTTTCTCTTTTGCTACCTCATTCATCTTCCTCCTCTTCCTTCGGGCCATATTTTCAGTTTGATATTTTAAAAACATTTTGTGTGATAAAGGTAATGCCGGGGGTAAGAAGAGACTGCTATGGAATCAATAGAAGGGTGTAGTGGTGCTCCCCAACCTACTCTTGGGATGTTAGAGTAGGGCTCCTGGAAGAAGTGGTATCTAAGCTAAAACTTGAAGAATACAGAGTTGAAGTGCAGAAGCTGGATAAAAATTCAAAAGGAACACAGGTAAAAGGCCCAGAGGCAGGACTTCTGATAATTCAGAATGTCTTTGGCAGAGTATAAAGGAGGCAATGGCAAGAGATAAAGCTGAAGCGGTAAGCTGAGGTCAGACCACGACGGGCCTCAGAAACCTTGTTTAGGAGCTCTGAGTTTACATTAAAAGCAATGGGAAACAACAATAAGCAAACACATAGAGACAGAGATTGGATTGGTGGTTACCAGAGGGGAAGGGGGAGGGAGGCGGGTGAAAGGGATAATTCGGCACATGTGCGTGGTGATGGGTTGTAATTAGTATTTGGGTGGTGAACATGATGTAATCTATGCAAAAATAGAAGTATAACGATGTACACCTGAAATTTATACAATGTTATAAACCAACGTTACTGCAATAAACAAAAAATTAAAAAAAACAAAACAAAACAGTGGGAAGCCTATGTTTTGTCTCTATGGAAAGGATATTATCAAATTTATGTTTTAGGATGACCACTCTGGTTGAAAGAGATGGATGCATATGAAGGCAAAGTTAAGGGCCATTTTGTTCCCCTTCACTCAGGGACTAGCCACCATCTTGAATTTTTTAAAGACATGCTAGAAAAGTAGACAATTAGAGGGTGGGTCACATCAGCATATTTAAATGTTGAAGAGATAGATCCTGAAGGAAGGCAAATGATGAAGAAATAGAAGAGAGGGACAATAACTGATGGCAATCAAGGACCTAGAGAGGTGGGAAGAAATGGTGAGGGACCAGAGAGACCCCTCTTTCACTCTGAGGGAGTAAAAGAGAAAGATTTCTCCCTGAAAGAGGAAGAGGAAATGATGAGTGAAGTGTAGATAAGTTGGCAAATTTGGTGGCAGGAGGTTCTAAGAGTTCTTATCTGTTTTTCTATAATGCAAGAGGCAAAAGCAGGGGCGGGCCCAGTGGCGTAGGGTTAAGTTCGTGCATTCTGCTTCAACAGCCCGAGGTTTGCTGGTTCGGATCCTGGGCGTGGACCTACTCACCGCTCAACAAGCCATGCTGAGGCAGCGTCCCACGTAGAACTAGAAGGACCAACAACTAGGATATACAATGATGTACTGGGGCTTTGGGGAGAAGAAAAAAAGAAAAAGGAAGATTGGCAACAGATGTCAGCTCAGGGCCAATCTCCCTCAAAAAGAAAAAAAAGCCGATAGCCCCAAAGGGTGACAGTCTATTAAAGAAAAAAAAAAGAGGGAAAATCATAGTCATCTGCCCATGAAGAAGGTGGCCAAGGAGTATGGCAAACACTGTTGGCTGACCCAATGTTATTCCCAATCCCCATCTACCCTGCTGCTTTCCCTCTGGAAGTTGAAAATGCTTGCTTTACCAGACACACTTGCAACAAGGAAACATACACTGAATTCTGCTAGGGTTTCTTGGGAAGCTTTACTTTTCCTAGTAAAGGAGACAGCCATGGCTGGAGCCCTTCATTCTTCCTTCCTGACTTGACCCCAGATGTCAATCTTGGAGCTGGGACAGCTCTCTCACATATCTGAGAAAATAAACATGAGGGAAAGGCCAAAAGAAGGGCAGAGACGCCAGCGAGACCAGCCATTGTCCAGCTGCTGACTGAGAGCCAGCAGCAACTCACCCTCCAGATTTCCTGCTGCAAAGTCTTATTTGTTTAAGCCACCAAAGGTAGATTTTGCAACCAGAAGCATTCCTGATACAGGAAGGTTTAAGGACAGTGAGGAGCATGTCTCTGAAGAGAATGGGAGAGAGATGAAGAAGGAACACAGGATTATAGATAATATCAAAGGCCCAGATGAAGTGAAATTCATTTTAAAAAAAAACCAATTTCATTTTGGATTATTTACTATATGTGGAAATTAATCAATCTAATGGGGGTGCTAATATCATGCTAATTTTTATCAAGGTTAGCCCAAGTCATAGTAATTCTCCATTTAGATAAGCTAACACCTTCTACTCATTAGGAGACCTCTGTTAGTGCAAGATAACTCAAAGTGCACAGCAACACCCTTTCAAGATTCATCATGTACTTAGATGATATGATTCACATGACTTTCTGGTGGAGAAGTTCAGATTATTCACCATGAAAAGAATGCAATCTTGCAAAGTTTATGGCAGCAACAAGTAAAGACAAGACACTTCCCTCAGAATACTTGATTTAGATTCTGTCATTTTATTCACATAGTACCTAAGAAACTGTCTTTCCATAATTAAGCAGTAATTCAATATACACATATCTCTGGGGCATTTGCTGCTTTAACAGATGGCTTGTTCCTCTCTTTAGAGAATGAGCTCCAAATAAAAAGATTCCTACATTTTTAATAACTAGAAATATACAAAACCCAATATATGTGCATATTTACTAGAACTAGAAAATATAATCACTATCAGAAAATTCTATAATTAAAATTTGTATTTATTTCTCCCCCTACTCTTCTATTTATCAATATACTAACTAAGCAGAGCACAGTAATCCCACATTTGTTTCTGGAGTTACTCTAAGCACTAGATATGGCTGGGTTTTTTGATAAAGAAATGTTTACAGTTCACCCAATCAAAGTCCACTATAAGCCCCCTCTTCCCTTCTCCTTCCAAGGACTTTCACTTCTGATGTTTGCCTCCATGATGGGTAACTGTGGCACCATAGAAAACACACCAATACGTGTATTCTTGTAATACATACAGAGTTTCATCAAGAATCCCTGGAATAGGGAACATTACATTGTATACTGTCAGAATAATTTTAATAACATATAAGTCAGTCATTTTATATTTCAACAGGGAATCTGACTGAATTAAATATGGGTAAAACTTTGGTGGATTCCTTAAATTGAACTTTAGTGATTTCCTCATTAGTACAAGAGAATCAAAATCCAAGGCCTCACTTTGTGACAGCTTGTCTAGAAACTGATCTTACTAATGCGTAAGACCCTGAAAAGGCTGTCTTGTGATGGCTGAAACATGTTCACAGCTGATTTATGCCAGAAAAGGGGCCAGGAAGAACACTGAGGGATAGTCTTCAGCTGTTAAGGGTTTGCTTTTCCAGGTAAGCTGTGGCACACTTCTCCATTACATGCCACACTTGGCAACATTCGTGTTACATCAGTCAGTCTTGTTTTGACAGTCTTTTCTTTTTTTTTTTTTTTTTTTTTTAAATTTTATTTATTTTATTTTTTGCCCCCAAAGCCCCAGTAGATAGTTGTATGTCATAGCTGCACACCCTTCTAGTTGCTGTATGTGGGACTCGGCCCCAGGATGGACAGAGAAGTGGTGCCTCAATGCGCACCCGGGATCCGAACCCGGGCTGCCAGCATCGCAGCGCGCGCACTTAACCACCAAGCCACAGGGCCGGCCCTAGACAGTCTTTTCTTCATCTCCCTTTATTCTTTATATTGAGATGGTCATCAATCTTATATGAGCATCCATAGACAGCCCTGTTTATTATTAGAACATTCTTTATGTTTAGGCCATTCTCTGAAGACATGTGTAGTGTCACCTTAATGTTTTCACTGAGTTATTTCCAAATTATATTGTAAAGGAGATTATTTTTTCCTACATAGGAAATTACTTAGTATCAACAATAATGTACAGGCTCTTGTGAGTTTCATAAGAGATTAAGTCCCTTTACTCACCTGCCTCCTAACAATGACCCTGGACATTTCAGCGTTGGTCTTGAGGAACATATTCTTTTGGGCATTCTCAATCCTATTCTTGTATTTTGAATCTGGTAACAGAAAAAAAAAATGGGAAATTTTCTAAAAAGTGCTTTAATCTTTGGTCTCAGAACTCCAATGCTCAAGTAATGAAATGGAAGAGAATATCCATTTTTATACTGAGTAACTCACACATTGCTTCTCAACAGGGAAAATGTACTTGTCTAAAAAGGAATATACTATTTCATTATTTGTGTTAATAATGGAAATAGTACAACATATCTGAGACTGTCTTTTCAAGAGCTGCCCTCGGGATGGAAATCTGAATTAAGCTTTAGAATCTCAACCATCTGAATTGACAATGTATTGATAAGCAGAAAAGCAAACAATGCTGACATAAGATAGTCTATAGTCTCCCCTGTGGCTTTTATGACCTTTGAAAGGAAACGAGCCCATTAAAACCACTGATTTATACTAAATGAGTGTTTGTGCCTTGTGTCCTCTCCCCTGTTGAAAAAGCTCTGAGTAAATGCTTTGATTCCCTCAGGATACTGATGGGACTTTTTCCTCTAGCGTGTCCCTTTTTATGTCTAAAAAGATTTGAGCTCTGACTAAAGGCTTTCCCACATTCATGACACTTGTAGGGTTTTTCCCCAGTGTGGGTTCTTCGATGCTGAATCAGGACTGCACTTCGGCTGAAAGCCTTTGCACACACATCACACACATAAGGTTTTTCTCCACTGTGGATTCTCTGATGTAGGATTAGGGCTGAGCTCTGACTAAATATTTTGCTACACTGATCACATTTATGTTGTTTTTTTCGAGACGGATTTCTCTGTCTTCTTTCAAACCTGCCACCTTGTTCACAGGTTCCTTTATATGTGAAACTCTGCGAAGTATGCATATGAAGGGTGTTAGAAACATCGGAATGCAGTTCTACGCCTGAAGAAGTCTTTTGCCTCGAAGTTGATTTGATGTTTGTAGTTCTGGTGTCTTTATCTGAAATAATACACAGAAAAGCAAATGTCACCAGTTCTCTGTTCAGAAAGAAAAAAAGGAAAATAGGATGATCCAAATGAAATATATACGAATTATTATTATTAGCTAACATGTTTGTAAAACAGCATCACAATGTGGAGGATGTAGAGGGTAAGGCAGAAAACACTGAGAAGATCATAAGGCAAAAGAGAAAGGTTTATATTCTGAGGAGGCAGTCAACTAGAAAGATGAAAAGCTCTATGCAAAAGGTAGAATGGTAAGTAGGGGCAAAAAGATATGTGAGAGACTGAGGAAAGTGTGGAAGAAAAGAAAGGGCCTAAAAGATGAGGAACTATTAGAGAAACAGAGCAGCAACTGAAGGAGAGGAATCAAATGTGGCAGTGGGAGTAATAAACAGGGTTTAGTACAAGAGTATCAATCAACAAAAGTTCAATATGATAAATGAATCAATAATTAAGCAAAGAAAGGAGATGAAAGAAGCCAAGGGGTTAAAAAGGAATACGGAAAATAAGGTTAGACAATCAAGTCGGGGGAGAAAAGAGAAAGGGAGGGGAGGATTATAGAGTAAATGCCACCTCTGGAGATCAAGGGTAGCAGAGTACTCTTCTACAAAATACCTCTACTCTTATATGTATTTTATAGTACCAGTTGAACAACATCATTACTGGTTTAAATAGAAATCATTTTATAAATGGTAAGAATTCTGTCTCAAATTCATTTTTTATAGCTCAAACTCTAAAATGACCTCAATATCTAGTTACTACCATCAAAATCCTAGCAACAGTTAGCACCTGACAGCATGGAGCCCAAGGTCATCTGCAGAAGCTTTGATAAGACATGACTTGGTACCACAGAAATCATGTAGCGGCCTTAAATGGTTCTGTTACCCTATAACATGATTCCCGTTTTCTATGCCTTGTATCCCAAGATTCTGGGCCTTCTGCTTTCTGTTTCAAATTTCTATGCATCTTGATAAAAATGTAGGAAAGGCCCCTGTGAGGACATTCACAGGTAGAATGTGGTTCTTGCCAATACCAGGAGCCCAGGACCCGGCTTTCTGTAGTACCACCACACCAAGCCGCTGAGGCTGGGATGGCTTCCCTCTCTATCCTGATGAAGTGTGAAAAGACTCACTTTTCTCCTAGTAAAGCCAAGACAATTGCTAGACTGGAGGTGTTAAGTGCCCAGTGTACAAGCTTCTTGGAAGCAGGTATTTGTCAAATAAGAGAAATCTTTTCTAAATATTTCTCTAAATTTTTTATTTTGTTTTTTCTGTAGTTTCTTATCAAAATTCCCTTGAAAAAACTCTAACGTTGCTTAGCTAATAAGCCACCCCTGGAATATAGAAGCAGTTGGGGGGGGGCGGGGAAGGAGATCCTCCCAACTGAGGTTTCCCTCTTCATCTCTGGCTCCCATTTTATCTAGGATGATCATCTAGGAGGCTTAAATGTCACTTCACCAGAGAGGCCTTCTCCACCACTCTATTTAATAAGACCCTGTCCCCACGTCATGTATCTCCCTTATTTTGCTTTGCTTTCTTTCCCATAGCACTTATTTTTTTAGTATATGCAATGGAAGAAAAGATTGCTATGTCAGCCATTTTGAGGCATTTCTGTAAAAAGTGACGCAAAGAGTAACAGAGGCAAGTTTAGATTGGGAGGGAGTAGAGAAATGAATTCAAAGCACCACAAGAGAACAAAGTCAACTTAGTAGCAATATGGCAATTTTGATACTAGATCCCACCAGTAACTGAGCAAGACGACACAGAGAAAATGATGATGTAGGCCAGTGTTAGATCAAGGTTAGACTGTAACCTTGAGGTCCTTCAGAAGGGCCACAGGGGCTCCTGAAGGTAAAAGAGGTGGGAACAAGGCTGAGTTGGAGCCCTTGTGCGCGGAGACTGCTTGCTCCTGCCTCAGTCAGAGCAGCTGTGTTTTCATGTGTCTTATACATTGGAACTCCACATAAAATTTCATTTGAGAAAAGGGTCATACTGCTTAAAAAAGGTTTGAAAATCCTGATGGAGATGATGTTAAGAATTTTTAAAATCTGAAGATTTTATAAGAATCTATGAGAAAGAAACAAGAACAAAATACTGTGAATGTTCATTAGTGTGACACATAATGGTGCAAGTTCCCCCAGTGAAGAGGAGGCAAGAGGGGAGATTTGAGCCCATATGCAGAAAGCAGCCAAGGTGTGTGCGACAGGAGGAGAGGCCAACTTTGCCCCCCACCATGAACCAAATCCTGCTCCTCACCCTTTTGTCTTAAGGAGTGAAGCTGCTTCTTCACAGGCTTGAGCTGGCTACTTGGTGACTCCTGAGTGATTTCCCAAGCTGCTAGCTTCTCTGCAGGCATGTCCTCATTTCGTCCAAAGACAACCTGAAAACAGTTAAATATAACTGAGGCTGAAAAGGGAATCAGGTTGGGACTTGAGGATAAAATAACAGAGGAGAAACTATGTAGAAAATACCCTGGGACACAGGAAAAGGGAGGAAAAAAGCAGAGCCACATTCTATTTCTGGCAGAGCCGGGAGTACATTCACCATGCTATCCATCCAGTGGTGCTGAGTAAGAGTACAGTTTGGGAGCTCTACCCACAATGATGTGCCAGGGCTCCTGACTCAGCCTGGTCACTCATCCCCACAGACACCCTCTTACCTGCTCAGCCGGCCCATCAAGCTCTTTCTCCAGCTCCTCCAGCATAGTCACTGCTTCCTCTCCATTCTCTGGTCGGTGATCTCGCAGCCAGGCCTGCAGCTCCTCTGGCAGGATGGCCAGGAACTGCTCCAGCACCAGCAGCTCCAGGATCTGCTCCTTGGTGTGCACCTCCGGCCTCAGCCACTGACGGCAAAGCTGCCGGAGCCGGCTCAGAGCCTCCCGGGGCCCAGGGGACTCCTGGTAGCCGA
Source organism: Ceratotherium simum simum (assembly GCF_057802395.1). NCBI lineage: Eukaryota > Metazoa > Chordata > Mammalia > Perissodactyla > Rhinocerotidae > Ceratotherium > Ceratotherium simum. The sequence goes on from NC_141913.1 coordinate 25,831,296, forward strand.
ACTGCCTAAACCGCTGGCGGAAGGTGTCTGGGCTATAGCAGCTGCTCCAGTGGAGGCTGGAGTCCAGATCACAGGCCTGCTCTTCCTCTTCCATCTTCACTACCAGAATGCCGTCACGCTCCTCTGAAATTTGTGGAAGGAGTGTTGATGATGCTCTCAATTTTGCAGACATTTGGACTGGGAATAGCTCAGGACTGCTAGGCTTTAATCTTCAAGGAGGTGAAGCTCTCCCTAAGACACTCCTTAAATACGATTAAAGAAACAAGTGGAAACAAGACAAAGACAAATGCTTCTTAGAACAATACAACTAAGATTAGAAACATAAGACTGTACAGAAAGTACTGCCCTTAATCTAACATAAACCATTCTTTCAAAGAATAATTCCTTTTTTAAGAGAATCAAAGAGCTAAGACACATTAATTCATATGCGTGAGTAATTCCTAATTTATTCTGAAAACCATGCCCATGAGGCTGACTAAATATCACAATAAGAGATCAGCCAGGATTGCAAAGGAGCTCTGGAGAATAGAAACAACAGAAGCCAGAGAAAAGCTATGACTCTGGAGCAGGTTCAGAGAGCCAATTAATTTTATCTAGCTTGTTGCAAAGAACTCTAAGAAATAATCTCATGAGAGAAATACTTAAGTGTGGATTTTTTTAAACATTTACTAATTGTTAAAACAATATTATTTTGACATTAAAGGAACCATTCAAAAGAAAAAGTAATCGCATATTCCTCCATCTTAATATATTTCAATTTTTTCATAATCACTTATACTTTCCATCTGTAACATCTATATTATTTACTTAACTATATTTTTATTGTAGAATATTTAGGTTGTTTCTGATTTTTACTATTATAAACAATGCTGGGAGGCACATCTTCATGAATATACTATTTTTCTCTTTTCAAATTATTTCCTTCAAGCATGTCCCAAGGTCTTGCCTTATTGAGGTTTTCAAATGACAGTGGCAAATTCTGTCTTGCTATGTATTATCAAATAAATTACAGAAAAGATTATCAATTCACAATGCCACCAGCAACATAATGATGTATGAGGGCAACAATTTCTCCAAATATGATTAGATTGTTAATAGGAACGGGCTGGGAAGATACTTTTCTTAGTACCATTTTACTCAGTACTATTACTATTTACTGAGTATTATTAGTTAACTGATGACTAATTTAAAAATCTTATATGTGCCCCTATTTTTCCTCTTTATGTAGCCTGCTATATTTTTTCCCACTTCACCAAGCACTGTTCTAGGCACTGAAGATACGGGGGTGACCTGAACAACGCCTGTGGCTTCATGGAGTATATACTTGATAGATGAACGGCAAGCAATAGGACATATTGGAGTATATGAGGAAGCCATTTGATGTAAAACTAATTCGGCTTGACTTTGTTTTTCCAAAAGGGTCTGATGTGGCCTTTGAACGTGCATTGTATATCTGCTTTAAGCATTTACCATGTCCCAAAGACAAGAATGCCCTTAAGGATGCAACTTCCCCCACACTGGCATTTCCTTAAAGATAAGCATTTCTCCTTAGGCTAGGATTTGATTGCTGCACTCATCCTGTGACCACACAACTTCCGACAACAAACCCGCTACTTGCTGTGCCTATCCAGAGAGCAGACCTGATACCTGCTGTGTCCATCAATCACTGTGCTGACAGGACAACCTCCAGGACAATCTCATGTCTATTGTAAAAGGGACATTGCAATCATATGTCATACATGCTCTTTGACGGTACATAACCACTCTGTACACCCCCCTTCTTTGGTGCTCTTCCTTCCTTGGGGAAGGAAGGCCCCAGGCTTTATGGTCCTCAAATATTGGCTCATAATAAACTCACCCCAATTTTGATTTATAGACTGAGTATGGATTATTTGCATCCACATACTCTAGCGGGGAAAGACAACAATGTTACCAAATAAATGATACAACTTTATACAATGATGTGTTACCATGCAAATAACAGCTGACACATATAGAACTTACTATGTGCCAAGCACTGTTCTAAACATCTTAACAAATATAAACTCATTTAAACCCTCACGAAAGCTCTGTCAAGTTATTTTCATCCCCACAGTTGTAGATGACGAAATTGCCCCGCAAAGGTCAGGTAACGGCACCATGGGCAAAGGGGCAGGGTGGAGTCTGAATCCAAGACGTCCACACTTATCCACCGGGTTTTGTGGTCAAGAGGTGGAGGCAGGGCCGGCCTATGGCTTAGCAGTTAAGTGCACACGCTCTGCTGCTGGCCGCAGGGGTTTGGATCCCAGGCATGCACCGATGCACCGCTTCTCCTGCCATGCTGAGGCCGTGTCCCACATACAGCAACTAGAAGGATGTGCAGCTATGACATACAACTATCTACTGGGGCTTTGGGGGAAAAAATAAATAAATAAATAAATAAAATTATATAAAAAAAAAAAAAGAGGCGGAGGCAGGAGTCCCTGAGCAGAGAAGGAGCAGCAGACCCAGATGATCCTGGGCCAGAACAGAGTCTGGGCTCAAGACCAGAGCTGCGGGAAGGGTTGAGGCCAAGAGCCTGGAGCCCTCTGGAGCCTTACATTGTGTGCCGCCAAGCTAAAGCAGCCTCTTGAAGTCACAGGCGAGTGGCAGGCGGAACGCACTCTGCCTCCTCAAGACCAGGAGGCGAATCTGTGCTGTCTCCACAATTGCTCTCGGCCCTACACAAGAGACCAAACACCGCACGACGGCCTGTAACGAAGAGACTTCGCTCAGACCACCAGAGCCAGGGGCTTTCCGGAGACCACTGACTCGCACTTCGAAATCCCTCCTTTAGTGGGCCGAACGTCTAGCGGTCCCCAGACACCTCTCTGCCCTGCCCCCACAGGGACAGCTCCCCGCAGCGCCCCCCGCCCCTCCCGGGCGGGAACCAAACACCGCGAGACCGCGAGAGGCGCGCGGAGAGAGGAGGTAAGCGCGCGCCCGGGGCTGGGGGGGTGGGGACGGGAGTGGGTCTGGCTGGGGAGGGCAGGCGCACCAGAGGTGCGCGGGGGAGGACAGGGAGAAATGGAACACGAACGCGCGGTGAGAGGCAGTGACGTGCAGGGACGAGGTGGGGGCCACGAGGAGGCGCCGGGGAGCGTGAGGCGGGGGCGGCGGGGAGGGGCGTGAAGAGGGGGCGCGCGGGCGCGCGGAGTGGGCTGTCGCGAGGTGGCGCCGAGAGCCGCGGCCACCCCTTCCCCACCCGTCGGGTGTCGGACGCTTCTCCCCTGTGGCCTAGAGACAGAGAAGAGCCCTCGAGTCTCACCTCCGAACCAGGAAGGACGAGCTCGCGTTATCCCGGAGAAGCCGGGGGAGGCGTCAGGCTGGAAGCTGCTTCCGGTCCTCTCGGCGGGGTGGGGGCGGGGCCGGGGGGAGCGGGAGCAGTTGCTGTGGAGACGAGGCGCCGCCGCCTCGGGTTTTCTGGGAGGCCGCTCCGGAGCTAGGAGAAGGAGAGAACCCCCATGAGTGGGAATCCAGCTGCTGGGCATCCCGGTTCGAATAAACAAGATTGTTATTTCTCAAAGTACTTTTACTTACCTTATTTCATTTATTCTTTCAATAACCCAGTAAGGTTATTCTCATTTTACAGAAAATAAATCCAAAGGTTCCGTGACTTGCTCAAAGATCATAGAGAGGGGAGATTCCTGTGCTTTCTACTGCTAAGGACAACTTTTCCTCTAATACCATTCGCGCTACTGAAGTGGATTATGCTTCAGGCGTTGCCATTTGAAGGAACAGGTATAAACGCCCCCTCCCCCCATGCTTTTATAAGAGAACCTAATGGCCCTTGAAAAGGTGAGAACCTGCTCACATACACATTTTAGCACCAATATATACGTGTATATATCCTTAGATAATCTTAAGTAAATTTAAAAATAAATATGGGGCTAAATGGGTTACAAGGCCACAGCCCCATACGTTGGCTTCCTCCTCCACCCACTTTCCCTAGGGATTATTGGAAAATGTACTTGTAGAGGGAAGTGGGAAATCAGACAGGGAGAGGACAGAGATGCTTGAAAACCACTTGCTAATTAATAAACAACTAAAACGAGAAAAACCCCTTTTGATATGACCAAAAAAAAAAGATGTTTGTACTGGAGTCTGAAGTGATGAAAGAAAGGCTGGTTTATTCAGTCTATACTACATCTAGAAGGTTAGGGGAGAAACTTTCATCCTAATTAACATACAATGACATTAAATTTGAAGAAATTCTTGCTTCAACAGGGATATGATTTTTTGCTGAGGCAACTGCTAACACAAATAGCAAGACAACCCAAAAGTGCAGAAGGGAATATGTTTATGGTAATGGTGGGGAGGTTAAATGACTCAAGGCAATGGGGAATCTGAAACAATTCCTCAAGGGCAGTGCCTGGCAATGGTGTGAAGTCATAGAAGGTGGTTTAAGTGGAAAATAGACAAAAGTTGAAAGCTGAAAGGAGAATAAGGAACTGTGAAAAACCACAGGATTTGGCAGGTCAGGGGTGAATTCATGGGTTTTGGATTCCACCAAATAGCCAGATCCTAGAAGCTAAAGTTAAAAAAAAAAGGAGCAAATGTAAAAGATTGCTTATAAAGTTTCACAGTAAGCTAGATAAAGGACAGGTTTTTGTTTTTGCTTTTTATTTTTTTAATGTTTGGGGGTGGGGTGGAAAGAAATTAGCAGAAACAAGGTCCCAGTAGAGCGAGCAACTCCTATATATCAGAGGCATGGTAAACGTGGGGAATTCAAATGTAAGATACAGATTCTTGCTCTTTAGGAACTGACTAATTAAGGGGAAGGGTGTATAAATTGACTGTTCCAAACAACGTGGCAGATGTTCTGATGGCGCTATTTACAGGATGGTATAAAAACACAAAGAAAGGGAGGTGTTGGGGAGGGGGTAGATAGACTGACATTGGAGTTGATGGGGAAAGCTGAGTGTTGTTGATGCATTCCAGACTGAGGGACCAGTGTGGAATGTTTAGATTTGCAGGATTGAAGGATGGCAGGCCATGAGTGGCTGAGGATGAGGATGAAGAGGTAAGCAGGGGCCTAGTTTTAAAAGATTTGGCAGGCCAGGCAAAAGGCAATGAACTAAAAATTTAAGCAGAGTCTTGAGAGAGTGGCACAAGCATGTCTGCAATTCAGAGAGAGCTCTCTGATGGCAGTATGAAGGATGGATTTGAAGGGAGACAGAACTCAAGGCAGAGTGACCAGCTCTGAAGCTGTTGCAAGGATCCAGGCTGCAGCTAATGGAGGTCTGAACTGGTGCAGAGGGGGCAAAGATGGAGGCAGATTCAGGAAACATTTGAGAGGCTGGTCCTTACTTAGATGGTAGACTGACAGATGATTGGGTGGATAGTGTGTCATTCAGTGAGGTTTAAAAAAAACAGTATGACTAGGTTTGACAGTGGTTTATGTAGACATTTGAGGGGAGTTTTTAATAGACTGAATCTGAGGCTGAATAAGATGCTATAATCAATACCCTGTACATAATTGAACATTTCGTGAGATTGTGTGAAAATAAATACCAAATTTTGCTCTCTATCTGAATACTTCTCTTATACTTATATTAATAAGTATATTAAACTCCCCGTGAATTTCATAAACCACTTATAAACAGTGAAGGAAGAGGGCAGTTATTCTATAATAAGACTATAGAGACATTCAGTCCTCAACCTTCTATTCTCCTTCATCACTACGTTCCTTCATCCCAACATATTTGCTCTCCACCTGGTTAGAAGCTTTTAAGGGTGTGCATCTGTGGCTGTCTATGCACATACCCATTTTTTCCTTGCCCAGAGGTGTATGAAGCAGGTGTGTTAGAGACAAGCTGCCATGTTTCTAGAAGGATAAAGAGAGAGTCAAGAAATTTAGGTTTAGAAACAGAAGGCAATTTGCCTACAAAGGAACTGGTTTCCAAGAGAGTGGTGGATAGGATGTGTGTAGGAAGTCCAAGAGAAGAATTTGGATGAGGGAACCAGGGGAACTATGCATCCCTTTGTGGAAGAGAGGAATGAAGTATCAAGTTGGGAAAACAACTAAGGAAGCATCCCAAACTGAATTCATCTTCTCCCCCTTACACCCTCAACTGGCTGAGCTCCCCAAATTCCTTGCTTTGCTAGTGAAACTGCTGTTGACTCCATGTTCCAGGCAGAAGTCTTAGAAGTCATCTTGGACATTTCCCTCTCCCTCATTCACTGCATCCAGTGTGGCCCAGAAGTCTGCAGACAGAGCTGGGTTCACTCCCTGACTCTGCCACAAGCTAACTGTGGGTAAGTTCCTAAAATTCTCTAATCCTTGTTTCCTCATTTATAAAATAGGGATCACAATAGTCATCTCATTAGATAAAAATTAAATAAGATAATGTAGATGGGTAAAGCTCCCCAGGTGATTACAGTGGGCAGCTGTGTTAGTTTTCTAGAGCTGCTGTAACAATTACCACAAAATCAGTGGCTTAAAACGACAGAAAATTATTCCCTCACAGTTCTAGAGGCTAGAAGTCCAAAATCAAACTTGCAGCAGGTTGACGCTCCCCCTGGAAGCTCTGGGGAGAATGCACTCCTTTCCTCTTCCAGCATCTGGTGGCTGCCAGCGTTCTTGGGCTTGTGGCTATATTACTCCATTCTTCAGGGCCAGCATCTTCAACTCTACCTCTGCTTCCCTCATATAAGGATATATGTGATTGCATTTAGGGTCTACCCAGAAAATCAAGGATAATTTCCCTATAATCAAGACCCTTAATTATTCACATTTGCCAAGACCCTTTTTTTCAAGTAAAGTAACGTTTACAGGTTGTAGGAATTAGGACCTGCTGTCTTTAGGGATATTTTTTAGCCTACCACAGTAGCCAAGGCTGAGAACCTCCATATTAGCTGGATAAAGAACTATTTCAAAAGGAAAGCTTTAGGAAAACAAGCATTTGAGAGGAGTTTTAACCCATGGTCTATGGGCTAGCTCTCTATGCGCCCAATGTAATAACCTCTAGACACATGTGGCTACTTAATTTTAAATATAAATTAATTAAATTAGAAATTCAATTCCTCAGTCACACTTGCCAATTTCAGGTGCTCAATGGCCTCATGTGGCTAGTGGCTGCCATATTGGACAGCACAAATAGAGAACATTTCCATCATCGCAGAAAGCTCTAATGGACACACTGTATACTCCCCTGAGATATGTATTTCTAGGTGCATAGGGGCACTTCTCTAGGGACAGAGTCTTACAGAAGATACAAGTTACCAACCTTGACAAAGACCAGCCTGTTTTATTTGGCCCATTGTTTTAAAATTGAATTGGTTTCCAACATGTGAATTTTGATTCAATGCATTAAAAAAATTCCACACGACTTACTTTTGGAAAACTGAAAAATCTAGGAACATTGATCCTGCATTACCTCAGGGCAAATGTTTTCCAGAGTGAAGTATCTGCTACCTGCTTTAGACAGAGCATGCTTTCCCCGGTTGGTCAAAGTCTCCTCGTGCCCCTTGCCATTTCCATCACCTGCCTAGTTCCTGTAGGTATTGGAGTTTGAAACTTTGGTCTTTGTCTTCTATCTGATACTCACAGATGTCCATGACCCAGATCACTGCTTCTCAAACTGGAATGTGCATAGGAATCATTTGGGGATCTTGTTAAAATGCCGATTCTGATTCAATAAGTTTGAAATGGGGCCCAAGTTTCTGCATTTCTAACATGTTCCCAGGCAATGGTAATTCTTTGAGTATTAAAACTCTGATTGAATCTAGGACCTGGTTCATGATGTCTATCAACAAAAACCAAGACAATATCTGTTTCCTAGAATAACTTAATACAGAGCCAAATTCAAGCTGCCAGAGACGTGCTCCAAATATCAGACAAGTTGCAGCACTAGTGGTGCAGTATAACTGTGCAGTATAAGTAGTACTGCGAATGAACTTTCTTTCCCTATCTTTAAAATGGCTTCTTTGGAATTTAATAGTGAATTTGTACCAATTAAACCTTAGTTTAGGGCCGGCTCAGTGGCTTAGCGGTTAAGTGCGTGCGCTCCGCTACTGGCGGCCCAGGTTCGGATCCCGGGCGCGCACCGACGCACTGCTTCTCCGGCCATGCTGAGGCCACGTCCCACATACAGCAACTGGAAAGATGTGCAGCTATGACATACAACTATCTACTGGGGCTTTGGGGGAAAAATAAATAAAAATTAAAAAAAAAAACCTTAGTTTAATTATTGCACAGATATGGGTGGAGATGTTTTTAATTGCCCACTCGGCAAATGTTTCTAAGGTAAAACCTGCCTGAGTTTCTTAGCATAAACTGTTATACCAAACCACCTGAAGATGATCAAACAATGTGAGGATTGATACCTGAGGTTCTTAGCATAAAACATTTTACCAAACAACCTGAAGACGATACACATACCCCCAGTGTGGATTCTTTGATGATCAATAAGGGCTGAATTCTGTCTGACAGGTTTTTTTGTCAGTCATGACTGTCATAGGGCTTGTCCGCTTTGTGGATGCTCTGACACTGAATAAGGGTTGAGCTTTAAGTAAAGGTTTTTCCACCCTTATCCCATCCATTTAGTTTCTCTCCACTGTGGATTGATTGATTTGTGAGATCTGCATTCTAGTTGAAGGCTTTTATGCCCTGTCACTTTCATTCATATGGTTTCTCTCCTGTATGGATTATCTGGTGTAGAATAAAGACTGAGTTTTGGCTAAAGATTGTACCATGCTCATCACATTTATATTGTTTTTTATGAGATGGTTTTCTCTGGTTTCTTTCTAACCTGCCTTCAAAGATTTTTCGAACATGAAATCATGGAGAATGTCTTCACTATGGCTCTCAGAAACATCTTCATATGGTCCTGTTTCTGCAGAAACTTCCTGCTTAGAAGAGTATTTCCTCTTCTTCATACAGATACCTTAAGTTGAAATGAGAAGTAGAAATACAAACATTACCTATTCCCTTAAGGCAGACAGAATCAGTGGAGAAGAAATGGATGGAAAAAAACATACACACAGTGCTTCATAGCTTACAGTTGCTTATGGGGAAGAGAATTGCAAGAGACTAAAACAGGATTATCAAGCTACAGTGGTGATATGTGAGGGGCAGCAAGTCAGGAGGATTGAAAAGTGATTAGATTGAAATAACAACCAAAAAAGCACATTTACTGGGTGGTTGCTATGTATCAGGCACTGTAATAAGTTCTTTCACTTGTCATCTCGTTTAATTCTTCCAACAGCTCTGTGAGATGCATATTATTACACTGACCAGGCCAGGAGGAATGGCATGCATTCCTGACAGATGGGGGTGTGGAAGATCAAAATTGGCCACCCTGAAATATATCTTTTTACCTTGATTATTTTCTCTGAAAGAAACTTGAACCTTCCCCCAAACTTATGCCTAACAGTGACAGACTAGGAGGGTTCTTGCTGAGCCCATTCTTTTCAAAGTTCTGTTTACCAAAACATTTACGTTTATAAGGGAAATCTCCATCTGTAAAGGTATCTACCTCTCTGTACTGGGACGAGGGGGTGGGGTGGGGATGGCCTGATCTCCGGGAAACTTTTATCAGTACAGAAGGAAAGGACTTAAATCTGCATACTTTTGATTACTGTGATTTCTGTCTCCCTGCTGTCTCCCTCCCCACTACCCGAAATATCCTCCTTTGTCTTTAGCTGAAGATGGTACTTAAGGTGGTGGCTTTGGCCATTCTAGTGAGAAACTCAGTTTCCCTGGTTTCTCCCATGTATACATTTATTAAACTTGGTATTATTTTCTCCTGCTAAGCTATCTTTTAATTATTTGGCCAGCCATAAGAACCTTAAGGGAAAGGGTAGAGGGGGATTCTCCCTCTTCCCCAACAGGGATCATCCGACAACATGGCCCTAGCAGATAACCCTACTGGGAATTCCATCAATCAACATCCTCTTCCCCCACAGAGCTTCCAATCTGCCTGTTAGTCAAGGATGTCACTAGGCATTTGAGGAAAGCCACCAGTGTGAAAGACAGAGACACAAATAAGCAAACAAATAGGATAGAAATAAGGGAACTTAGGGATGACAGACAATGCAAGAAGCAGAAGATAACTTTTTAAAAACCATAATTAATGTCCTTGGAGAAAAAAGGAGGACCTTGTTTCCTGTTTATGTTTCATGGATGCTCTAATGAAGAAATCCAGAAAGTAAAATTGATTTCTTGAAAATTAAAACTGCAACAGATAAAGAAAATTCAGTTGAAGGATTGGAAAAACAAGGGAATTCTCCAGAAAGCACAAAAGAAAGAAATGGAAATTAGAGAATTAGTTCGAGAGATACATCCAAATAGTAAGGGTTACAGAAAACAAGGATAGAGAAAATGAAAAGGGATACTATTTTTTAAAATGTCCCAGAACCGAAAGACAAGAATTCACAGATTAAAAGGGCTAGCCCTTTGTGTGCTCAACACAAGGGACAAAGACCTATATTATTCTGGAATTTCTTGAAATATGGGACAAATAGAAAATCCTAAAAGCTTCCAGAATTTAACAGGCCACAAGATAAAAGTTGAAAAACAGGATGGTATTGGACTTCTCAGTCTAGAAGGTGATGAACAATGCCATCAAAATCTTGAGGGAAATTCATCTCTAATTTAAACTCTGCTGAATCATTATTCAAAGTGAGAATAAAGACATTTTCAGACATGCTAAGTATAAAAAAAAGTGACCTCTCATGCATCCTTTCTCAGGAGGCTACTGGAGGTCTACCCAAAAGGGAGTAAATGAAGTAAGAAGACACAAATAGGAGATTCAATATAGTAGGTAATGAAGGAAATTCCCGAGAGGGTGGTGAAAGGAGATCCCAGGTGACAGGTTCAGAGTTAAGAAGCAGAGGGATGGAGACCACAAGGAACATGCCTCCTAGAAAAAAAAATGGTGCAGATGGAGGGCCATGTCTGTTTGTTATGTTATGTCCCAGTGTTGAGAGGAGATTTATACTCTGGCTGAAAGTTAGTGGCAGAATTAGTGATAGGTACATAGAAGACTAAGCAAAGGGGGAAAACAACACTATCATTAAGTCCAGGAAAACAAAATGGTGCACAAGAAATTTAATTATAGTACATTAGAAGGCTTAACTACAGATAATATTTATATGGTCACAATAATATACACATTGAATGCTGGTCTAACCAAAATTATGTTAGAGGTATATTGGGAGGATTGGGGTTGGGGGAGAGATGAGAATTCTGTGTGATGGGGGTGGTGTGGATATATGAGAGAGCTAAATCCTTATCTTCCATCATGTAAAGTTGATCAGTAATAAGTAAAAAAGAAATAGCTGTATTAACAAGTTGTTTAAAAAGTGTAAGTAAATCCCCATAGAAACAGCTGTAAGAGTTGAAAGTGGATGCAGTCCTGAGAGTACGACTTGATGGTGTGACGGGGGAAAGGACTGCCCTTGTCCATTTTAGGTCTTAGAGACCTATTTGACTTTTCAATTATGTGTATTATAATATCAATATTTATAGAGAATAAACTATAGTTGCACCTCCCATTCCTCTTTAAGCCTTCTGTATTGAGGTTTCCACTCTCATCCCTTCACTGTCTTCCCTATTGCCAAATCTTATTTTAGTCCTTATCTTCTCAGCATTTCACATTATTAATTACAGTGTTTCTTCCACTTTGAACCCTCTCTCCTTCATTTTCATTCCTCTCCTGTCTTCAGGTTCTCCTTCCTCTGAACACTCCTTACAGTGCTTCCTCTTATTCTGCAATCCCACATATTATTAGTGTTCTCCATTGTTCTGCCTTTTGTTCCTGCATGTTTCATGCTATTGGTTCTCTATGGGCTAGCTCATCTATTTCCACCTTTAAGGCTTCAACTACCATCTCCAAACTAATGAATTCCAAATTATATCTTGACCCTGGTCTTTTTCTTGAGCCTCCTCTCTGTAGAGCTGACTGCTTACCAAACATCACTACTTGTTTGTTTCACAGGCACCTTAAACTAATCATGATTTATTCTTCACTTGCTGTACCCTCGCCTTTTTCCTCCTTATGTCTTGGCCTACCACCACCCACCTATTCCCCCCAGTAGAAATCTGGGATCTTCCAAGACATGTCTAATTTACTCATGTACATGTCATGTAGGGTCTGTGTCCCATTCATCCTGTGCTGTGTCCTTCGTTCCTTTATGGTGGCTGGCGCATTGATCTCTACATAATACATGCTCCATAAATACATGAATAAAAAAAGAAGAGGATCAAATTAGTAAAAAGGTCAGTTTCCTACTAGCAATGGGATTATGGGAGTGGACTGGAAAGAAAAGGATATGAAATTGGATTTATATTGGTAATGGGAGCCCAGGGTAAGGTCTGAAGGAGATGAAGGACAAAGCCAAGCCAAAATGTTAAATCTGAAATTTAACAAAGACTGTTCAGACAGATTTAAAGGCATCATCACCAAAGAAGATAGATAATCCATGAGGAGGAGAGTCCAGTGGGTCACAGAGCTGCTGCAGGTAGATAAAAGCATAATGGCTTCAGGACATTTTAATGTGAAGAGATGAAGATAATAAATTTCATACAGTACTGAAAATCACATCTGGGAAGACAGTAAAGCCTAATGAGAGGGAGATATATGGTAGAGTTTCAGAGTCTGCTATAACCTCGGGTGTTTAGCACACTGTCCATATGGACTCTTGCTTCTTGCCTCTCTCCCAAGGCGTGGGGCTCCATGTATTCATTTGTGAGTTGGTTCTCCACAAACTGGAACTAAACATTTGATGATACCTGATTTGGTGCTGTTATCAGTTTCCTAGGGCTACCATAACAAATTACCACAAACTTGGTGGCTTAAAATAACAGGAATTTATTATCTCATGGTTCTAGAGGCTAGAAGTCTGAAATTAAGGTGTTGCAGGGCCATAGTCCCTCCGAAGGTGCTAGAGAAGACTGCTTCCTTGCCTCTTTCTAACTTCTTATGGTTGCCAGCAATTCTGCATCACTCCAATCCCTGCCTCTGTCATCACACGGCCTTCATTTCTTTGTTTTTGTTTTTTTTTGTTTTTGTTTTTTTGTGAGGAAGATCTGCCCTGAGCTAATATCCGATACCAATCTTCCTCTTTTTTTTTGTTTTTTTTTTTTTTTTTTTTGCTGAGGAAGATTGGCCCTGGGCTAACATCCATGCCCATCTTCCTCTACTTTATATGGGATGCCGCCACAGCATGGCTTGACAAACGGTACGTGGGTGCACGCCCAGGATCTGAACCTGTGGACCCTGGGCTGCCGAAGTGGAGCGTGTGAACTTAACCACTGCACTACTGGGCCGGCCCCAGGCCTTCATCTCTTTGTGTCTAAGTGTGGCTGCATGTCTTGCCTCCTTTTACAAGGACACCCATCATTGGATATAGAGCCTGCCCTAATCCAGTATGCATCTTAACTAATTACATTTGCAAAAAAATGTACATTTCTAAGTCAGGTCGCATTCTGAGCTTCCAGGTGGACATGAATTTTGGGGGGACACTATTTAACCCAGTACAGTGCCTTTGCCAGCTAGTGATTTATTGAAATTCACCCTTCTTTGCCTGCTCTGTAAATGTCGAATGGGTCTCTTAAATATTTTCCCTTTACCCACAAGCACAATGTTACAGTTTGTCAGTAGGAAGCACTGGACAGACGGCGGAGGAGGACGGGCTTCCTCCCTGATTCTGGTGTGCTCTGGCTCAGCAAGCTCTGCCTGCAGCTCTTCAGTGTGAGCAGGAGCTTTCCCTGGAAGCAGTTTCCTCTTGCACCTCTCAGGCAGTTTCATAGCAGAGTGCCGCTAGTGAGAAGCCTTCCAGTGAATGGCTTTCCCTTGCACTCTAGAGGGAAGATTTTCAGCAAGTTCCAGTACTATGGCACAACAGTGACTTCTCTGCTATCCAGTGAGCCAAGGCTGTGCACTGCAGAGGAGTATCCTAATATTAGGTGGACAAAACAATACACTCTGTGGCTATGTCAGTCTCTTACCCCAGTCTTCCCAGTGCTTGCTTAATGGGCCCTAAGCAAAGTGGCCTCAGTGGCAGGGATGGAGGCTATGCATGGGCTCAAAAACATGGACTTCCACTACCCAAGACTGACCTGGCTAACATGACAGCTTAGTACATAATCTGTCAACAGCAGAGGCCAACACTAAGCCCTTCTTATGGCTCCACTCCCCCTGGGGTTTAACCAGCCACCTGGTGGCACGTTGATTACATTGGACTTCTTTCTTCATAGAGGAGGCGGAGATTCATCCTCACTGGAATATACATGTATTCTGAATATGGATTTGCCTTCTCTGATCATAGTACTTCAGCCAGCCCTACCATCTGTGTACTGATGGAATGCTTTATCCATTGTCTCGGTATTCTGCACAGCATCACTTCTCATCAAGGAGCTCATTTCACAGCAAGGGAAAGACAGCAATGGGCTTATGCCCATGGAATCAATTGGTCTTACCACATACCCCATCACCCAGGAGCAGTTGGCCTAACTGAAAATTAGAAAGGCTTATTGAAGACTCAGTTATGGTGCTAATTGAGAGACAACACCCCACAACAATGAGATTCTGCTGTACAATGTACAGTATATGCTACGAATCAGAGACCTTTGTATGATGTTCTCTCTCCTATAGTCAGAAAACATGGATCTGGGCATCAAGAGATGGAAATGGGAGTGGGTCCTCTCACTCTTAAACTTCATAACCTGTTTGCAGAATTTTTCTTCCTGCCCCAGAAGCTTTGCGCAATGCTGGTTTGGAAGTCACAGACTCCAAGGGAGGAGTGCTTCCACCAGCAGACACAATGGTTCAATTGGATTGGAAAGTGAGGCTGCCTCCTGGACATTTTTGGACTTCTTGTGCCATTGGACCAACTGGCCAAAAAAAAAGAGTTACTCTAGGTGAGGTGCTTGAACTTGGGTTGCTACTACATAATGTGGACAAGGAAGACTATGTCTGAAACCCAGGGAGTTATCGGGGTGTCTCTTAGTACTTCCATGCCCAAGAGTAAAGGTTAAGGGAAAACTACAGAAACCAAAAAAGGCAGGATTGAAGATTGCCACTCCTTCGGGAGTGAAGGCTTGGGTCACTTCAGTAGCCAAAGAACCGCAGTCAGCTGAATTCTGGCTGTGGATGGGGAAATGTGGACTGGGTAGTGGAAGAAGGAAGACAGAGATATCATTGACAGCCTCACAACAAACCACAGAAATGACGACAGTAGCAGCTTCGTATATTTTCTATCTGCTTATTATATATGTGTGTTTATTTTACATGCTAACCATTTTCTTTTCTCTCCTTCCCATTGTTATTTTGTGTGCATGTAGTTGAAAGTTAACTTTACAATTTATTCTTTATGTAGCAGAATATTCAGTGGGACTCTGCCTGAATTTGAGGAGTAATTAATATAATCAGTGACAGATACAATGATTGTTGGGACTGTGCATCTCTACATTTTGAAGAAAAGGTGAGAACTTTAAGAGAGATCATTGTATTTTGTTACGGGAAAAATTAGAGTTGTTTTATTGATGTACAGAAGTTCAAAAATGTATAGAAGGGTGCACATGGACGCTGAATAGCCAAAGACCATCCTCATTTGTATCACTGTGCTTTTGCTTGAGCTGTTCTTTGAACCTTAGATGTCTCTTCTTATCCTCTCAAATTTGAGACACAGCTTGTTTCACCGTGAAGTTTCTTCCAATTACTCTACCCTCTAGTAATATTTCCTCTCACGTCTCTGAAGAACTTGATTATATCACACATTTAGCACCTAATTATATTCTGAATTTAGTTTTCCTCTAATTATTTGATGTATTACATTGCCTCTCCACCAGCCCCAGTCCACTAGATCCTAAGCTCTTTTAGGACTATGTCTCATTCCTTTTTTACATCATCCATCAAAAACACACATGTGAGTACACACTCAATGAATACCTCTTAATTAAATAGCTGTTGTTACTTGCTACACTGATTAATCTGCTTCTTGCTCCAAATTCAGTGTTTCAGTGAATACAGTATTTCTCAACCTAATTTGACTAGAGAGCATCTTTAACGTTAATATGTAATTTCTCAAAACCACTTGGGAATTAAAAAAAAAATTCATCAACTGTTGCTTGATATAGAGCAGTGATTTATGTAAAATATTTTGGATTAACGTATCAAAAAATTCTTTAAAAAATACACTCTATAATATTTGTAATATGACTTTTCTCCATTATTTAAAAATAATTATGTAAGAAGAATTAAAACGACATACTATAGTTCCTCAAAAAATTAAAAATAGAATTACCGTATGATCCAACCATTCCACTTCTGGGTATATACCCAAAATAATTGAAAGCGGACTCTTAAAGAGACATTTGTACACCCACGTTCATAGCAGCGTTATTCATAGTAGCCAAAAGATGGAAGCCACACAAATGTCCATTGACAGATAAGTTGATTAAAAAAATGTGGTGTATACATACAATGGAATATTATTCAACCTTAAAGAGGGAGGCAATTCTGACACATGCTACAACATGGGTGAATCTTTAGGATATTACGCTAAGTGAAATAAGCCAGTCACAAAAAGACAAATACTGTATGATTCCACTTACATGAGTGGAATCAATAGAGTAGCCAAATTCATAGAGACAGAAAGTAGAATGCTGGTTACCATGGCCTAGGGGAGGGGGGATGGGGAGTTGTTGTTTAAAGGATATAGAGTTTCAGTTTTGCAACATGGAAAGAGTTCTGGAGATTGGTCGCAAAACAACATGGATGCACTTAACACTACTGAACTGTTCACTTAAAAATTGTTAAGATGGTAAATTTTATTTTATGTACATTTTACCACAATTTAAAAAAATCCAACAGAGTCTATAAAGTAAAATTTATAGAGAAAATTATTAAGGATCCAGTAAAAAAAATTGAGAGAAATTAAAGAAGACCTAAATAAATGGAGTGATATCCTATGTTCAAGGATTAGAAGACATGATATTGTAAAAATGACAATTCTTTCAAAAATTATCTGTAGATTTAGTGCAATCCCAATAAAAATTTCAACACTTTTTCTGGAAATTGAAAAACTGATATTAACATTTATATGGAAATACAAAGAATTAAGAAGAGCCAAGACACTCTTAAAGGAGAGAATGAGGTGGTAGGACTTGTTCTATCAGCTGTCAAGATGTATTAAAAGTATGCAGCAACTGGCACTGGCCTGGTGGTGTAGCAGTGGGGATCATGTGCTCTGCTTTGGCAGCTCAGGGCTTGCAGGTTCAGATCCCAGGCACGGACCTACACACTGCTCATCAAGCCATGCTGTTGCAGTGTCCCACATACAAATAGGGGAAGATGGGCATGGATGTTAGCTCAGGGCCAATCTTCCTCACCAAAAAAACAAAAACATGCAGTAACTTAAGCAGTGTCGTATTAATGTAAGGATAAATAGATAAGTGGAAGAGATTAAAGGTCCCAGGAATAGATTCACACAATTCGCACATACATGGTTGCTTGATGAATGACACAAATAGCACTGCTGAATAGTGGGTGAAAGGTGGTCTTTTCAATAAATGATGTTGGATGAATTAGTTATCTATATAGAAAAAGTTAAATAAAATTTCATCCCTACCTCACACCATACACAAAAATCATTTCCAAGTCAGTTGTAGACCTAAGTGTACAAAACAAAACAATAAAGATTTGGAATATAATGTAGGAAAACATCTTCAAGATATTGGGATAGGGAGAGATTTTAAAAATAGGACACTAAAAGCACTAACCAGAAAGGGAAAAAATGATAAATTTGGCTTATTAATATTCAGAACTTCTATTCATCAAAAGACTGAAAAGGCAGCAAGTGTGAGATCCCAGGATGATAACTGTGCAGCAAATGAGAGGGTAAATAATTAGCCTCACTTAGAATGGTAGCACTGAAGATAGCTCCAGTCATTTTTAAAAGTAGTATTGTTGGAGATTCCAGATTTGTTTAACAATATTGAGAGGACCTTAAAGCTTCAGCAGAGAGTTTGGGCGTTAATTTTGATAAGTACCTAGAAAACAAAGCAAATAAAAAATGGAGCAATGTAATGTTTTTCCAGGAGCAAAAACACACAAGGATGTTACCAGAAAGAAAATGTAATTATACAATACTCTGGTTCATCTGTGAACAGTATTTACAAAATCGTAAATCATAATATAGTAAAGGTGATTCATTAATAAATTGTTTATAACTATAGTTAGATATAATGTAGTTATATTTAAATATAGAATAATATTAAATTAAAATTAAATATAGAATAATATATTTATATTTAAATATATTTTTATTTGCTAATATTGTATTATAGCTATATTTAGAGGAGGAGGAGGTGATAGGGAAAGAACGAAATCCCTATCTTCCAAGATAGTAGTATAGTGTTCTTTGCCCTCTTCTCCACAAGAGGGCGCATGGAGAATAAGATTTTCAACTCGATTGTTTCAGCGCTGGCCTTTGGCTGTTACCAGCTGACTACCACCTACTTCCATTTTGGTAGAGTCGACAAACTGCTATTGTTAACATCTCAACAACCGTCTTTGAGGTCAGGGCACTTTTAAAGGGATACCCAGACGAATAAGGCATGATTTCAGAGTGCTCATGATCTAGTGGGGTCACAGAGGGAGCAAGAACAATACATTTGGAGGATATGCTGAGGCCCCAAGGAGTCCTACAGATAATGAGTTGGGGGTGTTCCTTGGGAGAGGTTGGAATGCTTGGGGACAGGGCACACCTGGTTGCAATGTCAATGATGCTTTTGGATCAGGCAGTGGGGTAGGATAGACTGCACATGGAGAGATCAGCTGCGGGAGCACTGAGGGCCCAGGGTGCCTGGGAAGGTGGGAAATATCACACTAGAAGACCTGGGGGCAATGATGAAAGAGGTGAAGGCTTCTTAGCCAAGACTCTGCCTGTAAACACTGGGCAGAATCTGAGGTCTGTTCTCCTGTGCCCCTTGCAGCCTGCTCTGTTCCCTCAAGGCCCCATGACCTTCAGCCCACCACCATGGTCTTCTCCAGGTGTGCTTCACTCTCTCTTCACAGAGGCCATTTTCCTTGTCCAGGGCCCTTTCCTCTTAGAGACCAGTGGTTTCTTTCAGGCCTTTCCTCCGTATTTGAGGGTTTGCTCTCAAATATCAAGCTCCGGCTGCCTTCTTGTCCAGGACATCTAAGCTCCTCTGACGAACTACTCTCCCTGATCTTAGCCTGTTTCCTCTCTTGAGCCTCCCTGGTCTCTAGACTTCTTCTCCTCTCCTGGACCCATTCCTCTCCCAACACTGGGATCTCCATCCTTCTTCCCCAGTGGTCTCACATCTGTCGCGTGGTCAGCTTGCCTTTCTCGGGGCCTGGAAATGGACTGACTCTCAGGACCCATGGCGCTCTGGTGAATATGGCTGTTTTCACACCTCCGTTTTTCCTTTTATGGCCTGGTCTTCACGCTCTACCTTTGGCATTTCAATCTAATACTACAAGTGTATTCAAAGCAATGGCGCTGCTCATGGACTCTGAACTTGAAGAGTGGAAAAGGTATACACTACCCTTTCAGATCTTAAACCTGGTTCTAGGGGAGCATTTCCAGTTGAGCTTGTCTGCTGTGAGGTGTAATGGTGTAATGGAAATCACACCAGACCAGGGGTCATAAAGCACAGGCTCTCGTCCTGGTGCTGTCCTTCCTGGCCAGGGCACCTGGGGCAGGTGACTTTACCTCTCGGAGTCTCGATTTTCTCATCTGTAAAATGAAGGCAATGATAGTAATTACCTTATAGGATTGTCCTGAGAAATAAATGAGGTGATAAATAAATGAGGTAGTGTTTCCAAGTGTCTATGGGATCCTTTACACTAAAAGGAAACAGTAAAAAAATGAAGGTGCCATTATTATTATTATTATTCCTTCACCTGTGAAACTCAAGTGGGATTGCCAAGGGAAGACTAAAAGATCTCTAAGAGGCTCCTTCAAGGTCTTTCCTCTGTGTTTCTCAAATATGACGCCATACGTGCTGGTCACGTTTTATAACTCAATCATTATAGCTTCCCTTGTCTCTTTTTCTGCTCTGGCAACCCCCAGCCCTTGCAACACCTTGGTAAACAGCTCTTTGCACTAAATTCCTCTCGGCTTGAAAGAGCGAGTGGTTTCAATTCTGCTTGCAGTGGCTTCACCATCTGGGGAGTCAGCCCCAGACAAGGGGAGCACACAGGCTAAACCAGAGGAGTCATTGCCACTTCTGCTCACGTTCAGGTTTCTAGATATGACTGTGGGCCAAAGGACGCCATATTGGTTGTCATGACAAGCCACTTGGTGTATGCAAAATGTTTTCGTTTCTATTCTGGAGCAAAATCTCATACAGCCTGCAGTGGGGCACCCTGAAGAGCCTGAGGGAAGGGCTGAACCTTCACTGATGTGTTAAACTGATCAGGATGCCCATTCCCGTTTAGGGCATTTCTGTTTCCTGGCTTTTTGCTGCTTTCCTGCTATAGAACAACAGCAGCCATGAGTAAACTTTGCATTCACTGCACTTGCAATTAAGCAAGGCAGGATCTGAAAACGGAGCTAGAGTCAGCCCAGTTAGGGATGAATGATAGACGCTGCGTTCCCACGTGCTGCTGTCCCAGGTGATAGTCAAGACTACCTTATAAAGAAGGTTTCCAAAGACCGGTTCTCTGACCCCAGCTGACCACCTACCTGTAGCCAAGAAAAGAGGTTTAAAAGACTGGAAACGCTGGAAATGAGAAGGGATTTTAGAGAGAGCTGCCAGTGTGCTGGTCCTAGCCCGTGCTGTGGAGGGAGGAAGCAGGGGCGCTATGTAGGAGGGGCCTGTGTTCCCACAGTTTGCAGGGGCAGAGAGAACGCGTGTTTCTCCAGGACCAGGCGTGGGCCACTCAAGTGAGAAAGCAGGCGTGGGGTCATTTTATATCCCATCCAAGAAGGCTACCTGATGAGCAGAACCCCACAGAAGAGTAAGTTCTCAGGCTCCATCAGACACATAAAGGCTGAGGAAAAGGTCTTGAATGACCGGCTGGAAAGAGCCCCAGAGACTAGGGGGTCTCCGAAAACCCCACAAAAGTACGTCAGGGAGGAAAGCACTTGCTTTACGGCAAGGACTGATGCCAGATCATCACAGACTTCCAAGGTATTGAGAACTTTCCTGTCCCGCCTTCACCATCTCCACTCTGCTGGGGTCAGAAACCACAGCAAAACGAGGAGCGAGTCTTGAAAAAGGTTGGAGAGGAAAGAGAAATGTATCAGGACCTTTCCCCCTGCAGGTGTCATGGCAGAGGAGAGGAAACAGCCCAAACATGAAGTTTAAAGTTTGTTATTATTATGCTGGGCACCACAATTTAATTAGTTACTTACAGTAACTAGAAGACCTTTTGTTCCTCATAAGTAACCAGAAAAATCTTAGTTGCTGCCCGAATGTTTCTGCACAGGACGGGGAAGGACTAGCCCCACCGTAAGGGAGATGAATGATGCTCTCTGACCCCACCTCTGTGAAGCCCATTTGCTCCACATCAAGGCCAGGCTGGCAGTCCATGCCAGAGTTAGGAGCTCAGTGGAGTGGCAGTGGCTGTTGGCTTTATTCTGGCACAGGATCCTGAGCCCAAGAGGGTTCCTGCCCCACTCCTGGGAGCAGAGGGCTTTCACTTCCCCCAGAAGCAGTGGATCTCTGCAGAGCTTGAGATGGGATGGGGAGCAGAGGAGAAACGGGAGCGTGTAAAATAGATTGTTCAGAGGGAGGGGACGTGGACGTGTCCAAGGAGTGTGGGGAGCCTGGCTGGAAGGGCTGGTGCTTATTTGAGATTTGTGAGGGATCTTCCTGGCTGTGACATCCCTGTCCTTTTGGTCCCTCACCTCAGGTCCTATGGCTGGATGGTTCTGGTTAACTGGCACTAGGGTTTTGCCCTAGTGGAGAGAAAGGGTGGAAGGTGGTTAAGGGTATCAGAAGGCAAGTGATGATATGCTGGACCACAGATAATCTAAGCCAGATGAAGAAGAAAGTGAGACGCTGGCTGCTGACCAGGTCCTGTGGGTCCAGGTGTTGGAGCTGGGATTCTGTAGAGAGTGGGAACCACAGGACATGGTGGTGCCAAGCAAGCTTTGAACATGGTGCCTTCATTTGTGAAAATAAGATCTGGGATTGGGCTGTGGGCAGCTGAGGTGTTGTGGAGGGAGAGGATGGTTGTTGAGATGATGAAGGACTGAGAATCCAGAGTGTGGTGGCTCCTCCAAGGTACAGAAGTGACAGGAGAAGGGTGGAGAGGACCAGATCAGTCAGGTGCTAAAGTGGCTACGGAATGAGGAGGTGAGCAGAAATCAGCCAGAAGGAGGGTGATGGGTGGTGAGTCTTCGGGGCATGAACTTTAAGGGAGCTCAACTTCAAGGGGGGAGAAATGGATTTGGATGGTTGGAATGACTGGAATGCTACAGTGTGATATCCAATTATTATGCTCTAGTCTTTTCACCGCATGCACACACACAGCCTGAGCTGACCAGGGCCTGGACCCAGTCCAGGGCAGACTGACCGCCCCTCCCTCCCGTCACTAATGTCCTCCAAGGGCTCTTGGGACGGGACATGCTGCAGAGTGAGTGAGACAGGGATGGACTGACGTGTTTTCCCTCTGCCCTTTCTCCCTCATTCCCACTAGGGAATTGTTTGGCTGGTGCAGGAGCTGGCAGGGTACCGCATCAGCATTCTCCAGTGCCTCTTTATGGCTGACAGGGGTGGCTGAGGCTGAGGTGAGCCGCACAAGCTCTGCCAATGCACCCGTCTGCAGGAATCCCTGCCCTCCTGCAGGAAGTTACAGACAAACTGCAATTCAAAAGTGTGGAGTGCTCATGGTGGGTGGGTTGCTTTGCTAGATGTCTTGAAGGACAAGCCTCGCCTTCAAGAAGCCACCAGACTGGCTGAAGCAAAAAGGTTTCTATGAGGCCCGTGAGTCACAGCAGAGGGAAGTGTGAACAACCAGACATTCAGGTGCAAGGGGCAAGCAGGGGGTGGTGGAGGACTCCCTGGGAAAGACAGCTGCCGGCTCAGCTAGGAAGGAGAGAAGGAGGGTCGACTCATAGCAGGAAGGGAGATTTCCAGGCTGAGACTGGCAGTTGGACACAATCATGGTTAATAGGTTCTGGGGTTGAACCAGCAGCCATAGAAAGATAGCATCCTCTGTCACTTCTCTGTACCACATACACGGGTATAAAGCAAGCTGGGACAAACACATCTGAGGGTTCTTTTCCCTCGGGGAGGGGAGTTTCAACATATAAATCATACTCCTCTTTGTACTTTAGACAAAGAAGCCTTGTTCGGCGTTCCAGGTTGATATACTGCTTGATGCTTGCATAGAGTATCAGGTGTTATAATAATTTGTCTGTGGGAACATCTTGCCTCGCATAGTTTACATTTCTCGTATTCTGAATCCACAAGCGATACTGACTCATCAGCGTTTAGGCACCACACCCGGAAGCAGCAGGCATGTCCTTAGCGTCTCCACTCTCCCTCAGCTGACTTAATTCTCCTCCCCAGCAATCCACTCCAGGTCTAATCCAAGGCTGGACACCCCTTGCCCCTCAATCTACAAAGTCTTCATTCTTCATCCCCAACCCTCCCTAGAGGGTGGGGTCATCAGGGACACAGGAGCCCACGGTTCTCCTGGAAGAAGAGAAGAGGGCTGGTGGGGACAAAGCTCCGGGGGACCATCAACAAAACAAGGAGGGAACAAAAGGAGGGGGCAGAAAAAGAGTGGAAGGGTGGCAGAGAAGCAGAGGAAGAGGAGGGGGTGGGTTAGCAGTGTCTCATGCAAGCAGGACGAGACCTGAAGGGCGATTGCAAGAGCTAGTGAGAGACCTCAGGGAGTAGAAGCCAGATTGCAATCAGGCCAGGCGTGAAGAAATGGAAAGAGCAAGTGCAGACAGTTCTTTCGAGAAGTCTGGCTGAGAAAAGGCAGGGAGAGATGGGGCAATAACTGCAGGGAAGGTGTTTTCATGATGGGCAAGGTTTGAGCACGACAAAAAGCCTGCTTTTTGTTTAAATGCTCCTCGGTTTTAGCATGTTAAAGCCAATGGGATCTCCAGTCCGCCCATTGGTAGGACTTTCACAGGGTTCTACCTCTGACAAGACCATGGTGGCAACTGATCACTTACATATCACAGTGCCAATGGTTCTCAGACAAAGTTCCACCCAAGACAGTCTGGGCTGGGGAGTTGACAGTGTCTGGATTATTTAGAAGCACTACAAGCTGATGGAAAAAAAAAAAAAAAATCAAGAAGGAGGAAAGAGGAGAAAACTCAACTCAGAAAAATCTTCATGTAAATGGAAATTATTTTTAAAGATCTACCAACATCTAAAAGTTAACTGTGTTGGATTTTAAAACAAATATCAAAACCCCCAGAGCTCTAGGAGACTTGCATAAGCCCAAGGAGTCTATGCGCATGCTAGGGGTGGGGGAGTTATGATCCTGTTTTAGTAGAGAGGCCAGCTGTAGTCAGTGTATCTGATGGCTGGGGACATTGTCAGCAGTTCATAAACGTGTTCTCACCAGCTCCCAGGGAGAAGAGGGTGTGGAGGCTGCCACTTGCTGGTGACAGGCAAAGGAGGTTACCTTGGAAGAAATGAGCATATTTTATACAATACAGGCTACCAGGGAAGGATTTCAGGATGGATGTCTTGGTTAAAATGTGATCAAATAACATCATGCCTCAAAAAAACTAAAATGAAAATTGAATTAACTGATTAAAATTAAAATTGAATAGAATGAATTTAACTGCTAAACTAAAGCACATGGTTTAAAAGGGCAGCAGAATTCTGCTCCTAGCCAAGGCGGAGCAATAGAGATTGTATTTGTCCTCCCGCCTGAAACAACCGAAAAAAAGAAAAGCGGACAAATTATATGAAACAATGGTTTTCAAGAGAATGAACATTAGGCAACAAATGACAGTGATCCCTGAGATCAGGGAAACAAATGGTTGCCCCAGCTTCTTGCCTTAAGAGTTTTTAGGCAACAGTGCAGAGCAGGGGACCCATGCAAAACAAGTCCAGATGACATGCCGCCTGCAGAAACCCATTTAAAGACAAAGACAATGTAGACAGAAAGCACATTGGTAGTTGCCAGGGGCCGGAAATGAGGGTGGGGGTGGGAAGTCACAGGTACAGCGTTTTCTTTAAGGGTGATGAAAATATTTTGGAACTAAATAGAAGTAGTGATTGCACAATGTTGTGAATGTACTAAATGCCACTGAATGGCCAACTTTAAAATGATTTTGATGTTATGTGCATTTCACCTGAAAAAAAACAAAACCAACCAGGTACATGAGGGAACAAAACAATATAAATGGCAACCAGCAGAAACCAGAGACCCACAGGAGATCTAGAGAATGAAGTTATAAACTCAGACTGTAAAATAATTATGTTTGCTGCGTTCACTGAGAGATGAAAGATGAGACTGAGGATTTTGACGGAGAATTATAAACTATAAAAAAGAAGGGAAATTCTAGAACTGTAAATACAACAATCAAAATTAGTAACTCAGTAGATGGATTTAACAGCAGAATAGATAGCTGAAGAGAGAATTAATGAATTTTTGATGGATTAGAAGATAATATCCAGAATACAGTATTGAAAGATGAAAAGACCAAAAAAAAAAAAAAAAAACAAGTAAGGGTAAGAGACAAAGAAGTTACAGAAAGGAGTCCCATAAGGAGAGGAGAGGATGAGTGGGACAGAAGCAATATTTGAAGAGTTAATAGTTGAGAATTTTCAAAAATTGATTGAAGATATTAAGCCATAAATTTATAACTGACTTCAAAGCAGACACAGGGGAATCTGGAAGACAGTGAAATGATATCTTCAAAATGGTAAAAGAGGGCCGGCCCCATGGCTTGGCGGTTAAGTACGTGCTCTCTGCTGCTGGCAGCCCGGGTTCAGATCCCGGGCACGCACGGACGCACCGCTTCTCCGGCCATGCTGAGGCCGCGTCCCACATACAGCAACTAGAAGGATGTGCAGCTATGACATACAACTATCTACTGGGGCTTTGGGGGAATAAATAAATAAATAAATAAATATCATTCTTAAAAAAAAAATGCTAAAAGAAAATGACTATCAGTCAGTGAATGGTGTAGACAACAAGTGCTCTACCAGTTCATAATGGGACATTCACTTAGGACGAGAGACATATGAAAGGATCACAGGAAATGGTTTGAGCAGGCCACTAAAGAGGCATTAGCAAGGAATGTTTCCCAGGCAGGTGGTCAGAAATCTCAAGGGCTATTGGTGGGACAGTGAGTCAGTCTGTTTGGGATGGAGATTGAGGCTGGAAAGGGTCAGTAGAAGCAAGATGGTGAATGATCTCATTCTGCAGGTGATGGGAAATACTGAAGGTGTTTTTGTGGCATCCCTGCCTTGTTTCTTGGTAGGATACTGCTACTAAAAGTCTTGCTCACATTTTCCTGGTGTAGGTATAAATCATGCTGTCTTTTGCTACTTTACTATGAGTGAAATGAAATTTAGATAAGTGCCTGCTTCAGCCTGCACTGCACTTTCATTCCTTGAGAGGAAATATTATTGAATTACCACCATTTTTAAAGAATCCAATTGCACAGAATCTTATTTTCTCTTTGACTTGTTCCTTTGGAGCCAGAGTGACACAGTAAATTAGGGAGGGCAGAGAAGATAAGGAAGGTCCCTTTCAAAGTTGTTTCCACATGGCTGACTTGTTGAATTATTTTCTCCCTTTCTAAGCATCACGCTTTTAGTCCTAACATTTCCCTTTCTGTCTCCATAAGGGCAGAGACACTCCTTATGAACCCATACTGTCTCAATCAGTCCACACAAGCCCCCACGCCCCCATTTTAATTTAATTGTGTTTTCCTCACCTCTGAGTGCCACTCCCATTTGCCCCCCTCCTCCAGAGTCCAACTCTGATATTGCATAATTCATAAATCATTAAAAACTGTGGTAGTCTTTTATGTATGTTTTAAATTACATCAATGGCACTGTGCTTTTAGGATTCTATAATTTGACCTACTGGACTAAAACTCTAATTCTCCAGTCTTTTTTTCTTTCAATTGCATCTCTTGGGATTTTTTGTTTTCATCTACTTCCTTTAAGATTACTCAGCTTTCCAACAGGTATGTGCAAAGGTGCTCAATGTCTCTAATCTTCAGGGAAATGCAAATCAACACCACAATGAGATATCACCTCACACCTAGAATGGCTATCATCAAAAAGACAAGAGATAAGTATAGGCAAGGGTGTGGAGAAAAGGGAACCCTAGTGCACTGTTGGTGAAAATGCAAATTGGTGCAGCCACTATGGAAAAAAGTATGGCAGTTCCTCAAAAAATTAAAAATAGAACTACCAGGGGCCAGCCCGGTGGCGTAGCGGTTAAGTGCTCATGCTCCGCTGCTGGTGGCCTGGGTTTGGATCCTGGGCGCGCACTGATGCACCGCTTGTCAGGCCATACTGTGGCGGCGTCTCATATAAAGTGGAGGAAGATGGGCACAGATGGTAGCCCAGGGCCAGTCTTCCTCAGCAAAAAGAGGAGGATTGGCATGGATGTTAGCTCAGGGCTGATCTTCCTCACAAAAAACAAACAAACAAAAAAACAAAACTACCATATGATCCAACAATCCCACTTCTGGGTATATATCCAAAGAAATTGAAATCAAGATCTTGTCGAGATATCTACACTCCCATGTTCATTGCAGCATTATTCACAATAGCCAAGATATGGAAACAACCTAAGTGTCCATCAACAAATGAATGGATAAAGAAGATGTGGGGTGTGTGTGTGTATAATGTGTGTACATGTATAGTATATGTATAATGTATATATATATAATATAATACGTATGTAATGGAATATTATTCAGCCATGAGAAAGAATGAAATCCTGCCATTTGCGACAACTTGGATGAACCTTGACGGCCTTATGCTAAGTGAAATAAATCAGATAGAGAAAGACGAATACTGTATGATATCACTTATATGTGGAATCTAAGAAAAGTCAAACCCAGAAAAACAGAGTAGGGGCCCTGTGGCTTGGTGGTTAAGTGCACGCGCTGCAATGCTGGTGGCCTGGGTTTGGATCCCGGGTGCGCATCGAGGCACCGCTTCTCCGTCCATCCTGAGGCCGAGTCCCACATACAGCAACTAGAAGGATGTGCAGCTATGACATACAACTATCTACTGGGGCTTTGGGGGGAAAAATAAAATAAATAAAATCTTTAAAAAAAAAAAAAAAAAAAAAAAGAAAGAGTAGATTGGTGGTTACCAGGGGTTGGAGGGTGGGGGAAATGGGGAGATATTGGATAAAGGGTATAAACTTCCACTTATAAGATTAACAAGTCTGGGGATCTAATGAGCAGTGTGTTGATTATAGCTAATAGTACTCTATCTTATACTTTAATGTTGCTAAGAGAGTAGATATTAAATGTTCTTACCACAAAAAAGAAATGTTAACTATGTGACAGGATGGAGATGGTAGCTAATGCTATGGTGGTAATCATTTTGCAGTATATTAATGTATCAAATCAACACGTTGTACACCTTAAAGTTATACAATGTTAAGTGTCATTTTATCTCAATAAAGCTGAAGGAAAAAAGAAAATTCCTCAACTTGAACTTACAGCCCTTTTGCTGATTTAAAAATGTGGAAGCATTTTTTTTAAAGTTCATGTACCAGGTCCAATAATACCTAGATCCACTTTTTAGCCCTCTGTTCCATACTATGGTCCATTTGCCTGCTCCATGCCAGTATCCACTGTTTTAATACTGTACCTTTGTCGTGTGTCTTCATAATTAATTGGTAGGACAATTTGCCCTTCTCTGCTTTTCATGATCAAATTGACTATTCGAGAACCTTTATTCTTCCATTAAACTTTAGAATGTTTGTCAGTTTTCTCAAATCTTGCTGAAATTTTAATAGGGATTGCATTTAATTTACAGATTAATTTTGGAATAACCAGATTCTTAAAGTGTTGCCATTACATCCGTGTGCATTTATAAATCTTCCTGTATTTCATGTTTAACAGCATTATAGAAATAAAATCATCATACAAAATCCTGCACATATTTAAAATGTACAAATTGGTGGGCTTTGACATATGGATGAACCCGTGAAACCATCACCAATGTCAAGATAGTGGTAGTGAACACATTCATCATCTCCCCAATTTCCTTGTGCCCCTTTGTAATCCTTTTCTCCTATCCCTCCCCCACCCCTTTCCAGTGCAACCAGTGCTTGCTTTCTGTCACTATAGATACATTTGTTTGCATTTTCTAAAGTTTTTCATAAATGGAATCACATAGTAGGTAGTTTTATTGTCTGGCTTCTTTCAGTCAGTATAATAATTTTGAGATTCATCTTGTAGCTTGAATCAATAGTTTATTCCTTCTTATTGCTGAGTAGTATTCCACTATGTGGATACACCACGATTTGTTTATCCATTCATCTGTTGGTGGATATTTGGGTTGTTTCCAGTTTGGGGTTATTACAAATAAAGCTTCTATGAACATTTGTGTAAAAGTCTTTGCATGTAGATATGTTTTCTTTACCCTTGGGTAAATACATAGAAGTCAAATGGTTGAATCACGTGGTAGTTGTGCATTTAACTTTTTAAGAAACTGCCAAACTGTGTTTCAAAGTGTTTGCACCATTTTACATTCCCACGAGCAGTAGATAAGAGTTCTACTTCCTCCTCATCCTTGCCAACAGTTGGTATGGTCAGTCTTTATATATTTTAGCCATTCTAATGGGTGTGTAGAGGTATCTTGTGGGGTTTTTTTTGGTGAGGAAGATTAGCCCTGAGCTAACATCTGTTGCCAATCCTCCTCTTTTTGCTGAGGAAGATTGGCCCTGGGCTA
Organism: Ceratotherium simum simum; assembly: GCF_057802395.1. Taxonomy (NCBI): domain Eukaryota; kingdom Metazoa; phylum Chordata; class Mammalia; order Perissodactyla; family Rhinocerotidae; genus Ceratotherium; species Ceratotherium simum. The sequence continues at coordinate 25,861,150 of NC_141913.1, forward strand.
ACATCCATGCCCATCTTCCTCCACTTTATATGGGATGCTGCCACAGTATGGCTTGACAAGAGGTGCATTGGTACGCGCCTGGGATCTGAACCCCAGGCCTCTGCAGTGGAGCGCGTGCACTTAACTGTTACGCCACCAGGCCAGCGCCTATCTTGTGGTTTTAACTTGCATTTCCGTAATTAATTTGTCAAAGTATTGGGCATCTTTTCATCTCCTTATTTGCCATCCATACATCCTCTTTGGTGAACTGTGTGTTCAAATCTTTTGCCTATTTAATTTAATTAATTTATTTTTATGAGGAGGACCAGCCTTGAGCTAACATCCAATGCCAATCCTCCTCTTTTTTGCTGAGGAAGACTGGCCCTGGGCTAACATCTGTTCCCATCTTCCTCTACTTTATATGGGACGCCGCCACAGCATGGCTTAATAGGCGGTGCGTTGGTGCGCGCCCGGGATCCGAACCGGCAAACCCTGGGCCCCAGTAGCAGAGAGCATGCACTTAACCGCTTGCGCCACCGCAAAAGGCCCCACTTTTGCCTATTTAAAAAAAATTTTTTATTGTGCTTTCAGAGTTATTTATATATTCCAGTTGGAAGTCCTTTATCAGATATGTAATTTGCAAATATTTTTGGAGAGCACAAGTTTTATTGAGTAGATCTAATTTCTCAAATTGTTGTTTTGTGGATCATGTTTTTATATAAAGAAATTGTATATAAGAAATGTTGTATATGAGAAAACTTTGCCCAACTCATTTATAAAGAATTTTTCATAGGGGTTCTATTGTTTTAGGTTTTACATTTAGGTCTATGTTTAGCTTTTTATTGTCATATAACAAATTACCACAAATGCAGTGGCTTAAAACCACACAAATTTAATATGTTACAGTTTCTGTAGATTAGAAGTCCAGCACAGCACGGTTAGATTCTCGGGGCTAAAATCAAATCGTAGGCCGGAGCTGCAGTTCTCATCTCTTCCAAGCAAAGTACAGTTTTTGACAGATTTCAGTTACTTATGGTTCTAAGACTGAGAGCCCTGCTCCTTGCTGGCTGTTGGCCAGGGACCTTTCTCTCAGCAATTGAAGGCTATCCACATTTCTTTTCACATGGCACCCTCCATCTTCAAAGCAGCAATGGCACATTGATTCTTTCTCATCTTTGAATATCTCCAACTTCCCCTTCTGCCTTTCTCTTATGCTTTTAAGGGCTCATGTGATTACATTGGGCCCACATGGATAATATAGGATAATCTCCCAGTTTTAAGGTTAACTGATTAATAACCGTAATTATATCTGTAAAAGTCCTTTTTTATATAACATATTCACAATTCTGGGGATTAGGGCATGGAATCTTCTTGGGGAACATAATTCTGCCCCCCACGGTCAATGATCCATTTTGAGTTAATGTTTGTGTATAATGTGAGGTATGGATAGAAGTGCATTTGTTTTCATGTGGCTATCCAATTGTTCCAGCACCATTTGTTGAAAAGGCTATCCTTTCTCTACTAAATTACATTTGTTGCGGGGGGGGGGGGTGGATGAATAGGCAGAGCACAGAGGATTTTTAGGGCAATGAAAATGCAAAGTATTTTATGATAGATACATGTCGTTATACATTTGTCCAATCCCATAGACTGTACAACACCAAGAGTGAACTGTAATGTAAAGTATGGACTTTGAGTGATTATGATGTGTCAATGTACGTTCATCGATTGTAACCAATATACCACTCTTGTGGGGGATGCTGATAATGGGGGAGGCTATGCATGTGCAGGGGCAAGGAATATATGGGAAATCTCTGTACCTTTCCGTCAGTTTTACTGCCAAAGTCCTAATAAAAAGAAACATGAAATATTTTTTAAAAATCCATAGTCTGTATATGTGTGGGTCTCTATTTGGTATCTCTGTTCTATTCCATTGATCCAATTGTTTGTTGCTATACCAACACAACATGGTTTTGATTACTGTAGCATTATAATGTCTTGAAATCTGAGATCAATTCTTGAGATCAATTTATCAATTGATCAATGTCTTGAGATCAATTTAGGGAGAATCAACATCTTAACTATATTGTGTCTTCTGACCACTGAACCAGATATATACATTTATTTAGATCTTCTTTCATTTCTTTCAACATTGTTTTGTATTTTTCATTACATAGGTCTTTCACATCTTTTGTCAGATTTATCCTGAAGTATTTTATATTTTTTAAATGGCCTTGTGTTTTAATTTCAATTTATAATTGTTCATTACTAGTATATAGAAATGCAATTTATTTTTGTTTCTTTTGTTTCTTTTTCTTACTTATAGCACTGATTAGAAGCTCCTGTACAGTGTTGAATGTCCTTGTCCTGTTCCTGATCTTAGAAGATATACATTCAGTCTTTCACCATTAAGTATTGATGTTAGCTGTAAGTCTTTTATAGATGTCCTTTATCAGGTTAAGGATTTTTTCACCTCTTCCTAGTTTGCTGAGAGTTTTTATTTCCAACCAGGAATGGATGTTGGATTTTTGTCTAATGCTTTTTCTTTGTCTATTGAGATGATTATATTGTTTTTCTTTTTTAGTTTGTTAATATGGTGAATTAAATTAGTTTGCAAACATTAAACTAATCCTGCATTCGTGGGATAAACTCCACTTGCCGTCATCTATTGTCCTTTATATATAGTTGGATTAGATTTGCTAAAATTTTGTTGAAGATATTGATCTGTAGATTTATTTCTTGTCATGTTCTTGTACTAGTATGGTATCAGAGTGATGTTGGCCTCAAAGAATGAATTGGGAAACATTTCACTTCAATTTTTGGAAGTGTTTGTGTAGAATTGGTATTATTTCTTCTGTAAATGTTTGGTAGAATTCACAAGTCAGGCCATCTGGGCCTGGAATTTTCTTTGTGGGAAGATTTTAAACTGCCAGTTTAATTTATTAATAGATATAGGGCTGTTCAGGTTATCTCTTTCTTCTTGAGTAAGCTTTGGTAGTTTTTGTCTTTCAAGTAATTTGTCCATTTCATTGAAGTTTTCAAACTTATAGGCATAATGTTTTCATAATATCCCTTTATTCATCTTTGGAATATCTGTAGAATCTGCAGTGAATCACCTTACTTTTCCCTGAGGTGGGTAATTTGTGTCTTCTCTCCTTTTTTCCTGATCAGTCTGACTAGAGGTTTATCATTTAACTTTCTCAAAGAATCTGCTTGTGGATTCATTGATTTTTTTTATTGTTTTACTGTTTTCTATTTTATTGATTTCCACTTTGACCTTCTGTTACGAGAGGTTCGGGGATTCGATCGGAGATGTAAAAAACACTCTCCACTCCAAACAAATGAACTGAAGGTATATTTTATTATGTAGAGGATAGTAAAGGTGATAGTCTGCAAACAGATCCGAATAGGTCAAATATTAAGAGGGAAAAAACATCAGCTTGACTGGAAAGGGAAAACATCCACATCGACTGAAGAGAAATGACACAAATCAACCGGAAAGAGAAACACCAGGTTGACCAAAAAGAGAACACATCAAATCAATTACTTCACATCAAATCAATTACTCACAATATCCATGCCCCACTGCCGGGAGAGTCCTGTCAATTGATGCGGCTGGGCAAGGATCACACGTCCTGGGCAAGGTGTCCCTTCCACAGGTGGAACTCTCATCAGGTCTCAGTTTCCAGAAGTTTTTATACCATCAATTTTCAGAGTAAGCAATTACAGAGTTTGCAGAGCAAGCATTTAGTGTTTCCATGCACAAATGGTTATCAGTGGCGTACGTGCACTGAGCCCCCTGGCTAACGTCCCAGCCCAGTAATTGTGTACGTGCATTGTTCTCTCTGGTTATCGTCCTAGCCCGGCATAGATGTCCAGTCCATCCTGTGCTACGATGCTCCAAGAGCCTTGAAATGTTACAACTTGCAACTCTCTCCGTGGGAGAAAGGCCAGTTGCCGGGAAAAGGCCAGTTCCCACCACACAGAAAGTAGCTTTATATTTCTTTGTGTGCTGGTGGCTATAGGTCAATGGAGCAGCCAAACATGGCTGTACTCATGTTAAGACACCTTCATTCTTTCCTTTCTTCTGCTTACTTTGGGTTTAATTTGCCCTACTTTTTGTAGTTGCATAAGTTGGAAACTGACATAATTTATTTGAGACCTTTCTTCTTTTCTAATACTGGTGTTTAGTGCTGTTAAATACTCCTGTAGCAGCATCCCACAAATTATGATATATAACATATGCTTTAATTTTCCTTCTCTTCAAAATACTCTCTAATTTTCTGTTTGATTCATGGGTCATTTTAAAGTGTGTTATTTAGTTTCCAAATATTTGGGGTTTTCCAGAGATCTTTCTGTTTTTTATTTCTAATATAATTCCATTTCTTATAGGCAGCATATAGTTGGGTCTTGCTTTTTTTATCCGAATTGACAATCTGAGCATTTCCATTTTATGTAGTTATTGATATGGTTATGTTTAAGTCTCTCACCTTGATAGTTGTTTTCTATATATCCCATTTGTTCTTTGTTCCTTCTCCTTTTTATGCCTCCTTTGGGATTGGTTGAGGATTTTTTGTGATTCTATCTTATTTCACTTATTGCCTTACTAACCATAACTCTTTGTCATATTATTTTTAGTGCTTGCTTTAGGGGTTATAGTGTACATCCTTAATATATCAAGTGATATTATACTACTTCATGTACATTATAAGTACCTTATGGCAGTATGCTTCCATCTCTCCCCTCCAGGCCTTTGTGTTATTGTTGTCATATATTTTACTTCTAAACCTCACAATACATGGTTATTATATTTGCTTAAGCATTTGATTATCTTATAATGTAATTTAAAGAATTAAAAAGTTCTTTATATTCACACATACAATTACTGTTTCTGATGTTCTTTATTCCTTTGAGTAAATCCAGTTTTCCAACTCGTATGGAAAGGCCTGAAGGACATCCTTAAATATTTTTTTAGTACAAGTCACTGGTGATGGATTCTTTCAGCTTTTGTTTGTCTGGAAAAGGCTATATTTTGCCTTCTTTTTTGAGAGGTATTTTTGCTGAGTTGAGAATTTTAGGTTGACAGATTTCCCCCAGTACTTTCAAGATGTTGCTACACTGTCTTCTAGCTTGAGTTTTTTCCAATGAGAAATCTGCTATCATTCTTTTCTTTATGTAATGTACTATCTTTTTTTCCCCCCCTTCAGCTATTTTTAAGGTTGTCTCTTTTTCTTTGGTTTTAAGAAATTTGATTATGATATGCTTTGGAGTAATTTCTTCATTTTTTTGTGCTTGGGTTTTATTGAGTTTCTTAGATCTGTGGGTCTATAATTTTCATTGAATTTAGAAAAATTTTGACCATTATTTTTACAGATTTTTTTCTGCCCATCCCCTCTACCCCTCTTCTTCAGGGATTCCAATTGTGTGTATATTTGACCACTTGAAGTTATCCCACATTTTACTGATGCTCTGTTCATTTATTTTAGTCTTTTTTTCTCTGTGTTTTATTTTGGATAGTTTCTATTGTTGTATCTTCAAGTTCATGAATCTTTTCTTCTCTAATATCAGTAGGTTTATATTATATTTAGGGTTTATATTATACATCTTTAACTTATTACAATCTACCTTAAGTGATATTATATCACTTCACAAATAGTATAAGAAACTTACAATACTTACATCTCTCCCCTCCTAGCATTTATGTTATCCATTTTCTACATTTGTTATAAACCCCACCATACAATGTTATTACTTCTGTTAAACTGTCAATTATTTTTTCAAGTGATTTAGATAATTACAAATCTTATATATTTATCCATGTAGTTACCATTTCTGGTGCCCTTCCTTCCTTTGTGTAGATCCAGATTTACTGGTGACATCATTTTCCTTCTGCCTGAAGGATGTGCTTTAACATTTTTTTTAGTGCAGGTCTGATGTTGATGAATTCTTTCAGCTTCTCTATGTCTGAAAACGTCTTTATTTTGCCGTGATTTTTTGAAGGATATTTTCATTGGATATAGAATTTAAGGTTGACAGTTTCTTCTTTCAGTACTTTAAAGATATTGCTTCGTGTTTTCTTGGTTATATTGTTCTTACCTTTGTCTCTCTGTACATGATATCCCCCTACCTCCTGCCCTCGCTGCCTTTAAGATTTTCTCATCACTGTCTTTTTATTATTTTGTGACTTGGTGTTGTTTTCTTCATGTTTCTTATGCTTGGGATTCATTGAGTTCCTTGGATCTTTGAATTTATAGTTTGCAAAAAATTAGGAAAAATTTCAGCCATGATTTAGTATATATTTTTTGACCTGCCATTCTCTTCTCTCCTGTGAAGAATCCATTTATATAAATGTTACTCTGCTTTAAGTTGTCCCACAGTTCACTGAGGCTGTTTTTTTCTTCCTTTCTTCTGCCAAGTCTAATCTGCCATTAATATCATCCAGTGCATTTTTCATTTCAGACATTGTAGTTTTCATTTCTAAAAGTTTGATTTAGGTCTTTTTTTATATATCTCATGTCTCTATTTAACTTTTTGAACATATAGAATACAGTTACAACAATTGTCTTAATAGCGTTTTCTGCTTATTCTAACAGCTGTGTCGGTTCTGGGTTAGTTTCAATTGATTGATTATTCACCTTATTGTGAATTGTATTTTCCTGCTTCTTTTCATTGCCTAGTGACCTTTGTTTTGATGCCAGACATTGTGAATTTTACCTTGTTGGGTGCTGGATATTTTTTGGTTTTGTGAATATTCTTAAGGTTTGTTCTGGGATGCAGTTAAGTTTCTTAAAAAAAAGTCTGATCCTGGAGCCGGCCCCATGGCTTAGCGGTTGAGTGCACGCGCTCCGCTGCTGGAGGCCCAGGTTCGGATCCCGGGCGCACACAATGCACCGCTTGTCGAGCCATGCTGAGGCAGAGTCCCACATACAGCAACTAGAAAGATGTGCAGCTATGACATACAACTATCTACTGGGGCTTTGGGGAGAAAAAGGGGAAAAAAAGGAGGAGGATTGGCAATAGATGTTAGCTCAGGGCCGGTCTTCCTCAGCAAAAAAGAGGAGGATTAGCATGGATGTTAGCTCAGGGCTGATCTTCCTCACAAAAAAAAAAAAAAGTCTGATCCTTTCAAGTCTTACTTTTATGGTTCTAGTGGGTCCAGAGTAGTGCTCAGTCTAGGGCTAATTATCTCCATTACTGAGACAAGGCTTTCCTGAGTATTCTACTCGGTGCCTGTGAATTATGAGTTTTTCCAGTCTGGCTGGTGGGAATAGGCACGTTCTCAGCTTGGTGTCAGTGCCAGGCATTGCTCTCCAGTCCTTTCAGATAGTTTTGTTCCCCCAGTCTTAGGTAGTTTTCTCTCACTCCTGTGCTGGTCACTTCTCTGCTGAATACTCAGGGGTGAACCTCTGCATATCTCTGGGATTCTCTCTCTGTCCTAAGCACTTTAGCTACCTTGGTCTCCTTGTGACTCTCAGCTCTGACTCCTGCTAGACTCTGCCTGGGTTCCCTCTCCCTGTGCTGCAGCCTGGAAACTCTCAGGGCAGGAAGCTGGACAAACACAGGGCTCACCTCGTCTCCTTCTTGTCTTTCAGGTTAATGGTCGTTGTTGCCTAATGTCCAATGTCTTTAAACCTGCTGTTTCATATATTGTGTATTTGTTTGTTTGTTTATTTGAGGCAAGAGTGTAAAATCCAGTCCCTGTTAATCCATCTTGAGCGGAAGCAAATATCCTTCCTTTATTTTCTTAATTTGAGATTTTAAATAGTCTCCATAAATATCTTGTGCGTTATTGAATTATTTCTTTGATAGTTTTCTTCACTCTGTTTTCTCTATGCTCTCTTTCTGAAACTTTTGTTATTTGGATGTTGGATCTCCTGGACTAATTCCCTAATTTCTATTCTTTTTTCTCCTGTTTTCTGTCTGTCTGTCTATCTGTCTATCTATCTATGTGTCTATGTATCTATCTATGTCTTATTCTACTTTCTTGGAGACTTCCTCAACGTTGTCTTTTAAATTTTCTGTTGAATTTTAAATTTCTGCTATCGTATTTTAAATTTCCAGGAAATCTCTCTTATTTTTTGAATGCTTCTTTTTTTAAAAGCCTCTTGTTATTATTTAATTGATATAATATCTCATCTATCTAGAATATTAACTATATTTTTAAGCATATCCTTCTGCTCTCTGCATTGTTTTTGTTTCCAAATATCATTTTTCTATCTGTCTATTTGATTTCCAGATTTCATGTTAAAGGCTTTCTTCTATTGTCAGGTGATTTCTGGTTTCTCATTCATATTTCAGAGGAGACATTTAAAAGAAAATTGGAAGCTCTTGACTATTTACACAATAGAAAACTTTATATTTACACAACAGTAAACTTTACCAAATTATGTACTCACCCTTATATCCCTTATTCTAAAGCTTTCCTATATTTGTTTCTTTCTTCTTTTTTTTTTTTTGCTAGAATTCTTCCTCCCAGATTGCTCTCAAAAAGGGTTTTTTGTCCAATAAAACTCTACGAGATTCTATGTGCCTGAGGATATCTTTATTTCATCCTCCTATTTAAATAGTAATATAGCTGGATGTAAAATTCTAGTTCAAAGCTCTTTTTCTGAAGCACTTTCAAAACCACCATTCCATGCTCCCCTCACATCAATAGTTGCTGTTGATAAGTCTGATGTCTGTCTGGTTCTGGGCTGTTTGTAGGTTCTCTGTCTCACACAGAGTGCCATCCTTTTCTTTTTTCCAAATATCCTTAATGAAGCCAGGATACGAGATCTCTTGCTAGAGAAAGGTGATGACTCCATATAATTAAACCCTGCAGCTGGGGCTGTAATTCCCACCACAAGATCTGTGGGGCAGCCACTGACCACCC